>NW_023339796.1:19715396-19764942 GCF_004916995.1 Morone saxatilis | reverse complement strand
AAAGCGCTTTGACTGGTCGGAAGACTAGAAAGGCGCTATACAAGTACAGGTCCATTTACCATTTACCAAAAAAGGGCAGTTTGCAGCAAAGGATGCTTTCTGAGAGATCTGATGTATTGTACCACTCAGCTTTCAAGTCCATCACCAGTGCTGCCAGTGCAACACCCTCTGTGACTGTGTGCATTAGCTAACTGGCAATCTTGCTCGGAAAATTCATTGGTTCAATTTATTTACAAAACCCCTCTTGGACTGACAACATCTCAGCCCCAGATCATATCTGTCAAATATGTAAGAAATAAAACCAACTTCCCATAACATAACAAGTCTCTCCGTCACACTCTGTCTCAGAGTTTCAAAGCTGCTTTCACTCCAGTTCACTGCTCGAAATTTGAAGAAAATCGTCTTCCGTTCTGTGCTTTCAAAAGTTATATTATATATTGTAAACTGATTGGCAGATAAGCAAAAGGTTCTCAGATGCATAAATACAAAAGCTTCCTCATCAGTGACGCATGTAGTGTTGCTTTTAGTGATGTCCTTGTCGATGGTGGTACAGTTTTAATGTTGTTAGTCTCCAAGCCAAGGTTATGCCTGCACTACTGTTAAACATAAAAAAAAATGTAATGCTTTCTGTTACCTTCTGTTTGTCATATCTCCCTTCTTCACTGTGTGTCATTCTTCCAAACCTGGAATTAAGAGGGCTTTTGCCTCTTGCCATGCATGTTACAAAACCTATTATTACTCACCTGCTGTGTTAAATATACAGAATGTTAGTGTCCAATCACTGTACCACCTTGAAGCTGACCTGATTGATGTTTGCAAGTAGAACGCTCATATCAACCATCTTTAATATGAAATAAATCCAGCATGAATGGCTCCCCCCTTACAGTTTTGGTCTGCAAGTTCCAATTTACAGGCCAGACACAGTAAAATGCTACTTGCCAGTAATGTTAAGAAAGGCCGGTTCACTCTCTAACTCAGACCTCTGTTATTTATGATGACTTTCAATGAGTTGCAGTGTGAATATTCAATGTCTTTCAATGTGGTAGCCACTGCCTTGAATGAATAACTCAATAAGTTAAAAGAATCAATAGATTAAGTCAAAACTACTTTTGGTGACCCGAGATAAATACTTTTATTATATATTATATGTATATTATATAATAAGCTATATTATACTATTGTCATAGTTTTATTATATCCTGAAAGTAGTACACGAGACAGATCGTCTGTAAAATAATCTGGTTCCTCTGGTTCCTCCTAGTGCTGCTAATGGACGTTTCAAGAATCTACCGGGCCTGAAGGAAAACAACCAGTCAGAGCTGGGAGAGATAGAAAGACACTTTGGGTTGGTGGCTTGAAGACTGTTGATTGTTGAGTCTCATTCCCATGTCATCAAATACAGACGAATCAATTATCATCTGTGATTGGTTATTTTTTTTCAGGCAAGATGCTGCAAATACCGTAAGATGTATTAGGAGGAGCCAAAGGAACCTAAAGTTTTCACAGATAAAGTGAAAAGTTTCAGCAAAAATTACAAAGTTATTTTTATAAACCTACAGCTCTATCTCACAGTGTGCTTTAGAAATATTATAATAATAATAGTTTAAAGGTCCAGTGTGTAACATTTAGGAGGATCTATCGGCTAAAATGAAATATTCATAGGTATGTTGTCATTAGTGTATAATCTGCTGAAAATAACAACTGTGTTTTGGTTATCTTAAAATTAGCCGTTTTTATCTACAGAGGGACAGCAGAGCACATCGGTTGGTTGCAATCTGCAATGTCACTGCTGGACTCCACTAAATCCTACACACTGGTCCTTTAACACAAGGAGACCAAACAAGCAGTTTGTCTGCAGTCACCATGTCAAACATTGCAGACGTGTATTTCATATTACATTTATCAATATTTCTATAATGTCAATGGTTCACATGACAAAAAATCTCTGTTAAACCCACTGTAAGCTAGCCGCCTACCACCAAATGGCAGAAGAAGTTATTGACTAGCTGATGAACATATCGAGCATTTAGCAGCTAAAGAGCCAGGTATTTCCTTGAGTTGGTGGAAACCAAAACAATGGATGGTTTATTTAGTCTAAAAGGAGGAAACATCCTTAATCAGGTTTGTAACTCATTTTAACCAAAGCTAGTAATCAAAAAACTTGAGAAAGTGAGATTTTTTTTTTGAGAAAAAATGAGAAAGAAAAAAAAAATTGTGTCAGATGAAATATGCATTCACACAGATTAATAATCACAAGGTAGCTTATGTTCCTCCTGCCTATTTCTAATTTTACACATTCAATCGTGGGCATATTGCTGGGAATCGATCATGCTGTGTGAACATGCTTCCTTGGCTAAAGGCTTATTTCACTATCACTACTCGTCTATAGCTCTTTTTAATAAACAGATGCTTCCTGTGGGATTTAAATACTGTTCAATGACAGTGAGAGACCTGCCATCCTCTTAAGGCCATTAAGTGCAAAGTGTTACTTTCAAAGAATCAATACCTCTTCAAAATGCCCATCTAGATGATGAGAAGCGCCTTGTGTTATAATAACCATCTCCTGAATCTCTTGGTTATTAATCTCCTTTCAGCCTTACTTTGCAGCACATTCTGCTCTCCGCTGTTCTTAGCTGGCTGATCTCACAAGGTTTTCAAAAACTACAACAGGCCTCCAGACACGTCAGGGCCTCAGTAAACACTGGGAAGGATCCTCTCAATGGGCCTGCTGAGCATGACTTATACTTTAAGCTTTCACTAATCTGCAGACTTAATTAAGTCTCATCAGGACATCAGAGCTCGCTAGTGCCTTGCACCGTGTGAGAGGATCACAGTGCAGACAGATGACAGAGATAAGTGCTCTCATTAGCCACCAAGACGGTATCTTCAAAAAGCAGCCCACTCCCTGCTAATGGAAACACTCCGATCTGTCATTAGAATGTGAAGTGGTGCAGTATGGGAGATGTCAGGAGGTCAAGAGGTAACCGAGGTAGGATTTATGTCTGCCAATAAGATGATACCCGCAAGGTCATAGATTACTTTATTAATCATCATCAATCAATCAATCAAGTTTATTTGTCATATGCAATCATATAAGGTACAATCACAGTGGAACAGTCGTAACTATGTGTATTATTGTGAAATGAAACTGTTGCAAATAAAGTATTACTACTATGAGCATGTGAAAATTGATGTATAGAAGATCAGTCTTAGATAGCTATTATTTACATACAGAAGGTGTTTATGGATATACCTTTGACAAACGTATCTGTATGCTAAATATTAAGCTACAGCCAGCAGCCGGCTAGTTTAGCTTAGCATACAGACAGGAAATGAGGTGGAACCAAAATCCGCGTATGCAGGCAACCAACAGAGACTAAAGGAAGTTACTTATTAATTAGTGAACGACGAGAGGTGCTTGTAAATCTGGCAGATTTTGTTACCTTTGGAGTCTGATTAGCTTAACCTTAACCTGAACCCTAACCCTTTCACCTAACCTTAACCCTTCACCCTGGTTCCAGTCTTTATGCTAAGCTAAGCTAACCGACTGCTGGCTATAGCTCCATATTCAGCGCACAGATATGAGAGTGTGGTACCAATCTTGTTATCCAACTCTCAGCAAGAAAGATGCTGAACTCTTACTTTATTAAATATGCTTGTGTGTGTTAGATTAAAAAATTGAGCAATTTCCATTTTAGTTGCAAAACAAACCCATAACATTAATATTTTAGGGCAGCTCAAATGATTCCAACATCCCAATACATTTAAATCACTGCTTTACATCTCGCAGTATGAATAGCCTGACAACAAAGAAATCCAATTACTTGTCCTTAGCCAATTTGTAAAACAAAGCTCCTGACCGCTGCAAGTACTTGACACAGCCTTTACATTGGGATATTAAACCACTCCAGATGTCTCCACTTGTTAAGATGTTATTTTCCAGTGCAGTCATCTTCACACATCCCTTGTGTCAAATCCCTATTTAATAAGCACTTTCCCGAACAAAACAAGTCAGCTTTTATTAATACTTCTCATAAGTCAAAGAGGCCTCTTTTCACCAGGTTATTAAGATGACATTGAATTTAGATAACCAACCAAGAGCTTTGCAGCGAGGCAGGCACGGCGCACTGTGTCCCTGGTGTTTTTGCTCAGCCGGCTTAGTAATAGGGTTACAAGGTTGTATTACTAGTCGTAATCTAGATGCAATGTAACATCTTACAGAGGCTCTTGAAGCAGACATAGCTCTGTTCATACAGTGCACATGCTATATATCATACTTATCAGACTGCGGTTCAGAGATGGCATATTAAAAGCTCCATGGGGAATCTGGTTTGCTTGGATGGTTCATGTCAGTCAATGTGGGCTTAGCAGACGTCCCTCAGTCCCTGAAAAAGGCTGTTAAGATTTGTTCAGGTCCCGCGTGGGAGCTCTAAACACGTCTCTTTAAGTTCAGTGACCTGGATTTCTAAACAGTAATGTACTCTTTGATATAAACAGAAACGCCTTTGTTTTGCCACATAATGTTCTCTTAAATGTTTTTTAATTGGAGGCTCTCCTCCGCTGCAAGCTTCATACTGCCAGGACAGTCAGTTGCTCAGTGACTCTGGAATTGTGATGAGGAATATAAACCTTGTGTTTTTATGGCACATAATGCACTGTGTTTATGATACACTGTCATATATCTGAGAGGCTCACACACTGTTGCCTGGAGCATTTTAATACATTTACTGTTATGTTACAAAAGCAAAGGGGACATGGCTATGACCACATAAGCATTTAAACAAACACAATAGCATGCGTACATAAAGCATGTTGTGACTCATGTATTTTGATGAACAATGTTCCTTGTGTTGGCAAATATGAATAGCCGTGTCATGGGGATATGTGAGTGAGCACAGCTGTGTGTGTGCTAATTTCACTGAGTCAGTCCGTGTGTCAGAGTTTGGTGAGTAAGTTCAGGCGGCTGAGGGTGTGGCAGGCGTGGGGGAGGAGCAGGAGCAATACGCCAGCGCTGCACACGTTTTTTTCCCAAGTGCTTGTGGACGAAGGAAGGCAGCAGAGCTCGGAGCTGCCGTACAGCTGGGCGTGACAACAGGAAGTACAGTGGCGGGTTCCAGCATGGAGCCAGACACACCAACAAAATGGCTGTCAGGGATGCCACCTCCCACATCAAAGACACCCTTGTTTTTTCCTCCCTTGGCCCAGGTGAGGACAAATATGATGGAGACAAAGTTGAAGAAAGCTTACGCCCAAATCTACTAATGGGAGATGCTTCTGAGCTAACATAAGGGGACATGACATTGACAAACTCAAGTGCATAATATGGCAACCAGCTAATTGCAAAAACCAGTGTTGAACCAATCAGCAGAGCGGTAGCTTTCTTGTTGCGCCTGTCGGCGGCCAGAGTACCCCTGCAGCCATGGAGGTGAGATATGATGAGGCCACAGTTGACAGCAATACAGAAGAGAGGGGCAACATAATAAACCAGGAAGGCAGGAACTAGGAATAACAGCCACTCGTTGCGGCTCACTGCCCATGTGCAACCCCCGTCAAAGTTGATGTAGGTGACCTTGGGTAATGCCATGGCTACTGAGACCAGCCAAATGGCTACAACAGTGCATAACCTGTGAAAGAGGAAGACAGATAGGTTTATTTGTTGTGCAGGAGGATCACATCTGTGCTAGAAGAAATAGGTCACTTATATTCTGCAAGAATACATGGACCAGGATCTGATGGGAAGAAAAGTGACAGTTTGATTTGATGGTATTAATATTATTTACTTTGCTTAAGGCTCAAGTCTACATTAGGCGCTACTACATTATACGCTACCAACCTAACACACCAGAATCTCCAGCAAAACTGTTTGTGGTGGAGTTGCATTGTAGGTAATGTAGGCTCAGGTTTTTGACAAGAAAAAAAAATGCATGGATTAAAAATAAAATACATATTGTTGAACATCATGAGTATGAGGAGTGTAATGCCAAATCACTGGGATACTCTTTTAAAGTATAAAGCTTTCAGTCTCAAGACCATTTGTTCCTACTGGAGACACAGCTGGCATCAGTATTTGACGACCTGGGTATGAGAGGTTGTAAAGTGTGTGGATAGACTATTTAGAAACAAATACACAAAGGGCCTATCTGGAGCCAGGTTTGGTTTGTCCTGCTTCTGGGCCTACTGGAAACATGGCAGTTCAAGATGGCATCTGTGGAGAAAAACTTCTCATTCTAAAGTAAAAAAAACATAATGATTCCTATATGAGGTGCTTATACACTAATGGAAACATACTTATGAATATTATATTCCACTTCTAACAATAGATCTTCCTAAATGTTACACACTGGACTTTTAAAAATTAACAAAAGACAAATAATATATCATTATTTTTTAAGAACAATGTTTTTTTCTGAGTACCAGCATCTTTTTTCAATAGTTCCCAATGAGGAGAAAGCATATGCAATCATAGAAAGGGCAGGATTTATCACCCTAGTAACCAAGACAATAGAGGAGAGGCTTGTGGGCAATCTATCCAGAGATTTATATCAGACAGAAACATCATAACAGAAAGAGAAAAGCCCATTTGTGGGAGCAGATCGGCCTGACACTGAATGTTGTTGTTTTATCACTCTACGCATTGTGAGCTTGTTGTTAGCTGACTTTGTAGTTAACCCTCGCAAAGTAATACTCACACTTGTGTCAGGCTAGCAGGCGGTCTCATCCGGGGAGCAACGATGCGATACCTTAGCACCGAATACGCCGCCAGGCTGAAGATCTCCACTCCCACTGTCACTGAAGTCGTGAACCCCAGGAGGACGCAGGTCCCACCACCAAGCTGCCAGTTCTGGAAACTGGCACTCAGAAGGACACAGGGCAGGGTGAGCAGGGCGCCCAGGTCTGCCAGGCTGAGGTTGAGGAGCAGGACGGAGCTGGGCTTGGAGCGACTGCGAGGGTTCCTCACCAGCACCAGCCACAGCAGGAGGTGACCTCCAACTCCCACCACAAGAGAGACCAGGCTGACCATGGGCAGCACCACGGAGAAGGAGATGGTGGTGTTGGTGGAGACAACGTTAAAAAGGAGGTTGACTATGGCAGGCATGGTACAGGCGAGGATCTGTCAGGTATGATGGCACAAAATTGTAAAAAAAAGAAAAGAAAAAAGAAAGAGAAGATGGTACATAAGGACTTCAGAAAAACAAATTGGAGCAATTCTACAAAATAGGATTGTAGATGAAGAGGGAAAGACCAGATGAAGGGAATGGATACGCTGAAGGTGATCTCGGGGTCAAGAGGAGAAAGTGCAAGATACAATAAGAGAAAATACAAATGGGATGAGACAGGAGCAGAGCAGAGATGATGAGAAAGGGAAGGAGTAATAAAGAAAAGGATATTCAGAGGTGAGGGGAATTACCAACCACTGTGAGAGAAAGGTAGACAAAATCAGGAATTTAGGGTGACACGCAGGGTGATTACAGTGATGTAAACTAATTTTAATAATCAAGCATCTATGTATTATTCATGTTTATAATAGTTGCCGGCGCTCCGTGGGTCCCAAATCACCTGCAGTTCAGAGCTTACCAGGCTCCTCCTGTGACTGACAAGCCTGATGATTCAGACGAAACGCTCTAGCCCCCCTCGTCTCTCTTGGGAGATTTAGGCAACACTTGATGACATCAGCAAGTCGACTGCATCATGACACAAAGAAGACAACTCACCTCAGCGGGCACATGGCACAGATGCATCACACAGACAGAAGAAGGGAGCCTGTTTGTTTCCAGAGGGATAAACAATACACACAGACTAGCAGTGCAGAGGGAAAAGTGCAGTCTTTTGGTAAAGAGCAGGCGGTTGACCAGAGCGAAGCCCTGCAAATAAACTAACCACTTATCCCCATAAGTAAACAAGACATTTTTATTTGCTGTTTAAGAGATGACTCGGCTACCTACGCACTGACATTTGGGAAGGTTCCCTGAATAATTGATTTTACATCAATGTCTGAGCAGAAAGTCCAACATTTGCCTTGATCGTTGAACTCCAAATGCACAAACAGGAAGATAGCGCTGGATTTCAGCAGTGGTGCGGGTGGCTTCGTGGATCGATTCAGCTGCATTCCCCCCGGAACATCCTCAACAAAACAAACCACAACACTTTGAAGATGGATTAAACTGAAGGCTTTTTAAACACCCTGGGAGTTAGACGTAGGCATTTAAAATGTCTAGACGCACATCCAGTTTTTACTTTGACACGTTTTGTTCAACACTTACAAATGTGCTATATAGTAAATGCACAGGCATTTGAGGTTGATCTTCACATTTCTAAAAACTTTTACCTGTTTCCTGTGGCTGCTTCACAGTAATAGCCGCACTGTGTTTTGCCAGCTAAACACTTTATATATGAAGCAGTAGGAGGCCGATATCAATGAGATTACATTGCACTGGATTACATGCATACATTGTTTTCCTGTAAATCCGTCAGGTTTAGGTACATCATCTAAATCCAGCAGGGATTTGCCAGGGAATGACAGACTTCGCCACTGCCATTAAAAACTATTACATGGAGACATAATTACAGAACACCTTCAGTAGTTATTACAGATGAATACATAAATAATAAATATATTAATGTGTAAGCAGTACTTTAATGTTGCAGTTGGTCGAGGTGGAATTTTTATTTACTACTTTATTACTGTTCGGTAGTTTAATCAATAATTAGGGCTGCACGATATGTAAAAAAAATATCGTATTGCAATTATTTTGACAGATATTGCATTTGCATGAATCACAATTAGTGAATCACAATTAGTTGTACCAAACAACTCTGGAGATCTGGAGATCTGGAGATCTGGAGAACAAGATTTGCTAGGGCATCTCTGCAGCACTACACTACTTTATTATAATGCTGTTTGTCATATCATGTTTAAACTTATCACATGTTGTGTGAACACTTCATCTGAAGTAAAAAAGTGCAATATTTCCCTGTAGTGTAAACGTAGAAGAAGTAAAATACAAGTACCTCGAAACTGTGATTTAGTACTGTAGTTGAGTAGATGTACTACTATTTTCTACTTCTGACAATAGTAATTGTTATGAAAACCATTATAAAAACCATTAGTATTTACTTTTTGCACCACAGATACGCTCTTTAACCATTCACTGTGTTAATTGTGACATTATCAAGAGTGTGGTGGTGGGATGCATCATTACTCCCACTTTTGTCCAAACCTGATGAACTGTGTCCGTGATACTGCGTGTGAGGGACAGATGGACGAACAAATGAACAAACGTTTGTTCATTCCTTCATCCATCTGTCCCTTTCATGCAGTATCTCACTCAAGCTTAACATCCCTGTCCAAATTTAATCTTTGGGGGTGGGTGATACTGTGCGCTTTACACGCAAAGCAAAAAGGTCATCGAGGCAGCTTGGTTGGTGTTTTGAACAGAGTAATCACTAACTAATAACAGTCGTTGAATACAGGCTGTATATGAGCGTGATTGGAGGGGAAATAATTTATTTGAGGGGAAATAACAAATTAGCAATCTGCTTCCAGCCTTACTATTTTGACTTCACAAATTTAATAACACAGAGGCTGACAACAGAGCTTCGTAGTATTTATATTTTTCTTGTCACTCTGGTTTAATTAGTTCAGCAGCAGCTGAATAAGGAGTAAAGAGCAGTAGTGGAAAAGGGCTAAAAGGGAAAGATGTAACGTGACAGATGAGGAGAGACAGCCAAGAACACAGAAGTGACGGGCTACAGAGTACAGAGACATGAAATGAGCAACACAAGGCTAAACTAATTGTGTTTCATTTTAGACACACTGACCTCCAGCTGAACTGATTCACTGGTTTAGAAGTTGTGACTGGCTGCGGGCTATTTTCAGTCCAACCACTTTCGCTCCTTGGCCACAGTATGGATTTACATACATCTGTAGCATGAAAATCAATTAATCCAGGCTGTGGTTTTCAGAGGAGAAACTCAGGTTGATTTACCACAAAATGTAATTTAGAGAGGCAGATGGGTGACAAATTAAAGAAGAATGATCACCAAAGTTTTTACAGTTCATCCTCAGGAGGACATTAATGTGTGTACCGAATGTCCTGGAAATTCACACGATGGTTGACATTTAACTCAAAATCACAAAATTGAATTTAGAAATACAGATGGATGACACATTAAAGGAAAAACTTGAATGAATGTGTGGTGAAACTAGGACAGCAGATGCTTCCATACAAGCAGGCCAGGCGCCAGGATGAGTGACTGAGGGGGCTGTTTTTTTCCTAAAATGATATAGAATAGATTTAACAATGCAATAGTTTCAGAAAAGGCTGAATAGCAACAACATAAGGCTACTGATTCAAAATGAAAGAAAACATTAATAATCAAAGCCCTCACATAAGAATGTATCACTGGCAGAGTGCTAAATATTTTTTTAATTTATGAACAGAATCAGCAGGAGAAGGCAGGTAACAGCTGACCCTTCACTTCCCTGTCGTTTGCCTTCTGTCAGTAGATTGCTGCAATGGGAGAATCACAAAGCGTTCAGGTAAAGCAAGCAGGTGAAGAAACCAATGATGTGTCCTGTCTGTCTATTGATCTCCTCCACTTTGCTTCAGTACTATGGACTGCACAGCCTGATAGTAACAAGTACAGAAGCCAATCATTTTGTTGATTTTGCTAAAAAAAAAAGCTTAAAAAGCAGGGGCAAAAAATACAACTGAGCCCCCTTTAGCCACTTTAGTGCCACACCCGCATACAAGGCACTAGGGGTCATTTGATAGTTTGATGCATACACAAATAGTATCAATCATCTGGCCTTCACAGTCACCAGATCTAAAATCAATTGATCGCCTATGGGAGATTTTGGAGCTCTCCACCACCATCGGTCATCAAAAGAACAAATTAGTGGATATTTTTTGGAAGAATGGCATGTATTCCTTCAATGGACTTCCAGGGGTGAATCTATGACCAGGAGGAAGCCACCCTACAAAGATAATGTTGGTTGTCAGTTGTTCAGTCAGAGGGTCCAACTCCAGACTGAAATATCTCAACAACTATTGTTGAGCAATTGACTGGATTGCTGTGAAATTTGGTACAGATTGTTCCAAGAGGATGAATCCTAACGACTTTGGTGATCCTCTTTCTTTTCATCTGACGCTACCATGAGACCAAAATAGTCCAATTCTTTGGTTCCTGACCAAATACCCACAAAATGATATTCCCATCAGCCTCAGCTGTACTTAGTGCTAATTAGTAAACATTAGCATGTTAAAGGACCAGGGTGTAGTACAATGTACCAAGCATGTAGGGCTATAGAGGCTGCAAAACTGGCAAAAACGTGACAGGCTCTTTATAGAGTCAATGTTTGGTTTGTCCATTCTGGAGGTTCAACATGGCGGACATGGTGGTAGAAGAGGACCCACTTCTTCTGTAGATAAAATTGGCTAATTCTTGGGTAACAAAAACACAACAATTCTCGTTTTCAGGTTATTAGACACTAATGAAAACATACCTATAAATACTCCATTCTAGAGCCTCCTAAATGTTCCACACTGAACCTTTAACATGTTAAACTAAGATGGTGCACCTGCTTAATAAGCTTACTAATACTAAGTTTGTTTATCATTGTGAGCATCTTAACATGCTAATGGTAGCTCTGTATATCACTGCTAGGTACAAGATTTGATTCAAGTTCTTTATGACAGTCAATGTGATATTACCCTTTCCACAACAAATGTTTTATTCAGTTGTCCTTTTTCATTTGTCCTTAAATAAGCAGCTCAACTACACTGGCTAATGCAATCATTGTCAAAGGTATTTGTGGGAACAGCGACAAATCTTTAGTGGACGAGATGCAGGATATAATGATCAATAAAAATACAATAGAAAAGTTCCACACTGGAATCAGACCTCCCTCAGGCTTTATTGGCAAAATTTCAACCCAGCACTAAATCTTCCTCAGCGCAAATACCCACGTCAGGGAAATTATATAACTAGTACCCAGTCACATCATAATCACTTAATCACATTCATATGTGCCAGGACAGCCTTATCTAGATTTAAATCGCACATTTTAATATGAATAAGTGCACCAGTGTACATCAGTGTCAAAGATGTGTAACACAATCATTTAATCAGTGAATCAAGTGAAAATATCAAAAAGTTAAGTTTTTATCATACCAGAGTAACACAATAAAGTCACACTTTAAGTGGGTTAAAACAGAAGCCAAGAATTTTGTGCAGTAACTGTCTGACCCAGGTGTGGACTGAATGTAGAGTGTAAAAAAAGCAAAGGCAGCGGTCAGAGAAATGTGTGCAGAGCCACAGGGAAATATAAAGAGGTTAAATGTATGTGCCTCACTTACTATGAAGACCGACCTGCTCAAAGGAAAAGCCCTCCGCTCACCATCAGCTGATGTACTGTATAGAGAGGAGAAAGAGAGGACACACACCTGCGGTCCTCCCTGTGTCCCCTCCTCCTCCTCTTGACTTCACACACACACACACACCACCGAAACACCATGCGCGCACACACACACACACACACGATGAGAAAGAGAGGGAGTCTGCACTCTTTCTCTCTAAACACGAAGTGTTGGGATAATGAGAAAAGGTGTCAACCCAGGGAGCTGCTGACTATATCAATGAGATGATGAACAAATCATCTCATCACAAATCACTTCTATGGGCCCTGTGGCCAATCATCTACCATGTTCACATTGTAGTTTAGCATTATAAATCAAGGTATTGTACAAAATTGAAATGTTACACAATAATGGCCACTAAATGATGTCAGTAATCTAATCCTCAATTCATCCTCAGGGGGACATGAATGTGTGTACCAACTGTCCTGGTTGTTGAGACATTTCACTCAAAACCACAAATGTGAATGTCAAAGTGGTGAAAGAGAGAAAGTCCTAACCCTAACCTCAATCACTAAAGTCATTAGGATCCATCCTCTGGGGACCATGAATGTCTGCAAAAACAACTGTACCGATTCATCAGGTAGATGGCAAGATATTTCACTTGGTAAGTGAAAGCTTTGACCTGCTGGTGGCACTAGAGGAAAAGTCACGAGATCTCCGAAGTCATAGAGTCATAGGGAAGATGTATGCTAGGCTAACCCAGAAGTTAGCATCGCCCGTGGTTCCTTTAATAAAAAGCCAATGGGATTTTTCCATTGGATTGGATGGAATATAAACTCTGTGGCAAAGAAAAGTGTATGATACTGGCACATTTTTTTCAGCAAGATAATCTTTACATATTAACACCACTATGATTTTTGAAAGGTAATCAATTGCCATTAGGCTATAAATGAACTACAGCACTGTTGCATGATTCATAGCACCACCACTAGTTCGCATTAACCTCTGTAATCTCATTTAGTCACCTGCTAGCAACCGCCTTTTAGACCAAAACATAGACATTTTTTGAGGTCACCACAGACCATATTTCAATGATCTAACTAAAAACCCATTGACTTGATTGACCCATTTCTGGGTTTTAGGACTCATTCCTGCAGCACTCTACAGGGATTCACCCTCTGAGGAACACGAGCATCTGTACGAAATTTCAGAACAAACCATCCAATAGTTGTTGAGATATTTCAGTGTGGACCAAAGTGGTGGACCAACCAAACTGAGAGTCACACCACTAGCATGGCTAAGAATCACATACGGTGGATGTCCTCATACGTTTGGCCATGTAGTGTAGCTTTATTATACAACGTTACTGCTGCATGTTAGAAAATTGACCTCCTCCCTGTGGCTTGGTTACCTCAGTCGGCCTCTCTCCCTCTAGGTATCTGTTGTCTAGAAAATATCTCACTCCCACTAAACCTAACACTGCCTCAGCTCCTCCAACACTGACCTCACTATCACTTTCTTTTTCACTCACACAAACACTGACACAACCACACCTAAACAGAGAAACACAAACACCACTGGAAACCTATGGGCAAATCAAACACCTAGCATGCACACACGGCTTATCTCCACAATTGCTGGCAGTGGGTATTACGAGACTCACTTGTTCCAGGAAACATACAGGTAATATGAGAGAGGAGAGAGAGAGAGAGAGAGCTGGGGAGGAATAGGGTGAGAGAGCATTAAGAACAAGACAGATGCAGAGATGAGGAAGGCAGGAGGGAGGATGAATGACTGCTTCCACCGAGGCCTGTGTGGAAAGTGTCAAACACGCCTCCTCAGATCGTAAAGATGGATGCAAACTGAATAGAAGCCTTTCATGAACCTGAGAGGAAAAACACAGCGACAGCTGCGTCGGTGGGAGCTGTCTGAGTCGTGCGGGGTTCAGGATGGAGTCAGAGGAATCCAAGTGTGTGGCACTGTTTTGCGTCATATTCATTCTTTTAAAGGAGGAATAAAGGTGTTAACCTGAGTTATGGCAGGAAAATGGAAGCAGTAAAGTTTATGGGTTTACTGGTTCACTTGAAGCTCCGGTAGTTGCCTTTTAACTGATTTACAGCACAGTGGGGATCAAACCGAGACTCAGTTTAACTGTGTTGTTGGTCTTTGTTTATGCAGTTTGATTGTGTTTGTGAGACTACTGCTATTTAATCTGCTGTAGACTACCCTTTAACCCACATATCAGAGTATTCATTTCCAGGCCTCTACAAATAAATGCTGCTAACTGGCATTTTAAGCTATGATGAGCTATGAGGTCTACATTAAATGGCTTTACCATTAAGCAAAGGTAGGTAACTGCCTAAGGTACCAATAACTAAGACAAGCCTGTCATTCCAAGGTACTTGATTCATTCATTAATTGATCAACAACAGTTTTGTTAATCTTTTAATCATTGTAAGATATTCATCAAGCAGAATATAGGACGGTTCCTAGGACGATGTAAATTTAATATCTGTGTTGGTGGACAAAATAAGTAATTTTTAAGATGTTACTTCAGGATCTGGGAAGGTGAGAAAGTCCCAAATCAAATCCAAGTCAGTGAGTCAGTAGAATACAGTGACAGATTGTAGTACATTTGCACAAATGATTCACACATTGTAAAATATGTGCACATCACTTTTAAACAAACTTAATACTTTACAGCCGAGCCAACTCAATCTGCTGATGAAGACCGTTCAACATGGTTGAAAGCTCAAAGTTAGTTGACCTTGAGTGAACATCGTTTTGTCAGCCGCAGTTTCCAAGGTCTAGAACCATCTGCAAGCCTAACTTAATAATATATTCAGAGAGAAGAACAATGTTCAGGTTTGCCAGTCTGTTATTTGTTATAGTCCTTACATTTAGAGATAATTAGAGGTATCATCTGTTGGTCTGATCTGTACACATAAAAATGATAAAAAAGCATTCTTAGTTTGCTTTTCTATGACAAACACTGCTCTACTTCCCCAGTCCTTAAACAGGCTGCAGACTATTTTGCTTGACCTCAAGCTTATTTTTTCTTCCCACTGCACCAATTGCTACAAGAAGATTAAAAAGCACAGCTGCTCAAGCGACACAAACAAAAACAGTGAAATTTGGAGTTCTGGTTAGTAGTTGGTCTGTCACAGCTTGTTGTGCACCAGATAGCTGACACATGAGGAGCCAATAGGTTCAGTCTTCCGACATGCTTCTCTGCTACCCTGACTAAGACTGACCTAACCCACTCCGCTCACATCTACAACGCAATAAGGTCACGGAAGTATGGAAGATATTCAAGTCCATTTACTAGACTCTCTGTTACCGCCTCTACTTTTAGAATATGTTGGGCAGGCCGAATTGTCTAGGCTGGCTAATGTTCATTCGCTTGTTAATCACACCATATATTTATCTTATTTTCTGCAGATCAGACGCTGGCGTGTCTTTTCACATTGATAGGACACAACGAAGTTTAAATAACAGTTGTGAAGTAGCTTCTGTGAGCATCGGATGTTGATTGCATCTTCACCGCCACCATACTTGTTCTACTGCATCAAATGGACCCCGCATGAAATTAATAACCACTAAAAACATGAATAGCAGATAGCGCTAGTTGCATAGCACACCTTCCTTAAAAACTCACTGCTTTCTCCCACGCTGGCCGCCAGACATATCCAAGAACCCGCAAAGGACTATTTGAATCTGAGTCAAGACCGAGTCCAAATGAGAGAGACAGAGTGAAGACAGAGACAAGAAAAAGAATGTTTTTGTCATTGCGTATGAGATGAGTTTTGGCATTCAGGCATAGGATTGCAAGTGACATTGATTTGCCACCTGGTAACCATGGTTACGTAACAAGGTAACTATGCCTGTTCTGGATGGATTTTCAATTAGACCAATACCCGTGTTCTGAAGAAGCACAAGTCATCAATGTTTGTTTGTTTTGTTTTTTAAGAAGGCAAACAAACACATATATTGCTGGACTTGGTTAAGACCAACTAGAATATTTGGAATTCAGAATTAAGTCGGAGACAACAGAAAAAAACTTATGAGACTGGACTCGAGTGCTACAGTGCTGGTAAATAGGGAACCTAATAGTCCAAGTCCACTCCCTTTATGTGTGATTTGGGTCTTTCATAGCAAATACAACTTGCTTAAATGAGTGGTTACAAGCTCTGAGTAGAGGAATACACACTGCTTGTATACAGGTAAACTAGGAAATAGGAATTTTGGCATGGTTACACCAAGCTTATATCCCTTCTTTTCCCCTGGTGTTATTATTTAATTTCTTAACGCCATACGCACAGTGGTACCCTCCATGTGTCCTGCTCCTGCTCTGGCACCAGGTTTTGTGCTGCTCAGTAGGTGCACATTGGAGCACACTGGCTCATATAAACTCATTACTAGCCCTCCACTGTTGACACAGCGAGTCAAGTGGCTTGCTGGTGACCCATCTGCTGGTGCTGAACACATTCAATACACACACACATTCAGAGGAACACACACTTCTGCACAAATACTGCAGACATAGATGAATGAGAGAGTTTAGAAACATGCAGATTACTCGGTGCACACCTCACACCATCTGATATGCATCAAGATGAATGAGCTGGAATACCCTCTGATAATAATGTGCATGTACACTTGGTTTTGTTAAGCGTGTAGGTTTACATGTACCGCAATGAAACATTCAGCTGAGCATATGGTGTGTGGGACTGTGTGAGGATGGAAAGACTGAGCGAGAATTAACCGAGCTTATCCGGTGACCCAGTGAATGTGAATGCAACACCCCTGGCTGTAGTCTGTCCTGGCAGCGTGGCAGATCAGGTGACTGGATGGAGGGAATTAAAAGCTTCTCATTTTCACAAGACAGACAGGCTCATCATTGTTTGGAAAAGCTGACAAAGTCATCCAAGCCTGATCTCACCTGTGTCCCTGAGCCATGCGCATGCCAGAGAGCATGCAGCACCTACAGTATGGGCCTAATCTGCTGTTTATATGCCAGAGGCAGGAGTCATTTATTAGCATGTTTATACTGTCAATTAAGGGCTGATCTAATCTGCAAAAATCAACATCACAACAGTTGTATCATCATGCATATTCTGCCTTCATTATTGCAGCAACTGCTGCTAAGATCTATGATTATGGTAGTGTCAGTCAGACAGTGCATCACGATGTGTCACTGGAACCGTAAGCAGGCAGTTTCAGGCTGGAAGAGTCAGTCTCTGCTGCCATCTGCTGCTCAGAAACAGAAACAGTCGCTCAAAAGGGATCTGGAGTCATCATATCACCAAGTAGTAAAGAGACATCTGTGTCACCATTAGACTTAAATGCTTATCTGGGCCTTCTTTAGACACAGTTTTGAATCAAGTTTTAGCCAATGTTTTTCTCAGGTTTTTAATTTCCTGTCAGACGTGATCAGTCCTCTGAGACATGAATACTGTTCTTTGTTGTGTCATGCCCTCCTTATGACTGGTGTATGAAAGGTTTCATACAACAGTCATAAGGTTGAAAGCTAAGCTAACATTTGCATGCAATGGCTTCATATATAAACTATTGTTTTTAATATGAAGCTCCAGCCAAGAGGCGGTTAACCTAGCTCAGCATAAAGACTGAAAGCTGGGAGAAACTGCTTACTAGCCTCTGTCCCAAGGTAAACAAATCTGTCTACCACCACCTCAATCCCTCACTAACTTCTTGTATTGCTTATTGGTAATACACACAACCTAAATGTTAAAAAAAATGTGGTTTAACAGGGAGTTATGTGCTGAAACTGTATTTTGGCTCAGGCCAGTGACTTCCCAATAGGTTGTGGGTCCTGTTCCATATGTTACGTTACTGTAAAAAAGGTAATTTGTGCAATCCTTAAAATGTCCAACTATTCCTTTAAAAATATGTAGTTAACAACTCCAAGCCACGAGTTATTTTCCTAGATTTGACAGAGCTAACAACAGCAGATATTATACAAGCAGTAAATCCCATGACTAAAACTGACCTTTATGTGTAAAACTTGCTGGAGTTCCCTTTTGGTTAACCCATGTACTCTCATAATTAAATGTATTGCATGAGCAGAATAATGCATCATAAACACCACTTCAAAAGAATCCAATCCCTTGTGTAAAGTCAATTTTATTTATTCTGATTCATAGAAGCATTTTTAGAAAATATACTCATTTTCAGGCCTGCAAAATCAGATTAAACCTGTATGTGATCCACTGACTGACTTAAATACTCTTGAAGAGATGGGAGTGCTAAGTGCATGAAAACACATTTCTCAATCATCAACATCAGCATACACCAAAAGCATACTTACAAACACAGTTACCAAATGATATATTATCACAAAGAAAAACATGATTGTTAACTGGTACCACATTGGTTAGTGCAGTCTTATATTCAGTATGTACATCTCCATTAGAATAAATACAGTACAAACTCACTTTTAGCAGTCACAGATTGTCAGTAAAAGACAGGGAGGAGATGAGAAGACGTAGCATAATCCAATGATTTCGCACAAATGCATAAAACAACATTTCATAATGAGCATACTGGAGAGACATTGAACTACTGTGTGTGCTTTATGTACTGCAGGTCAGAGCTTCCCTTATGCCTGAGAAAAACCACAGCAAGTGCAACCAGTTAAAAACAGAAAGCATACAGTACATGCATTTTCAGTAACAAACGTTTAAATGGATTAAAAAGGAAAAGCAGCTGCTGTTTGGATCTTTGTAAGTTGAGTCCACAAAGTTTTAAAAGCTCGTCTCTCTCCAGTCCTCCATGTTCAAGTCTTCCCTTCCCAGCAAACTTCTTCTGGTCCACTGGTAACGTCATAACGCTTCTTTGTTCCCAAGCTGGGGACTTTCATAACCTACAGAAGCAAATACAGTGTCAATGTATGACTTTAAAGCTGCACTACAATTTACAATTCTAAATAAATAAACCGAACTTTACTCTGCCTGTTGAGCAGATAGACAAAGTTAGTGACTAGCTAGAAAGAATTGTGGAGCATTTAGCTGCTAAATTCTAAAAAAGGAGAATAAAAAATTGGATCTGCATTCATCAGGTGTCAGGAGACACGACTCCATATGAACACTAATGTAGTTCTGCGTGTGCTGGATGTGTAAACAGTCTGCTTACACATTTGCCATATCAATTTTAAGAATATAATACTGTATATCAGATTCGTTTTTAACTTGTTCTGCTGCCCCCAAGTGGCCATACAAAAAACATGGAATTAGACATCTGATTTGCCACAAACACTCCTTACACTTTTAGTGTGTACAGGAAACACCCATGACAATGTGCCTGTTGTCCAGATTATGAAGTCTCTGCTTGATACATCAGCCTCCCTAAAATGTAACCAGACAGGACTCACAGGAGCACTAAGGTTTCACACTTTCTATATAACTGGCTTTTATATCATCATTTGTGACATGTGGACCCTTTTATCACTCTCACAGTGACGATAATCGAGTCCCCTGCAGCAGGTTCTCCATATACAGTTCTGAATTACAGAGGTAATTGGCAGTGGTTTAGCCATGTCATTAGTGGCCCTTCAATTCCACTGCCTCCGGGTTTTCATCTTCGATGCCAAACGGCTCAATGTAGAAACGGATGATGAATCAGCTAAACATGGCTGCCAATTATCTCAATAATGGAACACAGGGGTTTCAAAAAAGAATCAGCTCAAATTAAAGCAGGAATGATAAAAGGTCCTTATGTCAAAAATAGTGAAGTCCTAGTCTAATAGAACACTTATCCAGGATGCAGTATTAGAGCCGGCTGCCAGCTGCAATGAGACGTTTCTGGAAAAAAGCCTAATTCCGTCTTTAAATTATGCTTCCTTTGGTCAGCCCTTAATATACCGGAACAAGCATGCATTCAATATGTACGGTATGAGTCACCCATGTATGCGCAGAGCTCTGAAAAGTATACACAAAAGTAAAAGAAAAAATGAAGCTGTACACACTTTTCAGCAACTTCTTTTTGCTTTTAATTAACTTCATGAACTGAATTTTTTACTACTTTTAGTCAAATAGAATACCACATCAGACAGAAATCATTTAAAAATAATTTTGTTTTGCACTACCCCTCAGGGGTGCAAACCTTTCCTGCTAAATGGCTGTCATACCACACATATTTGCAGGAGGAGAAACAGATACATACACCTGGTCCCAGCAGGGCAGTCCAGAGATCTGTTTCTGTACTGGGGGAAACAGGGTTTTTTCACAGGGAATCTGCGATCTGAAGACCTCTCCAGATCGTAGGGGCTGTCCCGTTCCATGCCTGAGGGGAAATGGCACGAGACACACACACACAGAGTAGGGTGTGGGAACTGAGAAAGGGGTTGCAGGGTAAAGCAGTAATGCAGCACACAGCCAGCAAGCTCTACAGGCTTTGGGAGCACATCAAATAAGGGGGACTCAAGCTGCTTTCATTTGATACAAAATAACAAAGGCGTTGCACCATTGTTATAAATTATGAACGAAAACAGCAAGACGTGCACTTGACTCAGACAGCCATGTGTATAACTGAAGAGCATGCATATTGTGTGTGCACAATAGCAGGGGGCGCTATAGCCACATATTCAGACATACAGTACCTATGTCGAATGAGCTGGACTTCCTGGTGTGTCGGGATGCTGCTGGAAATCCATTACGACCTTCTTCCTCGTCTGGTTGGTGGAACAATCATAACCATCATCATCATCATCATCGTCATCGTCATCATCATCTGTGCTGTCTTATTCTGTCCATATGGCCTTATTGACATCAGTAACATACAGTGTTCTGTCCCCTATATGTCTAGCAGAAATGGGACATTAGCACTAACAGCTACCATGGCTATACAGAGGGTTTCTGCAGGTTCCAGCAGGTTTTTTATAAGACCTTTGTAAGACCATTATGAATGCAATTTAAGACCTATTTCACATTTAAAAAAGTAAACTTCATTCAAGTTCCACCCACACTGTTTTATTGGGAGTGAGCTACCACAGTGGTTCCCAACCTTTTTTCTTAAGGCACCTCTTTTGTATCACTGAGTAAACTGACAACCGCTGATTAATTATGACAGTTAACCCATATAGAACTGCAGGAAGTTTGTATAAACGAGTGATTTGGATGAATTCTGAGCAGATTATTTCCTGTGAATCAGAGATGAGTTTTTTTTTAGGAGCTTTTTAATGCAATTCTCTGTCTGTATTGTATATATTTTTAACAATAATACATACTTCATGCTTTTTTTTGACAAATTCAGTTTTCTTCTTTCTTAACACGTTTCACCATTTTGCTATTAGTCTTTTTGTGTTTTTCTTCACTGTTTACCATCTTAAATATTAATATAAACTTTAAAAATCCAAATTTAATTTTCTTTCACAAACGAACAGAATGCTGGGATATAAGCCTAACATTATGTAGTTTTCTTACACCCTCCCAAGCCCCCGTGAAGCTTTGGCAATCCCCAGGTTGAGTGTTGGTCAGGAACCATTGATCTACCCCCACACAATGTCTGACTACTGCCACCATCCTTTCTGTAAAATAACAGTGCTACAGTACCTTGACCGGCAGGATCTGCTGCTTCTATCCCATGCTTGGCAGATGCTGGTGGGGTTGTCCTCTCATCAGTCTCCTCCTCTTGAATGACTGGCTGAGCAGGAGGTAAGCTTCTCTGATCATTGGTTGGTTCTTTACCTGGACTGACAGGTGAGGTTTTGGGAGAGGTCACAGCCCTTTCCGGGGACATCTTGTCTCTTGAGATGTCGAGACTGGGCTAAGGGAGGAACACAGCATTTGGTTACGGAGCAGAGTTATGTGTCTTATATTTTCTTACTGTTTTACATGCTGTACGTGTACCTTATTGGGTATAAGAGGACGCTGTCCCTCTGGGCCTCGTGCTCTCTGTTTCTCTTCATGCTTTCTCTCACTCTGTTCTTCTTCTCCCATCAGCCTTCCTGCCTCTTCTGGTAAGATTAAAAACACAACAACACAGTCCTCACAATGATCAATCAAAGCTCTGTTTGAAAGTAAAAACCCTTAAGTACAAATGTTGACAAGTAGCAGGAGCACACATTTTATTCTGTAATTACAAATGTAAGCCTTAGCTAGGGCTGGGACTGAAATCACTGCCAAACATATACCACACAAACAAAAAATAGGATAAAGTAAATGGCAAACAACAAAACACCTACAAAAAGTGCTCTTTTCTGTATCACTTCTCTGTTTTTAAAGTCAATCTGCAGGTCTTACATTGATTTTATGGCATGGCAGGTTTGGGCCTGGGTCTATTGGACTGACCTTTTAATTCCCTTTGAGCCAGAGTGAAGTCTATAGCTACTTTTGTAACTGCAGTGTTTTGGCTCATTACAAAGTCTAGACTTGAAACTAACAATAGCCCTTAACAATGGCCCTCTCTCTGTAAAGGCTCCTATAGTTCAGAACAGCGTACATTTGGGGCTAAGCCATTAAATATCTGTCCACTACTGTTCCTCTCACTGAACTCACTTTGACACAGTTGTTTTAAAAACTTTTAAAGATGTTGATCTACTTTTTCAACTGTTCTTGCAATGTTACATGTAGTTTTCTAACTTTTTATATGGCTTCTTTTGAGGTCTTTAACTGTAAACAGAACAGTGATACAAAAATCCGCTGACATCTATACATTTCTAAACATTATTACCTTAACATTATTAAAAAATATGCTGCTTACTTTCATGTAAGTATTTTGAAAAAAAAAACAAAAGTATAATGACAGACAGCTTTCACAATATTATGTGTATCATAATGTGGTGATTCTCTAAAAAGTAAATGATTGTTTAGTTATAACACTAAATTATAAAATAACGCTGTTTTTGGTATCTAGTTCTCGTCAATACAGAAGCTGCAATGGTCATTTCAAGATTATACAAATAGCAATGAGGGAAAAAAAGCACTAAGTCAGTATCTGGAAGGATGTGAATTAAGAATGGCCTCTGATTTTATGTATTAAATATGCTGTGAATACAGACAGTAAACACAACATTAATCCTACATGAATGCAGGACAAAATAATGATTGTGGTCGAACTGTTTCTGCTCTTTATCGAACACAAAAAAATTATTTTCAAGTTTAATCATCTAGTGAAAAATCAAGTATTCAGACTCAGTTTGGCTGTTTGTATGAGCAGTCCAGCTAAAATACTTGTAATACAGCTTCACTTGCTGTCTAAGTTGCAGTACCTAAACTCTCCTGCAGGTGTCTCTGCCTCATGGCAGCCAGACTGGGCTTGGTACTCTGTGGAGGTGGCTCTGGTCTCGGCCCACAGGGGGCCACACTTCCGCCGCCGCTCTGTCTGTCCTCGTCCATCTCAGCCTGTGAGTCTGTCAGGGGTACGATCCTCTCCTGCCTCCCCGTCTCCATCTGTCTGTCCGTCTGTTGTTTGGAGGACACCACGTGGCCGTTACTCCGAGTATCCGCAGGGGCATCTGAGATGGTGGTAGATCTGTCAGTATCGTCTGTCTCTTTGATGTCACAGGTGCTGCTCCCATCTGAGTCCTCGATTTCTGCCCCGATGCAGCTGTACACCATGCTGACCAGGTCTGTGGACTGGACAAAAAAAAAATTGAAAAATGAGTTGTCAAACCATAAAAAAGTCAGATATTCAAATACCTTTGTATGATAGAACAGGCTGACCAGGATTCCTTGAGTCATTTAACCGTATACTCTGGTGGTGACGGTAGTGAGGAGTGAAGGCTATGATTAAAATTTGTAATTCAAGCAAATTCAATTACACCAAAATCTAATTATCCCTCATTTTACTGGGGATGCCCTCAAATCCCCTCAAGGATCAGTGAGGATCCCTGGACTCTACTTTAAGAACCAAAGGGATTTGAATGACTCCAGCTCCTTCTGTGTGTGTGTGGAGAGATTTAAAATAGGTCATATAGTCCTCCACACCTCTGACAAGCCAAACAAGTACAACACAGAAAAAGGCTGGGAATAGCAGGTGGTAGGCTCAGCATGCAGTGTGCTGTGCCATGTGAAACTATTGGAACTGGAAGCAAGCTCACATTTTGGATCCCTTTTTAGTTATACTGGAAGCAGACAGAAGATATGGTATTGAAATAGTTACATATTTGCATTCACTTTAAACTGTTTGCTCTGCCAGACTGGTGCACTACTCCACAGAGGAATAGTGCAATGTGTGCCAAAATCTTTTGGCTATTTGGAAGTTAAATACACTTAGGAGCGTCAATATGCTAGCAAAGGTCACAATAGCTCCCCTTGGAGCTGGTTGGGATTCACTGTGAGTAGCTCCCATAAGAGTTTGAAGTTTGGATTTCTAGCTGAACCATGGTAACAACTTTGTCACTGTACCTGTCTTTGGATGAGGCAGGGGGGGCTGGCAGCCCTCATCCCATGCAGAGGTACACCCTGCGTGGGCCGAGGTGAAGACATGGTCCCATTTGCTCCAGGAACAGCGCTCTCTGGCCTCCCAGCATCCTTAGGGTGCTGAATCATTGAGTAGACGTTCTCTAAGGCGCTGCTGGAACAGACAGACGGAAAAACAAGAAATTTTGATGAGCACATAACTATGTCACCAATTTGAAGATGCTGTAGTTGAATGAACACGTCTTTGGCCCAGATGCTGGCACACTTCCCACACACACTGTGCTGCTGAAAAAAGACAAAAGAAATGGATGCAGAGGGCAGCCAAGTGGATGCAGCACCAAACAATCTCTTTGATTGCTTAGCAACAATCCGTTGGTAAAACACTACAGAACATGGTAAACTGTTTTTAAAAAGCCATTTCTTTCTGTAACTGGCTTTAAGATGAGTCATCCATTCTTTTATGCTTCTCTTTCAGACGGCTGTAGGCTGCTGTAAACTTGGCCACCGTCTAGTGGAACTCCCGCGCAAGGTTGTTAACCAGCAGAGGCGATTGCGTCACCCATTTTTAGCCTCACCACAATTCCTTCAAGTTGAATTTGTAGGCACCTCTGTCAGCTAAAATACTTGCTGTAGCTCTCACTGAGTGCCCTTTTCTCTAACTCCTTTTAATGGTGAAGTTTACAAAGAGTGCCTGCAGATTACAATTCCCTTCCCTTAGCTATTAATCTGTGTAATTAATTTTTTTAAATAAGTTTGCCACCTTGTACTTTTTCCACTTTGCCATACTGCTGTCTTCTTTTTAACTATGGTGCCGTTATGTAACAGCAGCTTAAATGTATGCAATGGCATAAATTTAAGGCAAAGGAAAACAGTTGGAGACAGCGAAATATTTTCTTCCATTAAAATATTTATGAATCTATGAAGTGACGTTAATGCTCCGCGCTGGATTAATTTAACAGCCATCTCATTCTCTGGGTCTGTGCACTTAAATGTTTCTCTCATCCCCTCCTTCCACTCAGCCCCTGTGCCACATACTTACTCCGAGTCCTGATTAGAGATGGTGGAGTTGCGGTTCTTGCGGAAACCGGAGAAAATGGACAACACGCTGCGTCTTTTCTTTCTCCTCAATGACTGGGCCTGATGGAGGGACGACAACTGACTGAGGAGAGAAAGAGAAGGAGAAATGAGAGAGGTTATTGGTAAAGATAACAAAGCAAAGGAACATATGGCTATAAACAAAGATATATAAAGTAGGATTAGATTTAAGATTTCATTTTGGTGAGGTTTTACTATTAATGCAACTAGCCATTCACCATTATTGACCAGTATACATAATATATAATGCATCATTGGATAAAGGATGCCAGTGTTAACAGCTGAATACATTATGTGTCACTTATGCTAATTAACCATAGACGTTTTTTTGGCTGGGCCTGTACAGATGGTTTAATATATTTGACAGAAGGCATGGTTTATGCAGCCTCAATGAATCATTTTCATGCACTACTGGTGAGCATTAAGCACATGTAGCCGTAGAACTGTTTTGGGAACTACTACTATTTCCGTGTAGGTTTGGGTAGTGATGCAGTTTCAGTTGAAGATTTCTGAGCCACATTTTCTTACAATCTCAATCAATAATCTTAAATTATGGGATACCCAAATAAGGTAAATTGCTATCTTAAACACTGAGTTTTAATGTGTCAAATCTGCATTATACCACCTTAATGTCAATTAAATGAGACTTTAGTGAATAATCACAAATTTAAAATTGTACCAATAGTTCTTTCAAAAGTATTTTGTATCTTAAAATTAGCAACTGCAGCAGTAGACTGAAGGTTGAGGAGTTTGGCTTTTGTAGTTTTTTCCCCCAATAGCCTAAGCATTTCTTTTTTACTAGTATCACTTATATCTATGCAATAAAATATGCAGTTTTAATTTAAGATTTAAGATATTATATAATAATATATAGCCTACTTGAGCATGGATCTTATTTTTCACAAGGTGCTGCTTTAAACCATCAATGGTTGATTTTTTTGGGTCACTTAGGGGTAGCAAAAACAAGCTGTAAACACGTTAACGAATCATTACCTTTTTGAAGTTGATATGGAAAACTCGTTAGCAAACAGTTTATAGTTTATTTATAGTAGGCTACACATTAGTGCAATATTAGCATTGGCATTCATTTGGATTTGTGTTTCTGTCCAGAATGACAGTCCTCCTTTTAGCTCTGTTCTTGGTTTCCACAAACTCCTGAGGGAAATAGCTGGCTTTTTAGCTGCTAAATGCTCAACAAACAACAAATTAGCTCGAATATGCTAATTATCTGCGAGTTCATCAATTTACACAACCCTTTCCACGTACAAGTAGTCATGTGATCCATTGTTTATGCAGAGAAATTGATTACAGCTGCTTTAAAGTGACCCAAAAGGATACCATCATCAGTGGGGCACACTATTACATACAGTGCTTTATTGGAATTGCATTGATTATGTGATTATTTGACAACAAACACTAAATTGTGGCTAAAATATGTTGTTTTAATGAGCGTTTAGTTGCGTTTCCGCCATATATAATTGCTTTACCACAGATCTGTGAACATGCACAGTCAGTACTTACTTGCTAATACCGAAAAAAAGCACAGAAACAATTTTGTGTGACCACTGTACAGTTCCAAAGAAAATGTGTTACTGAACAGGAGGCTGGACTGGGACTGTAAACAAGATGATTTATTTTATATAATGGAATATGCTTTAGTTATTTAACAAATCGGGCTACAAATGAGGCTTCCATTCAGCGCAAATGGAACCTCTGCACTACATCTGTGCCCACTGTGCTGTAAGAGCATACTGTTCATTCATCATTGATACCATTACATGACATGAGTACAAAGGCATTATAGAAAGGGACATTTAATAGTCCTGTTTTTACTGCATGTAGCATACAGGAGGAACACTTCTCTTATGTAGGTAGGTGTATTAACATGTTGCTATTTTTTGTGCAGCACAGTGGTACACACAGGTGCCATTTTATTTTGTGACCAGAGCAGATGTACCCTACTACAGTAACACATGCATCTCACCCACTAAAAAAAAAAAAAAGCACATCTTCATACAGAATTAATTTGATGCATTTAAATACATGTTAAGCAACCACAGTATCAGTATCATTCACTTTCATTTAAATGCATGAAGTGATTCTGTTCAATTCAATACAACAGGATGGAACACTGATAACATTTCCATTTTAATTAACCACATCACTTTCACAAACGGGAAAAAAAAATCCTACTTCTCATAATTGTGACTAGAACTGATGATTAGAACTAAGCATCTTGTAATTACGAGGACACATTTTCATCATTAGGAAATATTTATGTGATATTTATTAGAAAACTATTCCATAATCATGATCAAGAAGACCAGTCACCATCTGAGAAGACAGACTGTGATGAAACTACTGTTTTGGTATTATTTCCTTCTCTGTTTGAGGCTTTGGGATCTGGTTTCCACTAACTCTTAAACAAAATATCTGGCTCTCAGGCTGCTAAATGCTTCACCATGTCCACCGATTAGTACTGTTACTCACCAAATGCATTGTGTGTATTCTTCTTGTCTAACAAATGCATTTCCATTCTTATAAAACATTTGAAAACACAGTTTTATACCAACAGGTAGCTTCAAGTGCAATTAGTGTATAGTGTATATATGTTTTTATAACTTTTTCACAGAAAACAGCCTCTGCTGCTGGAAAGTAAGAACGCAATTTGTGGCTCAAGAGGTGACACCAGAAACAATTGAAGTTGCTGAGAGTCTCTAAAACTGCAAAGCAATGAGCCAGAAAGACACTAAAATGCTCTGTACGGCTGACTGGAAATTGTGCAATAATTCACTGTGGGTTCAGCATTACAGAAACACCCTATACAATCACAAGTAGTCATCTGATCCATTGTTCATATAAATATATTGATCCTAGCTTCCTGAAAGTTGTTCCAGTAATATACCAGCCCCAGGTCCCAGTAACAAGTGCTGTTTTGGATGGTAACTTAACTCTGATAACCAAATTATTTTGTCGTAAAATAGAATTTTCCCATCATTAAGGGATGATTATCTCATACTAATGAGAAATGTCTCACATGGTTACAAGATTAATTTCTTGTGTCTTCTCTTTAGATCTGAAGAAGAAATATCAGGTTTTACTGATCCACCTGATTTGGCAGTGCCCCAGTACGCCCGTAGCTGTTTGTGGCCTTTGTCCTCAGGGCCCACTGTACTGAATGACATTATCTGCTGCATTTGTTAACATGATGGCACACACACAAAAAAAAAAAAAAAGAGCTACCTGTCGGGTAGAACTCTCTTGCTGTAGAAATCAGGCAGTCCATCCTCCAGCATATTGACTCCTCCATTCTCTGAGCAATGCTAAACACACACACACACACACACACACACACACAACACACACACACACACACACACACACACACACACACACACACACACACACAACAGGAAACAGATCGAATAACAGGATAACAATGATCAATCCACCATGTCGACAAAAAGCTGAAAGGCTGACAAAAGGTATTATCATTTCAAATGGCTGGCTGGCAAAACCGAATCCACTGCCAACAAAAGTCTGTTTGTAAAACAACTCCTCATCATGCTGCCCTAACTGAGTTTGTACCGATTTAAAAAAAAAAGCTTTTACAAAGTCTCAAAACAAACAAGCTGCTAAGTTAGAGGCTGCCCCGCGGCCCCTGGGAGATGGCTGTGCATGATTAACATTTGAGTCACAGAGACACATGCGACAGCTTCTTACTTTGAAAGGAACTTATTTTTGGAAAGTGCCACTGGCATGGAAAACAAGATAAATAACAAAAGTTCACACAAAGCAGTCAAAAGATTAAAAAAAACCTAAGAACTCTACATGTTTGGTTTACTTTTTTACCTCTATACCCTCCTGAGCTCTTTTGTGGAAATGCATGTACTGAACTTCATGCTGTTGTATGGGATCAAAAATGGGGCAGTTAAACATATACAGTAATGTTACTGGCACAATAAAGACTCCTTTACCTTCTAGGTGCCATAAAAAAAAACACAGTGCAGATACTATTGTTAAAGTGCTAGCTGTGATAGAGTCAGGTGTAGGTGCATTTGTCCAGAGCAGAGAAACTGCTCTGCAGAGTTTTCCATTACAAGAAGCTCGAGGGAAAAGGTGACTCCTGCCTGAAGATCATAATAAAAGGTCAAAAGGTCAAAAGGCCACTGCCATGCCATATGCCATCAACTTACAGATTCCGGGGGAAGATGCCCTGCTCTGTGTCTCCGTGGTGGGCGAGGCCTGACGTGAGTCACGTGACGCAAGGGCGAGCCATTGGTAGGGAGGGTGGACAGACACTCCCATGATGCCGAGTGGGTAAGAGGGGCGGAGTGGGTTGGAGCAGAGGGGGTAGGAGAGGGACTAGGCTCATCACCTAGACCTATGACAAAACGGGAAAATTCATGTCCCCTCATGGTTTGACCTGCATGTTAACCCGTTCATCAACCCTCTTTGATTTTAATTGAACAGACTGTAGCTGCAATAAAATAATTACTACAAAAGTTTTCACATTCCATTTTTCTAAACTCAGATACGAGAACTTTTTATAGCCTTTATTTTAAAATAATTTTGAGTAAAGAAAGCCCAAAGCCATGCTCTGTGAGGCAGAAAATGGGTACAATGGAGAGACAACTCCACTGTTCTTAGACCATTACCACTAATGGGTCAAAAAAATGTCACATTTGGCCTGAGGGCACTATCAGAGAGAATGCTATGTTATTACCCAAAATGGTTAACCCTTTCATTTAAGATTTTACATGCTAAATTAAATACACTGGCTAATAACACAGTTACTATTAACAGAGGCATTAGCACAGAACAGGAGCAGAGAAAAGTTAAAACCAGCTTAAATACTGAAAGACGTGATGACTCATTTCATCATGGTAAGATGCACACCACTTGTGTGGCTGAAGAAAGGCAAACAGAAAATCAATTGACCCTGACCCTGCTATTACTGTAAATACATCAGGCTATATGAGCACTTTAGGGCAATTAGCTGCGAGTCAAGGCACAAAAACTCACTCAGTCTGGTGGAGACGGGACGAATTCTTCTAGTTCTGGAGCTCCGCTTCTTAATAGCCATTGTGTCCTTTTGTCAAAGCAGATAAATGTTTAATGAGAAATGCCTTGTACCTCCAGCACACTTTGAAACATAAATGTCTTGTAAACCAACAATAATAAAATGCTGTGCATTTATTTCAACATGAAATCAGTTTGGTTGTTTCACAGCACAAAACAGCAAAGTGGAGAAAAAGCTTTCAGAAATTCGGGACAAAGTAAAGGGGATGAAAAGCTGATGAGAATTCTTTTAACATGTTTATCCTTTCTTTGTCCCTTCAACAGCCCAAATCCCAATAGTACTCAATTATAGGATTTGCTACAGAGAAAATTAGCAAATTCACACATTCAGAAGCTGAAACTAGTGACTGTTTTTGCCTGAGAAATCACGTATACTATCAGTTGTCACTAGGTGCATATCAACTAATTCATTTACCTCTATCAGTACTACATTTGCGATAAATAATGTATTCACTAGAGCTATTCACTTTCCAAGCACACACACGTTATCAGCACGTCCTCACACACTTACTATTCCCAGGTTGACACCAAAGTCCTCATCAGGAAAATCCAGCGACTCGACTATTCTGGACTGTCTGATAGTGCGTCTGCCCGTCCCAACGTCATCCCAGCGCTTTACCTGAGACACCTGCCGCAGCTGATGCAACACACACATCAAACAGACGCATGAACGCAGACACACAGTTGTGTTTCCATTACTTCATAGGACATTACATTGACTTACATTCATTTCCTGGAGACTGACCCTCACCATAACCCCTACTTACCTAACCCTTACCCTAACCCTTAATTTAAAGATTTACATTGTAGGGACTTGCATTTTGTCCCCAAAAGGAAGGCGAGTCCTTACAATGTGACTGTGCGAACAGATTTATGTCCGCACATCATGGGTATTACATTGTCCACACACACAAACACACAGATGGATGCCCTTTGAACAATCTCTTTCAACACAATCTCAGAGGAGAAGTGTGTACGCCCTTGTACCCAAGAAGCTCTCAAACAAAGCAGGGGTGCTTTGCTGTAGTTGGCAAAGCCCATGAAGAATACGAATAAAATACAATATCCTGATTATCAAAGTGGAGAGAGGCATGATAGAGGACAAACTGGCACTGCAGTAAAACAGAAAGGAAAATGAGATGTAACAGTGGAGGCAGTGAATGGAATGCAAAACAGAGCAGGGCAGGCGGTGTTATTGCCAGAAGTCTATTTTTGCCTCCTTTTCCACTGGCTTCATTTTAAACAATTTAATTTTATGGAGAGGAGAACCTGCAGGGTCTAATCATTTCCTTAACTGACTCAAATCTAGTTGTTATGTTGTTTCTGAGTGCAATATTCCCCTAAAAAGGCAGCTCTATACTCATAACCCTTCATCCTGATACAGTAATGACACACAGCAGCTCAAATGTGGAGTCAACTTCAGTCATTCAAAGATACTACAAATTAAAGATACACAACCTAACTGGCAGCATGGGAGATTTATATCACACATTTTCAACACATATCGGATATTTAATGGCTCCTCCATGCTACAGAAAGTCTTAAGAGACCATAGAGTAATAATGAGCTTCTGCACTGGAATCAAATTGCACCACTACTGTTTCTTACCTTAAGATTAAGATTCGATTTAGTGAGTTGAGTGTTGACTTTCAACATTTGAGTGTAATCTGGAGGCATTTCTGGCCTGACTCTACAGCACTCTGCTTGAAAATATCTGCTCTACATCGATGTGAGTTTACTTCTATCAAAAATGCATGCAACATTTTATCAATAATGTGAGATCTGCGATAAGCAGGGACTTTTAGTATACTGATGTATTCCACAGATTTTTATAATTTATATAGGAATAGGAATTTTGTTGAGCAGCAAGAAAATGATACCCATTTCAAGTGTTCCAGCTCCAGATTTAGTGGACAGACATGAAAGTGGTACCAATCTTCTCATCACACTGTCTGCAAGAAGGCGAATAACTGTATTCCCCAAAATGTTTAGCTATTCCTTTTTAAAACACATTTCAAAAATGAGAGTTCAAAGCTGAAATCTGTGATGTTCACTGATCAATTTATTGTTATGATGGTTTTAGTAAAGGGTTTAAGCATTTCAATTTGAGGCATTTTCTGTTTTTTGTTGCACTCTCCAGTTTTGTTGAGAAACGTGAATCACATCTGTTTGTCACTACCATTAAAGTTCATTGTGTCCTTAAATAATGTATTTGTTGTGACATTAGTTTTTACTTCACCAAAATCAAGGTTAGACAACTTTGTAAACCCCACGCTGGATACTCATTATTTTTGCTGTGAAGTTATAGATTTCGGCTTCAAACGATCAAACGTTTCTACATTCCTACAAAGGCATGCAGTAAAGTGATATTACCAGTACCAGCGTTTTATGAGTGGTATAGAGCTCTTGAAGAATCTGATCCACTATGGAGTTGGTCAGATAGGAGACCACAGACAACTTCACCTCCCTAAAAACACGAGAGAAAAAAGAAAACAGAAGGGACAACCAATTAAATCAGTGTGTTAGCGGAAGTTCTTGGTTTGAACTGTTTCACCAGCTCCCTCTCTCTTACTCCAGGGCTCTGTTAATATCCTCAGCTGCTCTCTCCATGAGGGCGTTGCGGATGGCGGAGCGGGGGATGGAAACTTGTTCAGAGATGGACGAGAGCGGCGGGCTAAGTCTCTCGGCGGCCGAGCAGGACATCGGACACAACTCTCGGCACAGAGACACCATAGAGTCCACTACCACCTGGACACAAATGACCCAAGACATGCATCACCACACATACATAATGCACACTTTTTATAAATTCTCAATATGTACCCATTTATGTTTCCAAAGCATTGAATTATTGATGCAGTGTTTTTTCATCTGCTTGCTTAGATTTCCAACCAGCTCCTTTACTCTGACTTTTAGCATCTTTTATTTACTTGCATTGCAGCAATCCATTCATCCATGAATCAGCTAGTAGCAATTCATATGATCTGTTTACACCTTCTGCCAGATCTTTAACTTTACCGGTTTACACCAAAGTTAGACATTTGTGCGTGAAAACATAGCTCATATTATTGCAATTTTATTGATTCGCAAATCAGAAACGTAGCCTTGTGCAAAACAACAAAATTGGAAGGCACAAACAGAAATGTAAATTACGCTCAAGTAAGTTGAAATTCAATACAATGTATCCCAGATTCCTCCTCGGGGTGTTCTGGTTTTTTATCATTCGACTACACTGTGCGACTGAATCCCGAAGGGAACAGAACTAAAAAAAATATGTTAAACTGTTCCTTCCCTGTGAATTTAAATGCTACATTTCTTTTGAAGTCAGCATACCTGTGCCGCACACACAGCCGCACGCGATTAATGGGCAATTTAAATGCAACTAGTTCAGAACTCCACTACTGTTTAAAATACAGATCCATCAGGGAACGGCTGTTTCTGCAATTACGGCCACAGTTCCACCTCCAACCTACCTGCAGTTCTTTGTCCGCAGCCTTGGCAAGTTCTCCAGCCAGAGTGTCCAGTCGCTGTTTGACAGGGCCGTCCACTGACAACACGTGGGCCAGCTCACACAGAGAGGGATACAGCTAATGCACAGACACAGGAGAGGGTTGAGAAGAGGTTACCAAAAGGAAATGTAATAGTTACTGAGCAGAACATCCCTTTTCTGAAAGTTCTAACATTATATGTATGATATCATAATTATTATTAATGTGTAAGTAGTATTTTGATGGTATTTAGTAGGTAAGGGTGAGCTAACTTTAACTACATTATATACTGTTGTTTGGTTTAATTGATAACAAAATTGTATTTTACAAGCTGATCATATCTGTACATAATCTGTACCATTTTTCTAATGATCTATTATGATTCATAAATTATTTTGGTTTAAAAGGCATTAAAAATACCATTTTGGGTTTCCAGGTTGTGAAAAATCTCTCTAGTTTTACCAACTTTTGCTGTTGCCTTATTCGAAACCTTTTTTATATAAAACTCAAAATCTTGAATTTGTAGCTTATTGGTGTTAATCGTGTGTTTTGGCTTTCCATCAGTTTTCAGAAATGTCATTAATTACTAATGTGTTGTTTATTTACCTTAATGCCATCATTTCCTGAATCAGACACTGGGTTTTAAGCCTGTTTGGCTCTGCTTGCCCACTCTCCTTGATGTGTTAGTCATTAGGCTAACAGGAATTGAGAGGAGGTGACTTCTCTATTGTGATGCGTCAGACATTGCGGGACTGTTACAGGTGAAAAATGCACATTTGAAGGATTTTTCACCATAAAACTTCCAAGGATCTTAATCCAAGTGACAAAAAATAAGGAGATTTGTGTAAAGCCTACATTTCAACCAGAACTGGATACAGAAGAGCCTAAGCTGTTAACTGTTTAGCTCAGGAGACACTACCGCTGTGGCTCTTGTTGGAAGCTTTCCCAATTAATTGTGAAATGGCAGCAATATATATTTGTTACTTTCACCTGTTTTACTGTTTCAGCTGCTGCGAGAGCACATGTAACGTTACACAGCTTGGCACTGTGTTAACTCGTCTCTCTCACTCTCTGTCGCACCGGTACAGTCAGAGTGCAACACAGAACTTGTTATTTTTAGGGTTGTTGAGTGGACCTGCGTATTATACTCAGGTGTGTTGTTGTTGTTTTTTTGTTGTGTTGCCATAGCGACCTATGCCATGTGAGTTTGTAGTTTCTGCAGTTATTTCTGATTTTTTTTATTTAGACCTGAAAGGCTCATACTATTATCTAGACATGACGATGTAAATTCAAATGCTATAGTAATGCATAGTACATCACATGTACTTGATGGCTTATTCATGAACCTTTTTTAACTAATTTGACCAATCAGACAGATTTTTGTCAGCCTAAAAGTTGTTCTAATTTGCTTATAACTGATAAATAAAATATTCCTAGATTATTAATTAACCATTACTAAAACCCTTTATAAAGGGTGCCTGCATTATAAAGTGTAAAATCTCAATCTGCAAAATAGCTATGAGGCTAATAAGAATAAGCCTTTTATTTCTAAAGATGCAGCAGGTTGCCTTCCATTGAGTCTGGCATATCTAGAAGGGACAAAGCAAACACTGCCAACAGTTATAGTTTCTCTCTCTCCCTTTCTCTCTCTCCCTCTCTAATAAAATGGTAGTCGACTCACAGCTCTTGAGTCCCTGGCTTCTTTGAGGATTTGTCTGGCCGTCTGGACCTCCTCTCCTTCCTCACAGCCCTTCAGGACACACACCTGCTGCTGCACGCGCACACACAGACGCTCCATCACCTACACACACACACACACACACACACACACACATACACATTAAGCACATACATGAATGCATGTAATCACATACAGAAATGTCAGTAAAATATGCATCATAATAAAAACCCTGACTTGTTCACCATCATGTGCACAAATACAGACACACACCTGTTCAGCAGTGCTGGTGACCAGGCCTTGGTGCAGCCTGAGAGCCTGTTTCTGAGAGAAACGCTGAGTCTGGTTGTTCCTAAGCAGGGCACGTTGGATCTGTCTCACACACACACACACACACACACACACACACACACACGGGGAAAACAAACAATGAGCGAGAGAAGAGTGGAGATGACAGGTGTTTACAAAGCACAATGTGCAGGAGACAGGAGACAAGTCCATTTTCATGGTAATAAGGAGACTGTAGAGAGAGTTCTGATCCCCAGAAATAAACGGAATGCCTTTGATTTATTTTCTTGACTCAGCAGGTGGGAGTGTTCACTGCTTAATCATCTTATGTAAAGAAAGGTGGAATCAAGGGTTCCTCAAGGACTTAGGAGCTTCACACACAGACTAACAAGGACCCAACCTAAATAAAAGCTGCAATCACTCTTAGAGAAGAGCCAGAAAATGATCCAGTGGGATAGTTCCACAGCAAATCCATTTTTGATGTTAAAAAGAACCTGCAGTCAAAATATCACGTTTAACTGAACAAATATACTGTTGATATTGTTTTTTCTGGAGATGTATCAGCAATGCTCCTTTAGCCTCCACGCCTCTGGGGAGACGAGATGTTGTGCGTGATTGACAGACAGCTGAGCCTTCAGGGAAACGGAGTACAGACATGCAATGTAAACAGACTTGCTATGTTAACTGCAGCTTACAAGACATGTACTGAAGAAAAATAACCACACCACTCAGTATCTAAAATGACAGATTTACAGTTTATATTCAGCCCCAGTCCTTTCTGTCCTGTCTAGCAATGTTAGCCCAATGTTAGAACAAGCCAAGTTGCAAGATAAGATATTGTGTTCAGGCAAAAAGAAACACTACGGCCAAATGTTTGTTGTTTGCACACAGTCTTTGGCTCTTCGTGTCTTGGCCATAGGCTGCTGTCTGGCAGTTGATGTCACCGTCATTCCAGTGAGAGAGGGTTGCCATTTTATGCAAATATTATGACTTGAAAATTAATGTTTTGGTTGGCTGTATGAAAAGTCTCCAATTACACAGCCAGATAATGGCACATGGACACATATATGAACAGAAAATGGAAACGGGTACTGACACAGGAGGACATTTATACTCACAGGAAAAAACACAAATCAATATCAGGTGGTCATTAAAACGTGTAACCACATCATAATTGCAGAGGCAACCAAACAAATCAACAAAAAGCAGCATGTTGGCTGTAAAACAAATCCATCCCTTTCCTTAACAGAAAGGCTGAATAGCCGACATCTGATTCACAGATGCAGTGGTTCCAAAAATTGACTGACAAACTTCTTGACAGCATGCCGTATGCCAACAGTGACACATCAAACTGGCACAGACGAACACTTGTTGCTTATTCTTATCCCCTGACCAACATGCAGCTGCCATAACGAAGACACCCAGTGACTCCGGAGTCAACACCTCTTTGACAAAGTCTTAATACCCTTTTACCAAGGCTGTACATTAAGCTTGCAGCAGCCTCCTGTTGTCAAACCTTTTACACAGGCAGGTGGTATAAAATTATCAGATAATTTTTTTGTCAATCTGTGACAAAGTGTGTGACATAAATTGGTGGTCGTATACCTACATTTGTTGTACTGGTTAGATATTGTAACCCAAATATTTAGCTTTAAGAAGGGCGTTAGGAAGGTCTGACAAGTAATTGTTAAAATTGCCATATCATGTGCAGGGTCTCCAGCAACAACAGCAATATAACAGTCGAAAAAAAAAATCCACATTTCATCATCACCTCTAATGCACCAAATGAAAGTCATTCATCAGACACATGAATCACTCTGACCCTAATTGTCGGGTAATGCTGTTATTCACCACCTGCAGTTTGTGAAATTTAGACATCACAAACCGAAGCAGCAAAGCTCTTCTCACCTTGGTCAGGGCTTGGTCGGTCTTCTCTGGGGCACTGCGGTACGCCTGAGTGACATCACTGAGGGGGAGGGGCATGTACTGAAGGGTAAAGTTGCTATTAAGTGGAGGGAGCAATGAGAGGAAAGAAAAGATAATATTACCCTTGCAATAATAAACTGGAAAAATTGTGATGTTAACAAGAACAAACAGGAAACACCCAGAGCACTTAGAACAGTTGTCTGCAATTCCCTAATATGCACATGCACCCACACATCCTTGTATACATATACATACACACACACACACATACACACACACGCACACACGCACACACACGCATACACACACAAACACACAGACACACAGACACGCACACACACGAAAAAAAAAACAAAACAAGACTGTGACTGGCACACACGTCAGAGGACTGATGAAACGCTGTGTAATAGTAAACATTGTACAGAGACTGTTATCTGCCTTTCATGTGTGTGTGTGTGTGTGCGTGCGTGCGTGTGCGTGCAACTGATCTGTCTTGTGTGTATCCCCTCTTCAAACAGTTTTTCGAGCGTGCGTTGTGTTCGTCTTACTGCTCCAGTGCTCTCGCCACGTCTTGGAAGCCCGTCGCTGTGGTGTTGTTGCGATCCCACGTCACACTCCTGAGAGGGATCAAATGGGCAGGAAATAGGGGAAGACAGGCACAGAGAGGAAGAAGGAGAAGATCAGTCGCTTTCTAAAGCTCCTAACACACACACACACAATCCTGCATGCACACACACGGGGCATAGTATCATAGTCACAGCACTTATCTGACCATGCAGCTGCACAAATGCATCACACAAGGATTAACAAGGCATTTGTCAGTCAGACTTTTTTTTCCCTACATGCATAGAATGAGTCCATATCACAACATTAGGAATGCCTGAACAAGTGCCATGCTACTAATGAGCTTCTGTTATTTCACAGTGCAGATTCTCCACCTACACGCCACACTGTTTTTAATACATCTGTCATTTTCAGCCCCTCTTTTCTTTCATCCATCTTCTCGCTCCTCCTCCTCTCCCTTCCCAAACTCACTCTGCCCTAGAAATTCAATCAGCTAAACCCAAATCTCACTCCTTAGGTGGTCTCCCTCTCTCTCTCTTCATAACTTTCTCCCTATCTTGTCCATATCCAACCATTTCCCCATCCTAATACTTGCTTCCTACCCCCTGTCTCGCTCCTGTCCTCTTTTCTTTCACTTTTTCTGCGCATCTTTCTGCACTCCTTCCAGTCCTCCAACAACACACCTTCAAAGCACACACTTTTTTCACTCAGCCTCTTTTTTTCTCCTACATTGTATGCCCGAAGGCCATTTTCCCTCTTTTCCCTCCCTCCACCGATTCTCCTCTCTAACACCTCTGTCTTACCTTCTTATCTGATACATGGTTCACTTTGAAGCGCTGCGTTGAACTCACTGTTCTGCCTCTCAGCTACCTGAGTATATCCTCACCTCAAACTATACCAAACATATTAATTTTCTCTCTGACCCTATTCTTTCATCTGTCCTCTAACACCTCTTTTATTTCTGGTCTTACTCATCTGCAAGTGCTGATCTGCAAGCAAAACCCTCCTTCGCTCCCATCAAAGTGCTAATTTAAAAAACTCTCTCACACACACACACACACACACACACACACACACACACCTGAGTGTTGTGTTGATCTGCAGGGCTTTGCTGAGCATCTTGGCCCCGGAGTCCTCCAGGAGGTTGCCGCTCAGGTCTACTTTCCGTAGGCAGGTGTTGGAGCCCAGAGTGTTGACCAGCACCGTGCCCCGCTGACGAAGCCTCGAGTCAGCCAGGGAGAGGGACTGCAGAGCCTGGAGGAGAAAGGAGGAGAAAGGGGGAGAAAGCACGGAGAAAAAAAAAAACAGTGGAAGATTATTTGAAAATAAGAACTTCCATGGGTGAAATAAAGGTCAGCAATAATGTCTATGTTAAAGGAGTGGGTTTTTTTGGGAGACTTGGACCTGTCATTAAGTGATGAAAAATACAACTAATTTGTGATGATTATCAGATATTTTAAAAAAAACATCTTCAGTTCAATTCCCCTGCAGTTGAATCATTTATTGTTTTTTTTAACTTAGAGAGAGGTACTGCATAATAATCAGCTGCTTATTTGCACTTCCTCCCAATTTTTGTCTACTCTCTTTTAACAGAAGAACTTCCTGCACAGTGCTTTCTGCATTAGGACCTCATCTACTGTAAACTGTGAATGGTGTCATCTTGCAGCAGAACGTGGTACAACTTTTGAGCATATGACTAAAGATGAGAGAACCAAAATATTCATCTTCCAAGTGATTTTTAGCCAGACACAGTCTTACGTAACCGTTCTTATGGAAACAGGAATTGGAGTCCCTGCGAGGTTTGAAACTGTAGTGGGATATTTTGGAAAAAAAAATAAAAATTCTAGACAAGACTTAATGTAGATGGAGCCATCTTCATATTCAGCTGGAGCCAGCTTCATGTTCAGCTGGAGCCAGCTTCATGTTCAGCTGGTTAGCTTAAGGTAGCCTAAAGAATGGAAACTCGCTAACAATTTGTACTCTAAGGCCTATGTATGTGTTAATTAAGGAGAGTCTGAGTTGCTTGTTGGTAGATTTTGTTACCTTTGGACAGAGCCAGACTAGCTGTTTCCCTCTTCTAAGCTAAGCTAACCGTCTCCTCTTTATTATTTATTCTCATTGTCCCACTTTTATTGCTTGCAGCCTTCTGTGACTCATATACTGAACTGTTAGCATGGGGCACTGGACCAAAGCTATGCAGGGGACACACACATACACACACCATTCTGATGTTTGTGTTATCATGGCTTTCTGACTAACAGGCCAGTCTCTAACAAACTTGATGTACTTCCTTTGAACTTACATATTTGCATCCATCTGTGCTTCTGTTAGTGGGCTTGCCCACATGCATCAGACCGTACTCAATGAGAGAGCGTAGTTGTGAGCTATCACCATCAAAAGTGGTAAATAATTGAGTAAGCTACTTGTCATGCTGGATTTGCAGAGCGGAGAGGAGAGAGAGCCCTGGGAGCCTCACAAATAAACTGAGACCAAATGAATCATTCGTCGAGCCCACAGACAACATGACTCGGGTGTTTGCACCTTGTGTGTGTGTGTGGCAGTGGGAATTCTGGTTAAAGGATATGAGGACACAAGAATTTAAATGGTCACAAGTGTGTGTTTGTGTGTGCACAGGATGTGTGTGGGGCTACAAATCTGTGAGGCCTGTGTAGGCGTGCATCTGTGAGGAACGCCACAGAGGATTTGTGTGTGTGTGTGTGTATGTGTGTACACAATATGTTACATAATCCAACTCACACACTCTTCCTCTTGCACCAAATGAACCAGTTTCTGCAGAATTTCATCCAGCACCCTGAGGAGGCAGAGAGAAAGAGGGAAAACATTCATCATCAGTATCGTCTTCACCACCATCTGCACCGCAGGTCCCCGCATGGTCCGTACCTGCCCTTGATGTTGAAGTTCTTCCCCAGCATCAGGTGTTTGAGGGAGGGGTGCCTGGAGAATGCTGGGATGACAGCCAGCAAGTCAGCATCCAAACCTGCACACAACACACACACATCAGTGGAGAACAAGTGCAACGCCAGCAATGTCACACTCTACAGAGCCTTTGTGAAAACTCACTTCCAAGTAGATGTTTAATTGCCTCCTTGTAAGTACCGAGCGAAAGAGACAACAGGCGCAAATATTAAGAGAGTTAATCTTCAGCACAAAAAAGACAAGATAATAACTGACATGTTAAACTGTAAAAGGCTTTTACTACAGAAAATGGACAATTTCTAGGTTGTCATACCACTGACTCTTCATTTACGCTGCTAACATTTGTGGCTTTCAACGCTCAGTTTCTGTCTCATGGTCTGTTTTGGAACAAAATCTCACTGCCCACTGAAATTCCAAAATACTCCCAATTAACCCCCCCACCACCACTCGCACCCACTCACATTTTCAAAAGCTCAAAGATAGAGGATGCTGCTAAGAGGAAGCAGTTACCATGGCAAGATATTTCAGCAACAAAGACTAAAACACCTCATTCAGAGAGCAAAAATATCTGCGATTAAATAAGCTTACATGCCTCTAATGAGAAGTGCGTCTATTCCTGTGTCAGTGACGGGAAACTGTGACACGACACAGCAGGAGGGGGGAGACACATAATAGTGTCGCCGCTAATACTACTGGTTCTATGAAACCAATAAATGGCTGTTCAGGAATGAAGGCAGCAGTCATGTCATTTTGCTGCGTTTTCGTCGGTGGTTGGAAGTATATATGGTAAAAGCAGTACTCTGTTAGGAAGATATGCAGTTAGATTTATCATTTGCAGTTGAATAAGCTTTAGAGATTAAGTGTACAATGAATCTTAAGAAACAGTAGCTTCAAGAGAGTTCCCCACAGCATTTTCCTACTGGATGAAAGTCTTCAATTAAGCCATTCATGCCTTTCAAATAATACCCCCGTCCACTTAAAGTGCTCGTTTTAGCGAGACAGAGACAGATTGTTATTATAAGTGTCTGACAACATTATGGAAAGAGATAAAACTTTTTATTAACATAAGCCACCAGACTCCATGGACAAAAACATTGGACATGGACAAACAATACTTGACATTGGTGTTTTAAAGGGTTAAGAATTCCAAAGCAGTAGTAGACCAGCAACTCTTGTGTTCTATGAGGTAACACACAGCCTGTCTCTGTAGGGGTCCTTTCCATAGTGTTGTCAGTCACTTAGAATTACAATCTGAGCCTGTCGGTGGCAAAAACAAACACTTTTAGTGGACATACATTGATGGCAGTTGCCATGACAGATTACATTGCAGCCTGTTTCGTAGCTGCAGCACTTTCACCCAATACTGGACCAATTTGTCAACTGAACACAAAACATGAGAAAACAGGCTACACAAAAAAAATACCAAAGTTTCTCTTTAACGCAGTTTCCTGCCTTAGCTCCTTCAACTACCCCAGCCTCCTCTTTATGTGATTAGCCTTTGGTATTGCTGATTTAACTAAACTTTAATGTTAATGTATGTTTACTAAGGGGGATTAGCTCTCCCAGTAGATTCTTTATTGCTGCTCTAATTCTTCCGAGCTTACCCAGAGAGCAGAGCCTTCACCGACAGATCTAACTGTGTAAGCATTTGCTATAAATGATCAATTCCTTGACATGCTGAAGTGTCTCTGACTAAATTCTTCTTGTTGTGTTAGTAAAAACATTTCACTAATTAATTTAAAGAGCTAAGAGCTTAAAGTTTAAGTTACTCAAACAGATTAAAAACAAATGGTCAGATGTGTGAAGCACTTGTAGTCTCTAGAGCAGGTCAACCTCCATACTGGATCCTGCAATTACCAAAATGCAACTCAATTTTAGACCCCCATTAGACGCCCGCTGCCTCCTAAATTCCCACCTCTTTTAAACCCCCTCAACTCTAGTTTGTAACTCAGACTTTCTGTTGAAAATGTTGAGTCTAAAACCCTAGCCAGACCCTGATGTTAAATGTGAAATGTGTTCTATATGAAAATACACAACTGACCATCTAAGTCTATCCCTTGTGGGTGCAGGTGTGTCTCTTACCATTATCAGAAATGTCTAAAGTCCCCACGCATGAAACTCGAGGAAACAGCTCCTGAATCACCCCAGCACCTGCTGACCTCAACTGTTGGAGGAAGACAGAGAGTAGTGCCACATGATAGGACAGCCATGAGCGTTAATCTATGAAGAAGATGAGTGAATATACCTAGAGCAGCACAGACTGACAGAGCGTACCTCACAGCTGCTGATGTCCAGGTGTAAATCAGTGATATGGGGGTTATTGGACAGACCTAGGAACAGAGCCCTGAAGGAAAACACAGGCAGGGTTGGATGGGGAAAAAGAGACAGAATAGGAGAAGCAAGAGAGAGAGAGAGAGAGAGAGAGGGGAGAATGGGAGAGATTAGTGGAAAAGCAGATAAGGAAAGAGAAGAGTGAACAGAACGATAGGTAGATAAGAAGAAATGGGGAGAAACAAAGGGCAATTAATGGGGAAGGCAAGGAGAAAATGAAAGGGTGAAAAAGAGAAGAAAGATCAGTCCCACATAAATCCAACTGCTCCTTTTAGATGCGAGGCTCTAACAACCTGAAAAGATCATCCGACCCCACCCGCCGCCCCATTCTGCCCCACGTTCTCCTCTGCATACCTAAAAGTTTTAGAGCCATCTTAAAGGATTTAGAGAAAAGTAGCTTAAAAAGAAGATTCATAGCTCACTAACACCCCACCAGAAATCACTTTAAAAACCTTCAATATTTATTCAGAAGTGGCCAATTGTTGCTCATGCACACACACATGCACAGCAAGCCCAGCTGGATGCAGAAAGACATCTGCATTTGCACATCAAGGCTCTGCTGGAGGCTGTCCTTGCACACTGAACACACATGTAAGAGTTACGCACCATGAGGAGGAAATGAGGAGAAGTGCTAGGTGGGAAGTCCACTCCGTCCATTTTGGCTAAGGTCCATCATGCAGCACACAACAATCCCAATTGTTGGCAGTTTGCTTTGTTTACTCTGCCATTGATTGTGTTTTTTTTGGCTATGAGAAGCTGACAGCAGGCTGCACACCTAATAGAGAAACTGTAATATAGCAATATTCTATTTATCCCTGTAGGAAAACTCGCTTTTTACTTTGACGCTCTGTGAGCTGCACAAAGACACGTCAGCACGGTGGACGCCGGCCAGTACAGGGGCTTCAATCTGTGTCCTGTGATTGAAGGCCAGTCTACCAACATAAGACAGATTTGCTCCACTGTCGAGAAAAAGTGTTTGAAACCTAATGCGAGCCTTGATGATAAAATCTCACTGATGGTTTGGATGCAAACGACGCTCCATATGGTAAGTTATTTTAGCTTGACACAATACAAACAAGAAAATAACATCCCTTTATGCTGAGTGGTTCTGCTTGTACCGGCAGTAGATTATCAGTAACCACTGTTGTCCCAAGGCCACTGCACGTCAGCTATGCATTAAGAATGGGGTATAGGCCAGGGAACAGTGGAATAATGCATGAGAATTCTTGTATTTCAAGAGTCTCCTCTTCAGCTGTTTGGTTAAAGTTTGAATATGAAATCTAAAGGCTTTGTGTGTCATTCAAACACTGCTTTAAACTAAAGCACCTTACAGTGTCATGAGTGGACTCATTTTTAGCACAAATGGCCCCAGTGGGAATTCATCCTTTACCACTCTTAGGCTTCAGGTTTTATTATTGGCAGCACAAATGGTTGTTGACACAGAGAGGCAAGCCAATAAAAGCTGCTGATAACACACTGAAAGAGTTAGAAATAAATAGGCTACATGAGTCACGTCATACGAAATACATAACCTACTTATATCATAAACATGACAGTATTTCAGATCAGGTTTCAACTCACCATCAGCCTGCACGTTTATTTGAGCATACAGCTGCTGGACTGCTATCTGAGAAGGAACACTGGCTCCAATATTAAATATAAGGAAACATGTCTCCTACTGTACTGTACATCTCCATATTGGCTCATTCAATTAAATTTTTTAAATTGGATTATTTTATGGATTTCATTCATTCACTAGTCTGCGTGAAATTCATTACAGAAATGCTGGGAGATATATTGTAACAATTCAAGATGTCTGTGGAACAATACATTCACTTGTTTAATGATTTCAAGCCCAGTATAATAATATTCCAATTACAACTTTAGTAAAATGTGCTTAAATAAAAAATAAATCTGACTTTATCAAACACCTTTAATATATTATAGCAACATACTTTCTGTGTTTGCTTCTTCTATAGTGAGTTTATGGTATCCTTCTCATATAATATCAGTATAATATTTACTGTTTGATGTGTATATCCGTGCATCCTCTCGGCTGTTATAGCAGTTTATTTTGCCAACTCAGTGTGTGCATCCTGTCCAGAGGTTCTCCGAATGAAGGGGAAGTGATTGCCAGTTGGCTCTCACAGGTGGTGATGCACTAGTCAAAGCTGATTACTGTCAGTGGAATATTCGTGGCATAACCACATCAGAAACAGCACAACTACAGGACTGCAGCGGTAACTGACAGAGGATTCTGTTACCAAATGAGTGAGTATTGGGGTGTCATCTATCATCACCGGTCATTTCCTCTATATATAATGCACTGACGTTCACTGGCGTTTTTGAAAGCTTCTTGGTTTATTTCGCACTTTTTTATATGTGGATTAAAGAGATGGATTTTGTAAGTAGCATGGCCATATGTACCTGGTATCACCTCCCAAGGTCGATTGGATCACATCTTTCTTACAGTTTGGGTTTATTTACATATTAATTTGATTCTTTTTTGCTGTATGGAATCAAAATCTGATCAGAACAGCTGGTCCTTTTTCACCCCTTTGCACTTCAGACTTTACAAGTGATTTGCATCTTACATACGCTTAAGAAGGTTCACAGTTTCAAAGGTCCCTTTAAATCCTTGCCTGTGACAGTCACTCACCTCAGCGAATCCGGAGGGACTTTCATAGAGGCCAGGCTCACATGGGTCAGGCTGAATGCTGAGCTGAAGAACTGGCGGAAGGTTGGCAGAGAATCTCTCGCTTTCCTGGGCAGAAAAGAAAAGACAGGTTTTTAAAGTGTGCAGGAATAGGAAGGAAGTAGTGCCGCAAAGGGACAGCATTAAGCATGGAACCAGATCAGGCTGTTAGACAGACAGAAAATAAAATGAGGTGAGCGAACAACGGGAACAGATAAGAGACTGATCGAGACAAGACAGAGGATGACAGGAGGACTTGAGACGCTGATAGAAAGTGACAAGAGACGAATGGAACAACAGGAACGAGAGAGAAAGAAGGCTAAAGCAGACAGATGCTGGCTGTGACATTTAGGTCAGTATTATATTAACGGATACTGTGAAAAGGTGAAGTTGGCATTAATTACTGCCAACTGTTAAAAAGGTAACACTGATCAATTATCCAACCATCTGCTTGGCATATACAGTACATTAGCCTGTCATCAGAGGAAGGACAGAGGATATGTCTGTGTGTATGTACGACATCCCTCTGAGCCAGAATAAATAAGGGAGCTATCCTCTGCATTTAAAAATGGATGGATGTCGTATACTGGTTCAGATCTGTGTTTAGAACTTGTCAAAGCAGCCAATCTGCCATTTCAGCCCGCGCTGCACAAATAATTCACCACAGGGGAGAATGAGGAGGGGGTCTGGAGACAGCAGGAGAAAGTGATGAGAGGCAGGGGAGGAAAGAGAGAGTGCGTGAGAGTGAGAGCGAGAGCAGATGAATTCATCTTCCAGAAACATGAGGTTTGTTTTTTGTGAAAAGATTACCTGCTACCTCTCTTCAGGCAGGTGATGTGTTCACTTGTGCAGCACAGAAGCCTTTTTATTTATTTTTTTCTCTCAACTGCTTTATTTTTCCTGCCTCATCCTGATGAATAATGAGTATTGTTTCAGTGATGAGGCACCCTGAATAGCGTAGTTAACATTACATTCATCATTTCAGGTATTCATAAATTATAATGCAAAAGTCACTTGTCAGTAAATCTATGAACAGCGAAGAAGAGGGAGAACCACGACATGTTCATTTTGTATTTTCAGGTAATTAGGTTATGGCACTAGTGTTTCATGTAATCCTTTATCACGGCAGACATTTTGACTTATGGCAGGAGAAGAACAGGTGTAGCTCATTTTGTTAACGAGTGCACCGTTCTATAAATGGAGCGGAGTCATTAATGTTATTAACTTCAGCTGTATGTTTTCTGCTACAAAATCTCAGAAAATTAGTTTTTCTTTACTTTTACTTTGATTGTACCGATGTTCTTTTGATATGGCTGCGTGAATCACTTTCAAAATAAAACCACACATTTAAACTGACTGACTTTCAATGTTTCAATTCCAACTCTTCAAATTCAACCGTCACTTTCACTGACATCTGACTCAACACTAAATGTCTTGTCAACAAGATGTTTAAACTGCTAATGTCCAGTTGTAAGAACACATTTTCCTCAGAAAATATAGCCTTTTACAGCTGTCGCAATTTTCATTATTATGATAGTTATTTGCTACAGAAATAGTCAACTTCCTTTAAGGTTGAGCATTACTTTCTTTCCAAATACATGACACAATACATCACTACATGACCTGACTTTTAATATCTCAACTAATTCAAGTTCAGCCTAAAACAACATATCACCTGCCTTTATGCAGCATATTTGTATTATGTCTGCCCTTCTATAACATCATAACTGAAAAGCTTCTCTCAGCTCTGATTATGGAACTAACTTTGTCATGTGCCCATGTGTTTGGCACAGCTGTTTAATAGGCATGAGAGTGATAATGTGACTGGCTGAGAATATAATGAATAATCACTACACCCCTCCAATTTTTATTCCGCTTCACCAAACTCCTTTGTGCATATTGCACTGGGAGTATAAACCCTCATTGTCCTTGTGCACATGACCCAGTGCTTTACACTGATTGTTATGATTGCACTGTTAAAATAAGACCATCACAATTTGATTTAAGCTGGCTTGTAACTGGACAATAATACCAACCACAATTTGCCGGGTGGTAATTTCTAGTCCTGCATATGCAACCCCTCACACACACAAACACACACATACAATCACATAAATAAATAATAAATAATTCTATTCTGTGAACTACAGTTCATCATTTTTTCCCAGTGATCATGCAAATGTATGGTTGACTGAGTCACGTCTTTCATAATGCTCTCCCATTCACCTCGTACAGATAAAACCATGTTGTCCAAAAGCTAAAACTGTGTATGGCGAGAAGGAATAAAAGAAAATGTGAGCTGAAAATGGGAAAAAAAAGTCGCAGAAAATTAAGTTATGAGGGGTAAAAAATGGAAAAGGTCATAAGAAAGTGAGCAATGGTAGGAGGCAAAAAACAAGATGAAGACACTAGGATAGTAGTAAGGGAAAACCGGGCAGCTGCATTACAAGCCCCTGTCATTGCAACTATGATAACCTCCCAGCGTGTGGAACACCAGCTCTTCTTTGAACCATTTGTAATGATTAGCATACAGCCTGTCAGGACTCCGCCGATACAGAATGGCTTCTGTCGCATAAGCAGATACTGTGTCACTGTCTCTCACAAAACACTCTCCAGGGAGCTGTATCAGCAACTTGTTACCACACGTGTGTCTGTGTGTAACAGTATCTACATGGACTGCTCATTGTTTCTCGAAAGTGCCACATCTGTGTGTGTGTGTGTGT
>NW_023339796.1:19714771-19715342 GCF_004916995.1 Morone saxatilis | reverse complement strand
GTGTGTGTGTGTGTGTAGGTCTGGTGTGTGCGTTTCAGTGATGGGTGTCTGAGGCAGTCCGCTCCATATTCATGAGCAGCAGCTGGGTGCTTCTTATCAGCTCGGTTCAGCTTCGTGGCTCCGTGTTGTCACCACAACACTGCAGCCGTCTGACCGGCAGCACTGAGCCTGGGTGCATTTAATACCAGAAGACCAGCAGACCCATGACCGGCAGGAGGTGGGGTGAACTATGAACAGAGGGAAGGAGGGAGGAAGGGGAGGTGTGGGAAGATATGAGGAGAAAGAGTGGTGGTAAAGGGGATAAAGGGTGATGTGTGTAGAGAGGATGACAGGGTTAAGGAGGCAGTAAGGAAGAAGAGAGGGATAATAGAGGAGAAAACAGCCATAGAGAGAAAAAGATAAATGGCAGACAGAGAAGATGAATCAAGCAGCAGAAATTAGAAAGGATTCACATCATATCATCACAACACAATGAAGGAAGACTGGTGAAAAAAAAGAACTAGAGGTACAGCCAGACAGATGCAAAAAGTAAGAGATGGAGTGAGACATACAGTAGATAGAGAGACACAGA
>NW_023339796.1:19714535-19714732 GCF_004916995.1 Morone saxatilis | reverse complement strand
GCAGGAGCCTGGGGATTGGAACAATAATTCCCGTCTAAAATTAGTCTCATTTTTCACCAACTTCTTTCTCTGTAATTCTGTAATGTAATATGCTGAGCAGGGAAGCTCCTGGGCTCCTGGGGGACACGACATGATGAGAGCTGGAGCCGCTTCTGCCTGCTAGCTAGGTAAACACAGACACACGCATACACCCACAC
>NW_023339796.1:19710986-19714435 GCF_004916995.1 Morone saxatilis | reverse complement strand
GTGAGTTATTAATATTGGATGCCTGTGTGTGTGTGTGTGTGTGTGTGTGTGTGTGTGTATGCGTGGGTGTGGGGGTGTGGGTGTGTGGGTGTGTGGGTGTGTGGGTGTGGGTGTGTGAAAATGGACCAGAACAAAGTGAGTTGTTACTGCTGGTCAAATCAGGACGATGAGAACAGTCTTTGTTCCTAATTTGTTTTAGGATTTATTTGATCCCATCTGTGCCATATGGTAAGGGTTTGTACAAGACACATCTACAATATGTGACAAGCAAGGGACATGGAATCATCTGAGGTGAATGTCACATATTCTCTGAAATACTAAGATGCTACAGTACATTATTACTGTGTGCACTTGACCTCGGCGGTTAACCCTAAAATGTCTGAGACTCTAAATTGTTCTGTCTTAGTTTCAGTGGTTTTATGTGACTATACTAGTACTCCACTACATTTCAGAGGGAAAATATTGTACTTTTTACAATATCTTACAGCTATAGCTACTGGTTACTTTTCAGATTCCTATCTAACAAAACAACATGATAAGCTTAGAAAATACAATGTAGTGATAAAAAGGTTAAACTACCAGTAGTTCTCAACATTGACGTTGATGATCTATGGCCACACTAAATGATACATCGCAATAATTAAACTGTTCTACTTTTAAATAAATGTTTAAATTTAATCTAATGTTAAAAAGAAGAGTCTACAGCCATGCTAGCAGCTCTTAGAGGCACAGCAACGTGCTCACAATGAAAATGTTGCAGGTGCTTAAACAGTTACAATGTGTATCGTGGTCACCGTCTGAGCATGTCAGCATGCTAAAAAATAACACAAATTACAGCTGAGCCTGAGGAGAATGTCAGTAGTTTTATAGGCATTTGATCATGAACCAAAGTACTGAACAAATGATCTGATGTTTATGATGATGATGATGATGATACAAGAATAGGAATCACCAAAGTGATTACTATTCATCCTGAGAGTAACGTGAATGTGTGAATCACATTTTATGGCATACACCCAATAATTGCTGAGACTACTCACAGAAAACCACAATGTCAACCTCATGGTTGCCCTACAGGAAAAGGCAGAGATTGCCATCTATGGAGCCATGTTACTGGTACTGATAAAACTGATTTAAAGGTTTTCCACTCATTTTTTAAAATCTACATATTTAATGGGGAATAATAAAAAAGAAAAGACATATTTTCTAAATAAAAAAGCATGAATCTGAGTTATTCAGTCCCCGGTACTTTGAAAAAAACAGTTACTTTTTTTACTTGCCCATTCCAGGGTTAATGCCCTGTAGCTCCAGCAGCTGAATGAAATATAGCAGACACCGGGTTTTTACCAATCTTTCAAAGTGTGTACGGAAAGTGCTCATCTGTCAGAGAAAGTCTACTAATTCCCGATAGCAGGACCAAAATGGGCAATAAGAAGTGTAATTGTATTACACTGAATCAAAGACAAGCTGAAACCATACCAGGGAACAAATTAATTACTTACATTCTTCAATTTGTTATATTGAATATCCATCAAATGTGAAGTTTCACATTAAATATGTAAAAAAGCCACTCAAAAGTTGTGTAGGAAATTAAGTATGCTGTGTCACCTACAGTTTCCCTGCTTATATGATCAGCATAACATCGTGCAGCAATTCATCTACCATCCATCAAAGTGCATATCCAATCAAGCTCTCATCCTGTGAAGATATGGCTCACTTTCAAACTACTTTGAAATACACCAAAATGAATGTACAGGAATATGTGACCAAATTAATAAGGAAATAAAGATGATATATGTGTATTTGTTATACAGGAGAGAGCTCTAGGCGAATATGATTGGCATCAAAACCCAATTTCTTGTAAGAGTTTAAGTGGCATCTCATCGTTTGTGAGAGGTTAAACTATCGGACAAATCCATTTTTCCCTGGCAGTGTGATCCATCAAGCAAACTGAGTAATCGACCGTTGTCGGTACATCAACGCAGATTAAAACAGGAACTTATTAATAATTCAATCCAACAGGCCAACACTAAAAAAGACAAATTCTACCTCAGACAGTTCCTTTCTAAAGGATAAATGACAATTAGCAAAACAGGACAGGACACAAAGCAGATATCAGAGAGAGAACACTCTTTTAGTCTCAAGGGGAGTTTTAAAGAGAAATTGAGGAAGACAAGGTTTGAGAACTTGCAAATAAAGCAGAATAGAAGCAATGACTTCCATTCATGCACATAATTTAATTCAAAATTCATGGCCCACATTTATGGGGAGGGAGGAGGATTGGTTTCACGGGGTGGACTATTCCTTCCTGAAACAGATACCTGCTTGACATGCTGCCTGCTCCTAGGGGTTTAAAACTGCTCGACTGAAGTGCAGGAAGGAAAGAAAGCAAACAGCAAAGTGCAAGGCACTGTGGTAAGCAAAACCAGGGGAAGTGTTCAGGTCTTTTACATAAGTAAAAGTAGTAATACAACAATGTAAATTAGCAAGAATACTCTATTACAGTAAAAGTTCCTCATTTAAAACCTTACTCAAGTTAAAGTAAGTAAATAAAAGTCATCAGCCATAGTAGTCATTATACAGAATGGACTCTCATACTGTTATATGCATATAGAATTATTATCACTGAAGTAGTTGGTCAAGGTGGAGCTGTTTTTAACTACTTTACATTATGTAATAGGAAGTTTAAAGTTCTAATCCTTCAGTTCATAAAATAAAACTATACTATTTAGGGTCAGCATTTTTCAAAAGTTGCCTTTCAATCAATTTATAGTCTATGATTTCCTCTTTATGTGGTAGATTTTTTTTTTGTTAGTGGCGGAGTCCGCCATTCACAGGCTGGGTTAAAACTGCCTTCACATGTAAAAATCGACTTACAGGAAACAATGCACGCATGTAATCCAATGCTACTGTTTGTAATTTAATCAACATCAGCCTTACTGTTTAACTGTTCACTCTGCTACAACTGTATATTAAATTACTGCTAATGCAAATTGAACAACTGAAACTTTTAAAACGACTCAATTCCAGAATAAAATTACTGTATAAGAGAATTTTTTTTCACTTAACAATGTACGAAAAATAGGCAAAGTAACCAGTAACTACAACTGGCAGACAAATGTACTGAAGTAAAACGTATTAAGCAGCATGAAATTGAAATAAAATACAAGTACAAGTACCTCGAAATTGTACTTGAGTATAGTACTTGTATAGTACCTATTTTTAAGTTCCATTCCACTACTGGGAGGGACACATTATTGAATCAACAATGGGATTAAAGCCACTTGGTTAAAGTGCTGGTCCAAGACCTGCAGACCGGCAGCTTTATCTGTAATATGACGAAGCATCATGGGAATATAGGAAGTGCGGAATTCAGACACCATCCGCCATGTCAGCAAGCAACCGCCGTGCTGAGGTGACACTGACCAAGAGTAGATCTCTAGCTGACT
>NW_023339796.1:19679737-19710886 GCF_004916995.1 Morone saxatilis | reverse complement strand
CCAAGAGTAGATCTCTAGCTGACTCTGACCTCTGACCTCCCAGCAGCAGAGCATTTATGATCCGCTCTATCCAACCTTGTGCGTCCACTACTGCAGGGTATCCTGTCAGCAGGAATACAGCACTGACAAAGCAGCAGCAACTGGATATAAACAATAAATGTGACCTCCCATTCAGCCAACACGTTTCACAAACCTCTACATCTTCCAGAGGGAGACAGACACTAAAAACATCCTGAGTACAGTTGTAACTTTCAACATTTTTCTACTGAGTCTTCACAGTGAAACAGGAAGAACTGCAGTCTCAGCAGTAACCAGCAGGGGCAGACACATTCAAGCGTGGTCACTGAACTCTTTCATGGAGAAAGCTCTGTCATCCTTTCAGCTGTTAGCGTATCTACTAATGCGGCAAGACACCGTTTTGTCACACTGGCAGACGTGCTAAATTTAGACACAGAAACACAGACAAAGTCATCTCACTGAAGTGACAAAGATGTGAGCAAGCGCATGAAACAATAGCCTCCTGTATGCTATTCATACTATTTGTATAATTCATAAGCGGCTATACATTTCTATTGTGGTGCCTTCTAAGTGCTTTTACCATCACTCAAAGCATTATGCACAGAGGAGCTCCAAGAAAGAATGCGAGTCAATTGAGCTAACATTGCTTTTGTGTGATGAGCGATTCGTATTCAGGGCGCTACCCCTTTCTGTTCCTTGGCCTGAATCCCATCTTAGAGATGAGATCAGACAGCGATGGGTGGATAGTGACTGTAATAGTGATGGTGGTGGTGAGTACAAACCGAGTCCACGGTACAGTCTGTCCCAGACAGATCCAAATGGACCAGGCAGTTGGGCTGGGCCAGGAACAGGTACAGGTTCTGCATGGGGAAAAAGTGTGTATTTTAAAGAATGAATATGAAAAATATACATACATACAATATATAAACTAAAATATGCTGTGCCTATAAAAAATATTCACCCCCTTTAGAAGTTCTCATATTGTTTTTACAACATTGAATCAAACTACATTTAATGTGGATTTTTGACACCACTCAACAGAAAAAGACCTCTAACACAAAGATACAGACACACTCCAAGCAACGCCACAAAGGAGGACGAATTCAAGTCCCAAAATTTCCAAGTGACTAAGCATCCTTTGGAGTACAGGTAAAAGACCAGTGTGTAGGATTTAGTGGCATCTAGCAGTGAAGTAGCAATCTGCGGTGCCATGTGAACACGTCTGTATTTGACGACCTGAGAATGAGAACAGGCTGTTTTAGGGCTACTGTACAACCATGGCGGTTCAACATGGTGGACTCTATGGAAGGTGGCCCGTGGCATCTGTAGATAAAAAGGGCTCGTTCTAAGGCAATGAAAACACAATTTCTTGTTTTCAGGTGATTATAGACTATTGAAAGTATACCTATGAATGCCATGGCAACAACTGCATGTGTAGACGCAGCAGCCTGTAGCTCCTTCAAACTTGATACATTTTTGTTTTAATTCTGTATTTTTATTTATTTTATTTATTTTTTTTCAGCTTTGTTGCTGAAAAAAACATCCATGAATGATGTCTGATTGGGTCTGATTTTAAGGGGCTGAGCAAAATTGTTCAAATCGACTGGATTCAGAAGATTTTGATTATGACAACAGCCACACATTCAGATGCTGTGACTGAAAGGCTAGCTCCTTCAAACATTTCTGTTGTCGGCTTTATTGCTGAAACATATGTTACCTAAGACAGAAACGGCCTGCAGTCATCGGAAAAGAAAGTGTGGGGTTTGGATTAAAGAACAGCAGAGGATGATCCACCCAGCCAGACTGACCGGACGAGACCAAGGTGCTGTTGCTCTAGGAGGAGGGGGAAGAGAGCCGTATAGGAACCATGCTGACCCAGCTTGGACTAAAGGCTGCTCCTGGCTAATGTCTGGTTTTGGACGAAATGGGAAATCAGAAATCATTTCCTGGGTGTAAATGTATATTTATATGTATAGAAATTACTTGATATATTGACTTATTTATCTTTTAAAATTTTAATCTTTTTTTTATATAATTAATACAACCTTGTGTTGTATAATGATGACTTAATTTCCATGATTCCTTGATTGATTATATTCCCTTTCTGCAAACAGATCCTCCTAAATGTTATACACTGGACCTTTAAATCAATCATTAATAAATTAAAAGAATATGGCACAGCAGTAAATCTGCCCAGAATAGGCTGTCCTCAAAGTGTGTGAGTGTGCAAGAAGGAGGTCACCAGGAGACCTCTGCCAACTCTGAAGGAGTTCCAAGCTTCAGAGGCTCAGATTAGAGAGTGCAGACGACAACAGTTGTTCCAGGTGCTTCACCTGTCGCAGCCTTATGGCAGAGTGGCGAAGAGAAAGCCACTGTGGAAAAAGAACTCACATGACAGCTCTGCTACAATTTGCCAGAAGGCATGTGGGAGACTCTGACATCAGCTGGAAGAAGGTTCTTCGGTCTGATCAGACTAAAATTGAGATTTTCATCTATCATATCATCATATCAACATACTTTAGCACCCCCAGGGTGAAGCATGATGGTGGAAGTATCATGCTGTGGAGATAATTCTCTGCAATAGAGTAAAAGGAATGCAGAAAAATACAGGGATATCCTGGATAAAAACTGAACTCGGTCTGCAACAATGTTAAGGTTCTGGAGTGGTCCACATCTCCATCCCTCCATTATTGTCCCCTTATGTGGGATTGGGTTGCGGTGGCAGCAGGTCATGCAGGGTACTCCAGACACCTCTCCTCTGCAATGCCTTCTAGCTCTTCCTGGAGGCTCCCGGATGGATTCCCATGCCAAATGAGATATGTAGTACACAGGAAACTCATTTCGGCCTTTTGTATCTGCGATCTCATAATTCATTTAGATGAGTTTTCTTTTTGACATTAAAAGGTCTTTTTTTGTTGCCACACTAAATTCCCCTTGATTAAATGTTGTAAAACAGTAGTCAGGTTTCCATCCAAATGTTGCACAAATGTGAGCCAAAATTCCAGAAAATGTGAATTAATGTGCTTTTACATCTACTACTGTTATGCAAATGAGCAAAATAGGAATTGATTCTTAGAGCTAAACAAGATGAAATAATTAAGAGTGCCAGTCACACTTGGAACAATGGAAAACTAGGTAGAAAAAAATATGGAAATATGTCATTTCTGTATGTTTTATGTATAAATAAGGTTACAGTCTCCTCAACGCTCCACACAGATCTGATGTTTTCGTCTGCTACAATTTTTCTGTTCAGTAGATGTTTGAGGCTCATGTTTAATGGACGTCATGATTTATTTTCCAAGTCTGTTTCAAATGCACTTGGTTTCATTTTGTTTTTCCAACATCAAATTTGCCTGACCCAGGCAATAATGAAAGGTTTTTGTATGTGTGTCCCTCACCGTGGCATCCTCTCCTGACAGAACTCCAGGGTTTTTGCTGAGGTCCAGATGCAGCAGAGAATTGGAGTAGTCGTCACTTGAACACAACGCCTGGGACAGAGAAACCACACCTAACCTGAACGGGGGGGGGGGGGGGACAGACAGAGGGGGCAGACAAGAGGAGAAGATAGAGTTATGAGTCAATTTAACATCCTTTTTCAATGGGCCAATTTAATGCTCTGGACGTGACTTATTAGCAACTGATGAATACCAAACTACATAATGGAAGAGGGTGAGCAAGCTCGTGGCAAAATATAATTGAGCCAGGACTAGTGAGCTTATATGGCTGGGTAGCATAAAAAGAGCTTTTGGAGAAAGCCAGCCACCTTTCCCCCGCCCCATACTAGTATCCATGTGTACCCTGAAAGCCAAAACAAAAAAAGATCATTCTCTCAAATCAGATCACTACACAATTACACCCACAGGCCCGATGGAACCCCTCATTAAAATCCTCACCCTGCAACACTGACGCAAAGCACAGCACGCCATGGCAAGTTGAGGATTAAATATAGACACAATAACAACACGGGAGAGATATCTAGCAGCAGGAACAAATAAAAAAGTCTACAAACATGGTTACTTTGTCTGCAGTTCACTGTACGATATATCACTGATTACGGCCAGCAGTTATAGGAAGTGCATTTGTTCTGTGTGTCTGGAAGAAGCCGTCGACTACATGTGCTGCTCTGAAGCTAGCAAGGCGCTAAGCTCTTCATCCCTAATTTGTAGCGATTAGGAAGGAAATGAGGGGAAGAGGGGACAGGGTGTCTAATCCCCTCCCCACTCCATCCATCTATCTATCAGCTGCTTGATTCTGCTGGAAGCGGAGACTTTTAGGAGCCACTCGGTCTGTGTGACAATGTCAAGTGCGTGTGTGAGAGCATGCCTGATATATGCATGTCTGATCACATCTAAGAGACGGCATACGCATGCATGTGTGTGCGCGCGCTTGTGTCGGCATATGTGTAGGTGTTTTAGAGACAGACAAAAGGAGGGGGGGAGAGGGAGAGAGATCTATAAATATTCAACAAAAAATGCTCAGCCCCTGCAAAGTCATACCAACACCCACCATTCAAGGTCAGTACAATCACTGCATTCCTCCTGAATCACTGTGTCAACCACTGCCTTTTAGAATCGCACCTAGTGTGGTTTCCCCATTAATAATTAACTAACAGGGTATCCAGTTCATGGTTTTAAATATAAAAATCAGTTTCAGCCTTAGAATTACATTTAACACGTCCTCAGCCATACTGCACTACAAAGGTAGAGAGCAGTGACTACAGAGGCAGGAAAGTTGGAAAAAAGGGCTTCACATTCAAGCTGGCTAGCAAACTGTAACCGGTTGTAATGCCTCGATTGAAAAGGTCCAGTGTGTAACATTTAGGAGATCTACATTGCCCAAATGGAACATAATATTCATAGGTCACCTGAAAATAAAAATTGTTGTGTTTTCGATACTTTAGAATGAGCTGTTTTAATCTACAGAGGGAGCGGGTCTGCTTCTACAGAGACTTCCATGTTGAACCGGCATGTTTCTACAGTAGCCCAGAACGGACAAACCAAACACTGCATTTTCGCATTTTTCGTGCATTTTGCAGCCACCGTAAATTATCTTAAACGCTTGGAACGGTAGGGTGAGGCGAGGGAGCAACTACACTGTTACACCATTAAATCCTACACACTGGACCTTATATTACTTATATGTGATGTAAAGATAGAGTAACCACACAAAATCAATTCCAGTAAAAATGGGAGTTTTTGCTATGCTAGTTAGCATTAGCTGAAGTTTAGTTTTTTTCTGTTGGTTTTCAGCTACTCCCTCATTACATTACCCGATACATTGATTAACAAAGTGAATTACCAGACATCAGTTCATCAGGAAGGATGTTTTACACACAGGTAGGCAAAAAACAATCAGCTACATTTTTTTTTTTTTCGCTTTAGCAAAGCTTAGCCAAGGCCGTCGCACCAGCCAGATTGCACTTGACATAATTCTCTTTCTTCCCCTCTTCAGCTAGTTTTCTCTGCTGCAGGTAGTTTGGGTTTTTTTGTTTGTTCAATTCAGCATCTCTTCCATTGCACAGTACAATGGAGGGGAATAGATCATCAACTGTCTACAATTTTCATGGGAATGTAAATGGTGAAACATTGCACTAAAAAGGTCAGATCACACTTTTGACTAAATATGTAGTTACTGTGTTTTGCCTTTGTAGGGCAGCATACTACCCTTCTGTAACTCAGCAGGGAATAAAATCATCATATAAACTAAACCGGATAAACATTACTGCCCGAAACTGCGATAAAAATGCAATAAAATACATTATAATGACCAGAATGCTATCAAGATTAGGCTATTAATGTATAGATCTTTATCTGCATCAATTTTATCTTTTTGAATCTACTGTAACACTAGTGCATGGTTGTATTGTCTGGGATAAAAGCAATGGAACTGGGACACTGCACTAATTCCTACGTAGGATTTTAGGGGGCAAAAAACAGATCAACTACTTATGATTCTGACCTGATTATCCTTTGGTAGATGGATCATACTGTACATGCATGGGTCTGTTTATCTATGTGAGTAAATGCCAGCCCAAAAAATACTGCATTTGGGGCAGCGGGACAGAATTGTGGTTCGAAAGACTGTTTTTTGGAGTATAAGAACCTAGGTTCAAACCCAGACAGGAAGCTGCACTCTGATAAAGTGTCTTTGAGCAAGAAATATAATTTTTGTACCAGCTCCAAACAATATTCGGGCATTCACTTGCTTTCTAATAATAGTAAAATATGTGTGTTTGTGTGCAGGGTCAGCCACTAGAGGCTGCTGTATTTCAGAGGAGCACTCCTACCCTTGGAGGAGAGGGAGGTCTTAGAGAGATTGAGGAGGCGCAGTCCCTTGTTCAGTCGACACACTTGTTGAATCAGGTTGGAGACTCCTGGTATGAGAAGAGGAGACAAAGCGGGGAGAGAAAATAAAGGCCTCATTCAATTACAAAAACACACATATACACCCATTTAGAGTCAAAACAATTACGGTTTAATTGACTAGTTGATCGACAATAAATCAATCATCTATTGCTTAAGTCATGCACCAAGGACAAATGCCAACAATTTACATCCAGTCTGTCAAATGTGAATATTTGCTGGTTGTCTTAGAGAAACTGAAAATGTTTGGTCTTGTTTCATCTAACCAACATTCCAAAATCGAAACAATTAATCAGTAGAATAAATGACAGATTAATGGATACTGATAATAATCGTCACATACAGCCCTCCACCTATTCACTCTTGAAGTGAAGAGTTATGAGCCCACACAGAGCTTTGTCACAGAACATCAAGCTAAAAATGCAGCCTCTCTCTGAAATCACCCACTCCAAAACATACACATATACTGTAGTACATACCCACAAGTATACTACAGCTAAAAAAAAAAAAAACACGTCACACCAACATACTTTACAATCTCACTTTCTCCCACATACCAACAGTGCAGAGACAAACCCATGAATATAATATGCCAAGCTGGATTATGTAACAACTAATTTCAGCTCAGCAGTTTCATTATAAACATCTTTTTTTTTTTTATTTATTAAAAATGGAATTTATTGTAGGGCCAAACTTTGTTTCCTGGTTCCCCCATCTTCCTGGCTTTATTGGTTTTAATTCATCTGTATGTACAGAACTCTTACTTTGAAAGGCATAAAAAATACATTGTGGCCACTGAAAACAGGCACAGCACTGAAGGTCATTCTTTAATGTGATCATGGGTATTATTGTGATAGTGGTTAAAGCTGCAGAACCTTTGCGGCTGTAATCACAATAAAGTAGGTCTGCACATTGACAATACACACACAAACACATACACACACACACTCAAACAGAGGGCAGTAAGTGTGAGCACAAAGAATTTATTGAAGTGAGTGGAAGTGACGTGTCATACGGGAGGACAGAAATTAGCAAATGCGTGATACTGGCATGCATGCAAAGCTTGACCCTGGCATACCAGCACATGTACAGTACATATTCTCTCCCTGTGCGTCTTTCAGACTCATACAACAGAGCAGAAAGGTGAATGGTGGTTGATGCAAGTATTTCTATATGTGTGCATAGAGAAAAACAAGAGGTTGTGAGGGCTTACGTGGGGAATTGTGGGCGAGACCGAAAAATAAAAGAATTTCTCTAAAGAGGACCACTCAGACATATAGCATGAAAGATGGATGAGAGAAAAAACGAGAAATACAAGGAGAAACAGAAAATAAGGGTTCAGTGAGGACGGAGATTGATTTTGATTTCTTTCAGAGCAAACTACGGCGAAGTAAAGGCAGAAGAACAATCGGAGACGTCCTAAGAGAGACAGCAGTAGGAGGCAGAAACAGTTCACAGTGTCTTGGCCAATACCTTGGTTGTCGAGCGTGTTGTGAGCCAGGTTGAGAGAGTGAATCACAGACGCTGGGTTCTCTGACAGCGCCGACGCCATCTTCTGCGGAAAATCCCTGGAGGCAAAACGTTAAATGGGGAAATTAAGTTTTCTGTAAAAACTGTTAACTCAATACTGATCTAAAAGTTTGAGTGAATCTGCTGGAGAGATTCATTCATTCTTGGTAATGATAACCTTCTGAAGTGGCAGTATTGTCCCTTCGCACAAATGTGAATTCAATTGAAGCATGTTCGTACTGTGAAGGTAGAATCTGAAGGCAAAATGTTCAAGAGTATTGAAAGATTGGTGAGGTTTACTAATCCTTTGACAAAATTTCCTGATTTAAATAATAACTTTGCCTAAAAAGTTTGCACAATTATATTTTTGTCCACCAACTCCTTTGAGGTGTCATTCTCGTACTGGTATCAAAACTCAAGTATTGTATTAGCACCAGTAATAAACATATCAAAAGATACACAGCCTTACAGTGGAGGTCATATTAGATTTGGGTTTTTACCAGGCTTTCAGTGCATTGCTTAGGTTTTCTGGGTTGCAAATGTACTTTTTCTTCATCAGCAGGCAACTGTTCATTGTTAGCCACTGCTGTTTTGTGTTTTTAGATTGTTCCCCTTCTCCAAAGTGGACAAAAAATAAATAAAAAATAGATTAAGGCTGCTTTAAGTAAGCCAGCTAAGCCATATTAAAAACATGGTTTACTGTAGTTCACAAAGATTTATTTGGTGGGAACAAGTCTTCACTTGTCATCCTCCAAACATGAGCATGTCATGCTTATAAATGTATTTAAGACTCACATTTTTTCTTACTGTGCTGTACGTTCATATGTGTGCCTGCAAATGGCTTTTAAATCTTCTAAATCACATATTTCAAATCACATCAGTAAGTGTTTTTCAGTGGGAGTCTTTTAAGTCACATAATGAACAGTTTGATTATCTTACTTACTCACTTGGTAAATCTATTTAGGTATTATTTTCACTTCACTGTCGGTTTCTGGTGCAGCGCTTGAGAAAAGCTTCTAATAAAAATGACCAGCTCTGTTGGAAGTGATCTAACACAGGGAAAGTATAAAAACTTAACTTCATCATTATGCTGTAGTAAATCATCTTGCCCCGAGGCAGCCAATTCATCTCAATTAATACTAAATAAGGAAAATGGTTTGCTAAATGATACCAGCCATGCATAGAAGGTGAAACGCCTTGCCAGGTGAAGCCCAAAATTTCACTAATGTTTCAGTGAAGCAACAATACACCCACCACAGGCAGACAGGAGGGAGCTTTATTGGAGCATTATTGGATGAAAGAGCGGAGGTTAAGAGAGGTGTGAAGGAAAGAAAAGGAGGAGAGACAGAATTGGAAAAGGTCAAGACGGCAGAGGAGGGGAGGGTGAGGAGGAGTGGAGACGTGTGATGAGCTAAGGTGAAGAGGTGAGACGGAAGAGATGGAAGTGAGAAGAGAGGATATAAGCAAAGGAGAAAGGGAGACGGTAGAGAAAAGACGGGAGCAAATGGAAAGGACAAAAGAGAAGATGTGGATGAGTGTTTGAGAATAAAGGTGTGAGGAGAAAGAGGAGGAAATTAAAACAACAAGAGGTGACAGGCGGGGCTGTCGTTGTCAGGACAGAGGAAAACCTACGATTTGAGTCCTGCATTCTCCAGAGTGAGCTCTTCCAGACTGTTGGACTTGCTGACTGTGTGCAGGACCTGGTCCACCACCTCTGAACCCTGAAGACAACAAAACAACATGTGACCAGAGGTTTCTATTGAAGCCCATTTCTGCCCATGTGTAGGGGGGGAAAAATACTGACAGCAATAGTGACATAGCATCCTTAAATAATACACTTTCTCAATATTTTACTGAGTATTTAAAAATAATGACTTAGTATCACAAAGTCATTCTATCACAATACTGAGAAAGTCTCATTATCCTGAGATACTAAGTCAATATTTTGAGAAGCTAAGTCAATATTTTGAGAGAGTTTCTCATTATAATGAATTAAACAATCTCTTTTTTTTCTGTCACATTGGTGGAAATTAGCTTCCAGAGGTTTTCTACTCAAATGAGAGAAGAATTTTTAGGCAGGGAAAGTTAAAAACAAGCAGTAATCAGACACAATAGAATCAGGTTATGTTTTAGCATTGGTAGAAATCAAAATAAGTGACACAACCTACAGCGTACCACTACATAAACACAACATGTTCTGCTCTTCGCACTGATCTGAAGTGGGTGGAGCACCGTAGGAAAAATGATGTCATGAACTTCCACACACCAATTAGAACTGACCAAGATCTGATTGAAAATCTTACGCCAGTTGTGAGGTTAAACTCTTAGAAATCTTAAGATGACTGCTAGAAAGTAAATATGTGTATTGATGCAAACATGCAAGATTTAATATAAAATATTTTAAAAATCTATTTAGCAAATGATTTATGGAGGAAGGTAATACAGTCGACATGTGCGTTTGACCGCAGGGATACACATGTTTTGGTGAGTGACACTGAATGTAAACACAACATTTGTTTACAAGAAGATTCCACAGGGCACCTTTAAAATTCAAAGGCAAGTTCTGAGGGGCTTTAATACATTAATACATTCAATACATTTAATTCAATACCTTTCAAATATTTATTTGTTCAACTTTTTGAACAGATGATTTTCATGTGGTTCACCTCAGATGGATACCACTTACTCTAATGCATATTATGAATATTTAATAAGATTGACATCATTTTAAATAGATACATAAAACTCTGCTGAGGGCAACCTGACTCAGTGTCCTCTTTCAATTTTGCTTTCTTAACTTGATTTTCATTTAGTACATAATCCCAAGAGATTAAATGACATTCCAGTGAGGCTTTATGTACATGATGAATTGGTCCAAATCAATACCAAACTGATTCAAGTTGACTTAGAAAATGCTAACCAACCCCAGAACCATCCTTTGACAGAGATTTATTTTACGCATTTGGACTGCAGTCTGCCAAACCAGCAAATAAAAAAAGTTGATTCAATAAAATAAATGTAATCTGATAACACACAGGCTTGCAGAGGAAACATAAAAGGAAAACAAAAAAGTTAAACTGATGTTAGTCTACATCTGGAAAGAAGGTTTATAAGTGAAGGAGATACTTACTATTCGCATGTCTTTGCAGTACAGCTTGGTGAACCAGGTGTTGTATGCAATGGAAGCAACGATCACCGCCAAGTCCCTGGAAAGGGGACACACACACACATTTAGAGATAAAATTCAAAACTTTAAATTAGCGAGCTCCATCTGCTCAGAACCATTTGATGTCATTGATCCATAAATTCACATTATCGTGGGCCAAACTTTTTCTTTGGTAAAAGCAGTTTATCATTGTGACAGGGAGAACACTGTGGGCAGGGCTGCTTTCTAAAAGATGACTGATACTGCAGCCCCGCTCAGAACAAGCACAGAAAAGGGGAAAAAAAGAGAGAGACAGATGTAAAGATCGATGGCCGGGTCGGTGGATTATTCAATAAAGCCAGAGTTTGATCCCAGCTACAGACCTCAAACACTGCTACATCCACTGCTACACAAACAGACCCAGAGCCCACGGACCATCCTTTTGTGGGTTTGTGTCGGAGGAAGTAAGAGAGAGGAGAGAGAGTTTTAGAATCCTCCAAGGTCCAACTAAAGCCACACTGCTGCTACACCTGCTATACATCATCTGACAAACAAGCAGCAACACCGAGAGCGGGGAGGCACAGAGAAAGAGAATAAGCCCAGAGAGAGGAGGAAAGAAAGAAAGGAGGATAGCGAGACAGAGGGAAAATACAAAGAGAAAGAGAGAGAGGAAGAAAGAGTGTAATCTAGCCAGGGAGGGTCCTGTTGCCAGTAACTGCAGTAGCCAGGACATTACAGTACATCTCAGAGGAGTAAAATGGCTACAGGCTGCATTCCTTTTTCATTACCATGCCCGCCATCAGGCCAGTCCATTCTGACTAACACAGCTGAGGCGTGTGTGTGTGTGTGTGTGAGCAGATGATGCACATGTCAAGATTCATCATCAACACTGTCTGTTGATTAATGTTTTGACACCAGGACATGTAATTGACCTCTATGATGCGTGACTCAGCCATGCAGTGTGTTGGTATTTATGTTTCGTCTTGTACTTGTACACGAGGACATGTTGGCACAGCAGGTCAATCTGCCGCTGTTTAGTTCTTCACACGGGTCAGTTTGGGTTTAGGTGACTACAAGACTCCAGGGAGTATTCGTTGCGCATTGAGGATTTTGGTACCTTTGGACAGAGTTGGGTTGGCTGTTAATAAATGGTAAAATAAGTTAACCGGCTGCTGGCTTCACAGATATGACAGCGTAGTTGATCTTCTCATCTAACTCTTGGCAGGAAAGCAAAAGTGTATTTCAAAAATGCACTTATATCCAAACTGTATCTATTGCTTTAAGCTCAAATTATACTTTCCAAAGCAAGGCGGTAAGGTTCAGAGTGGCCTTAGATTTAATCTCCTGCCTGTGTAGACATCTGCATGCAGTTGGGACAAAACCGACTGTATGGTCTTCCTGTACGTGTGTAAACCATCTAAGCAGACACCCAGTGGGGTATAAAAAGAACAGAGTATCAGTGTATCATCATTTGGAGTATATGGCTGTTCAAGTAACCATGCATAGTAAAACCTTACTTTATTATGATCTGAATAAGCAAACCCTACAGGCTCATACATTTGCACAACTGGTGAGGTCTAAGAATATGAAAATCACAGTTTAAGATGGAGTTTGTCCTGAGGTGGTACTAGAGAAAAGGTCATGGGGCCATTCAAATCAAATTCTCCCTGGGAGCATGGGTGTGCTCAGAACGTTTCATGGCAATTAGGATTATTAAATAGCTTGTGGGTAAAGTTGAGGGAAGGTCATGAAGTGTCCACAATAAACAGGGTTCATTTCAGGGGAGCATAAATATGTTCAGTAAATGTCATGCCCATTAGACTTTCATATTTCCTGTGTACAAGTGAAACATCTGTCTTATTGTAGTAATAGAAAGTAAGTCAACAGGGGTGATCAAAAACATTATTTACCCTGTGGGGACAATGAATATTTATAGCACTTTGTGAGAATATCGTAGCCCATGGAAGCAGATATCCAACCTGGTTGGTGGCACGAGAATAGAGTAGAGAGTAAAGGTCAGAAGACACTAAAATCATTAGGAAACATTGTCTGAGGATGTGTTGCTGCACTGGAATAAACCAATGCTAAGTTCTAACCGCATGCAGACCATGACTCAGGTCCTTTAACAGTGACAGGGGAGGCAGGTGTCTAGCCAAGAGGTGCCCGAAGAAGTTCTTGGGGCAGTAAGACATAACAATTTCTTTCTTGCATACACAAAACAAAACAAAAACAGAAATGTATGCTAGCACACAATCTCTCAACTTCAATTCTCTCTCTCACACACACAAGCAGACACACACACACACACAGTCCCCCTCTGCAACATGGTGTCAACCTGCAGTGTCTGGACAGAACCAACAGAGACAGGCAGAATGTGTGTGTGTGTGTGTTTGTGTGGAGGGGTGTGATTCAGAGAAAGAGAGATGAACAAAGAGCTAAGGTAAATGACATGGTAGAAAATACAGGAAGTGGATAACGAGGGGAGAAGACAGGGCCAAGAGAAAAAGGTTTCTGCTTTCAGTCAGGAGGAATGAGTGGAGACGATGTTTGAACGGACAGCAGTCAGCAGAAAAAGCATGGCCCTGTCGCTCATGGTAACAGTAGATGGGCTCAATCAGGTTAGATTGAGGGGATGGAAATGTGAAAGGACAAGGGAGGGAGGAAGAGAGTAATGCACCACAAATAGCCTCCAGCACACGATCATAGACAGACAGATTCTTAGAGCCTTTCCTGTTTGTATCCCTGCATTGTTTTTTGAGATTTCCTTTCTTTTGTCAAATCTTTACTTTCTCTATCCATTTCAATTTGATGCAACCTATCGAGACAAGTAGGGAGAGAGTCTTTAGTGTTGGATTGTGGGCTCATGGGACCAAAATGTTTAAGGAAGATCTTTAAAAGAAAAACAGCACAGGCAGGCAACTTCCCCTGCAAAGGCATACTCTTTATCACACTCTATGTAAAATACAGGAGGAGAAACAACAACGATGCAGTGATTTTGGCTCTCTATATGAAAGACATTAATATATTCATGAGTTGCTGCTGCAATCATGCTTCTATGAATGGCTTTTTGATTTACCAGCATAGCAAGGCTTCGCCCCTACGATGAGATATGCATTTTTAAGTGTGAATGTATCCTCTCCAGTCAGGACTGTTGTTTCTAAACAGGAAAGTAGAAAGAATTCCATAGGCCTCAGGGTTTTCTAAGGACAAAACATTCCTCAAACAAGAGACAAGTAAGCTAGGCGGAATTCTCCATTTGCATGTCAGCTGTCAAATCTGTTATGATGGGCAGCACTCGAGCGACACGTACACTCTTCCTCAATATGTCTGAGAGGAAACTGGGGACTTAAAAAAGCTACCAGTGGGGAGGTAGAGGAGAAGACATATGGCATCTTACAGCTGTTTCCGCCCTGGATTCTGCCTCTGACAAGCATATCATTCCCCCTCTCTATGATCTTCCCAAACTTCTAACAAAGCTGAACAGAGACATAGGACAGCAAGTGAGCCAGTGAGAGAATAAAAGACCAATACACTCAACATTTTACCCAGGGAGGGTCTTTTTAGACAAACAGCCACTCTAATGTCATATAAGATGAAGGCTGACATATGATGGTCAGGGAAACATTTTTGCAAAACATCATGATGCAGAATGAGGGGGAAAAGTCTTTCAAAACTACAGTGTAGTCAGAAAGTATTAAGACAATGATATGTTTTTATTGTTTTGGGTCTGTACTCCAGCACAGTGCATTTGAAATGTAATAACATTACAATGTTGGTATTAGGTCCCATGTCTATCAACCACTGGGGGCAGAAAACACACCTTAAGCAGCTTCTGTACGCTGTCAGAAATGCAAGAGAAGAGCAACTCATGTATCTTTATCTGTTTACAATGCAGCCAAACAAACTTTGGACTGGGAGGAAGAAGAGCGTCACATTGCTTAAATAAAGAAGACTAAAGAAGACTGTCCATAAGTTAGTGCGACACACAGTTATACTGAATTGATAATCAAGTTACAACGGTACTGGTTGGTGCCTTCTGCTACACGTCCGGTATCTATGCAAGCACCTTTTCTGTCGATGCCTAAATCAATTTACAACAAATCAATTTGTAAGTACAGTAATTGTTTCTCCTCACTATGCTGATGGATGGGTGAAGTCAGAACAGTGTTTTACACACTGTAATGAAGCATCTTGGCATATTCTAAATGTAATAATTTGAAGGGAACAGTCAGTGTAACATATCACCCAGAGACCACCACTAGGAAATGCACAATTTTACACAGCTTCCAGCCAACTCTGATTGGGCGAAGAAAATAACTAGCCTGTTTCTTTTCAAAAGACCTGTGCCTGTACAGTTTTGTGGATAACAATGGATTTGCCTGGTACTAACCTTGCAGCAAGAGGGTACACACTATTTTTCACTGCTGGGGACATTACATTAGTTAAACCACAGTGGAGAACTTGTAGGTCAACTTCTGTTTCTATAAAAGAACCTGTGTGGGAAAGATGGACTCATTAATTCAAAGGCTACTGCTTAAAAAGGTGGGTCACCTGTTACTTCACTTACAGCATTTAAACTTAAAAATATTTGCATATTCATGCTCATCATTAAACTTGTTTAAAGAATTGCATCTACATTGAGCCATCCTGTGTAATATTCTTGACTGGAAATGTCGGGGCCCAAAAATCCCCAATGCAGCTGAGGAGGTGTTTCATGTCCTAAAGACCAGACAGAAGGAAAAAAAGCCCCTGAAACAGGAAAAGATGCCAAATGTCTGCTGATGTCTGCGGGTTACATTGACTGCAACAGAACAAATATCAAATATAATGAGTTTGTGTTCACTTGTCCAATTACTTTCTGTCCCTTAAATGTCCCCTGATGCAGATGGAAACACCCTGAAATTAATGCTGAAAGTCAGCACTTTACCCTCATTTTCATTGCTTCATTTCAAATCCAATGTGCTGGAGTACAGAGTCAATAGACACACAAACACACACACACACACACACACACACACACACTGGTTGCACTGTATACTACCTCAGTCTAAGTTTGACAGATGTTGAGTGTGTCTATGAAATCAGTGCATCCTAGCGTTCTGTAATCGGCCTGGGTGTGGTAAGATGTCAGAAAACTATGTCACCTGCTGTCAAGATGGCTGAAATCCAGTAAATTGAACTCCCTGTTGTCTTGAGAGTGGTAGATGGTGTCAACATCCTGGAACAGAGTAGAGCAACAGAGAAAGAGAAGAAAATATGAGACAAAAAGAGAGGTAACAGAGAGGGAGAGAGATATGGGAAAAGAACATAAAAAAAGATCCAGTGGGGTTTTTTTGCCAATTGTACAAAAGAGTATATTAAAAAACACAACAAACAGGAGGGCTTTTGTACAGCCTATACAGCGTCCTCACCCACTGCACTTCTTCTTTGCAGCCAATTCCGTTGTAGTCGCAAAGAGCTGCATAGGTCTCAGAAAAACCACCTGAAAGATGCAGAGAAGAACGACAACATATCAATCCAAAAACAGCTGATAAGAAATGATGAGGATAGAATAAAGCTGGGCAGAGGACGTATGAGAGAATGAAAAGTGGAAAGAGTGCAGGCCAGAGATGAAAGAGGAAGTCAGAAAGAGCAAGACACAGATAGTCAGCGGAGAGAGAATGAGAGAGAGAGAGAGAGATTGGCTGTAAATATTGAGGTGAGATGAAAGTATTGCACCATGAAAGAGCTCTTCTTGTAGATTAATAGGATTACCAGCAGCAACTTTGGTCTTCTGACCCACTTAAGGATAAGCCTCCAAAATAATTTGGTGTGCGTCAGCGAGTGGATGGACCGAAGTGCAACTGCGTATTGTCTGTATGCATGTGTGCTTGTCGTGATGTAGACAAAAACGTAACTCACCGCAGGTTTTCTGGGGCTCTAATGACGACTCAGAGTTTGGTGAAAACTTGTGACTTCCATCAGTCAGGTCTCCTTCTGCTCGACAAATAGGAGGACTGAAAGACAAAGAGTGAGAGAAGAGGGTCAAAGAAGACAGTCTACAGACAGAGAGTCTACAGCCATGCTAGCAACTCCATGAAGCTGCACTTTGAGCTAAATATTAATTTTCAGCATGCCAACATGCATACACTGACAATGCTGACACATGATGTTAAGGAGGTATAATGGTAACTATGTTTGCCATCTTAGTTTAGCATGCTAACATCTTATAATAAGTACAGCTGAGGGTGATGAGAATGGCAGATACAGTAGGTAGTTTTGCAGGCATTTGGCCATAAAAAAAGAACAAGTAGTGGATAAATTAAAATTCTGACCTGATGATGGTACAAGGTAAAAAGTTTACGGATCACCAAAGTGACCACATTTCAAGAATCTGTGTACCACATTTCATAGAATGGGGAGCGCAGGAGAGTTGAAGGGCGAGCGCAGAGAGAATGATGTCGTGTGTAGGTGTTGCAGAAATGGCTGTGAGACACAGTTCATGGATGCGAAGATGGTAAGGAAGTAGCAAAAATAACTGTTTTTAAGATCAAGGGCAATGCAGTCTAAAACCAAACCAAAACATCAGAAAAATAATAAAAAGTACATTGAGCTGGGTTTACTTTGACTGGCTCAAGTGACTCACCATGGCCTCAGTGTGTGATTTATAAAGAATTGATAAGTAATGATAGCATGCAATCTGCGCCACAAACGGAAACTGGAGGCGTTTCTGGGAGAGAGGAGAGCGGTGGAGGAGTTCAGCAATGTGAACCTTGCAGTAACCAAGATCTCATTTGGTCAACTTGCGCCGCACACTGCAAAGGCTGCGCAGATGTCTCGATTCTGTCTGAGTGGGTGCCACTGTTCTAGAAGTCATGGGATAACCAAAGTCATTAGTTATTATCCTCTGGGCCCCTGAGAGTGGCTGTATAAACAACAGCCAGGGCAATTCATCAGATAAATACTGAAATATTTCAGTCTGTGCCAAAGTGGTGGACCAACCAACTAAGTGACATTGCCATCCCTAGAGCCACCCTGCTGACATGGCTGAAAATGTATCATCTTCATTATCAATTTATTTTCAGGAGGGGCACTATCCTTGATTTTCAATAGAAGCAGCATTGTGATGAGAAAGCCTCTGGTCTCATTTGCAGGTTGGGGAGAAAGTGGATGGTAAATATTATGCTTCTACCTCCCTAGCTGCTAGTGCTGAAGTGCCCTTAAGCAAGGCACTGAACTCCCAGCTGCATAAGTGGAGCCCTTCAGTGCCCAAGAGACAGTACACTGGTACAAGGCTGAGTACAACCTTCCCACTCTTCCTGCAAAACAATGTTATAAAAAATAATAATTCCCAGACAACTCAGTAAGTAAGGCTACCAAAAGGGGATTTCACTTACAGAGATTCAGAACCAAATTTAGCTTTCGCCTGCTAAACAAAACACTCTGCATAATATTTTCACATGATAATACTGTCATATTTGCATTTGCAAGATGCTAATTTGCAGCAGACTTGTTTTTCATTGATTATAGCTGCTCTAATCAGAATTAAGATGGAAAGTGAACGTCTGCAATGTAGAAACTGCTTATGATATTGCTTTGATCGTGAATAAATAACACGTAAACTGTAAAATTGAATCCCTGGGATGCTGTTTGAAGCCGCCGCTTTAATTATATAAAAAGAAGCATATTCCTGGGCTTACTGGTTGTTTTCTTTCAAACAGTTCTTTGACAAAAGCATCCAGTAAGCAGAAAAGAGTAAGGACAGGGATCACAAAGAAAATTCCGTGTTCGTACATAACACTGTGCTATACCTGCGTTGGCTTTTTGATAGGATTACACCACTATACTGTTGGATTCAACACACACCATCCTTAATCCTATTTGTCAACAAATCACACACAACACCTAACCACATCCGTGACCTTAATCCCCACCTTATCTTGACAATCATCATCCACCACTGGAGGGTGTGTGTATGTGCCTGTTAGCTTGATACTATCTGCATTGTGTGCACTTCAATGCAGCGGCACCAATCAGTTACAAGGCTGCACAATCAAACCCACAACAACTTCCCTCCCTCTGTCCTCCCCTCTCTCTTTCTCTTTAAATGTTCTCACTGGAAGCAATCATCTGCCGTGGCCCTAATGGAAAAGAGCCATTCTGAAAGATGATAAGAGTGCGGAGATAGCCTTGTGCAGGTCAATAGTCAGAACACAGTCAATCACCTTGCCCTTAAAAAATTGTAGATGAGACCCACGAGAGGGAGGAATACACTCTGCCTTGCTTGCCTGCTCACCATTACGTTCACATAACCATAGGACAAGAGATTTCTGCCACTTGAACTCAACTCCATCCAGGCTTTTCTTTAGCGTGTGCTCTGCGCTTCCCCCTTCAGAAAGTGCAGAGGCAATAGAACTGTTTGAAAGGCTTTTTGACTGGAGGCCTGAGTCTATTGCTCCATCAGTGACAGTGTGTTCTGATACTCTCTGCTTATATTAAATAAGCTGCTTTAAAAAGAAAAAAAGAGCCAACACAATGCCTTCAGGTAACGGCCTACTCAGTGTCAGCTGGCTGATTTAATCCCAGTGATTGCTGGGTGTTAAAGTCTACCGTGACACAGAAATGGGTTGGATGCAAACTACAGCAATACAAGAATGCATTTGGCTGCTGAAGAGGAAAACTGCCCTGAAAGTGAAGCTGCCAACTTGCCAACGCACTGTCGAGTGCTGTTAACGTCGGCCAAGTCGTCTTCGCTCCTCAGCACATACAACACAGAAACAGAAAGACTGGTTTCTTTGCTCGAGGCGAGGATGCTCGAGAGATGCTTACGCATAAATGGAGTTGTTGAAGACTCGGGAGAGGGCGTAGTTGATGTGGCTGACCACGTGATCCAGCTGGTCCTGGGTCTGTAGTCTCAGTGAATAGGTGGTCTTGTCTGTATCGATGACAACCTGCATATGTACGGGACAGTTTATGATGAAGGTCCAAATAGCAGGATAAGATATATATACTTTATTATTCCCCTATTGGGGAAATTCTTCTTTTCACTCGTTTTTACCACACACACACACACACAACACACAACACACACACACACACACACACACTTCAGTGTGTCACCTGGTGTTCTGGATAGGTGTTCATTGCTCGGATTTCCAAGAAGTTGAAGGTCACCTCCATCTGAAAACAGCAGAAAAACATCACTGTCACCCACAAAGTTGTCAAAGTTCCTAGTTTACATCACCTTTACAGCTTTCTTACAACTTGGGTCTGTCTTTTGATCACAATAATATTGTGCTCAAAGTAACTGCTGAAATTGAGTAATCACTTAAAAGTTGTTTGATGGGGGCAGGAAACACGAGTAGTCAGACAATTAAACACGTTTTACAGTAAATTATCATTATTCAACTGTTGGGTAGTTGACTTACAGTATGGCAAATGACAAGGTAGGTGGCAACTTTGTTAAATTCCTGACTAAAAGTTTGAAAACATTCAAATACATCGACTGCAACTTTGTGCAACAGGTTAATTACTTGTGACTACACAAACGCTTGTAGAGGACAAACATACTGATAGAAATAGAAATGGATAGTCAAAATGAGGATGCACTACAACCTAATGCTAGCCAAGTTAATGTTGCACATGTCTCCAGAGGCTGATGGACCTGCTTGAATCGGACCAACATGGATATAATACTGCTCTGTCTGGAAGAGAAAATAATTGTCAAACTCTTAAAGTTCAAACAGGCTCTCTTCACTGACATCATGCCATGATAGATCAATTGGAATGTGCAACTCTAAACAAAGAAACTGAACTCAAGTTGAACTGTTTAATTATTTACAACCTGTCTGATTGTTAAATCACTTGTGTTTCTAGCTGTCTTAGACTTCACTGCAGTGGTGCTGCCACTGACCCAGGTCTGTGTACAATGTTATTATGACTGATGAAAATGATGGAAAAGACCCAAGTTATAATAAACCTGAGTTAAGCTTTATAGGTGACTCTTGAGAAAGATAATTGATTGTTGAGTCTCATCCAGGTCGTCAAATACCGAATCTTTGGCAACCCATTTGACGCACAAATGCCACCTGTTATGTTGTGTGGATCACCCCAAGCCACTTTCTTGGTTTGCCAATTACCATAACCCACAGCACTGCTATTAGACGACCTGGGAATGAGACTCATCAATCAACTATCTTTCTCAGGAAGGACTGATCCAACCTTTAAGGAACAGTTTGACATTTTGGGAATTACGCTTATTTGGTTTCTTGCCAAGAGGTAGATGAAAAGATTGATACCAATATAATGTCTGTATAGTAAATATGAATCTACAGCCAGCAGCTAATTAGTTTAGCTTAGCATGAAGACTGGAAAGAGGGAAAAACAGAGCAACAAAATCCACCTACCAGCACCTCTAAAGCTCACTAATTAAACATGTTATATCGCGTGTGTTAAATCCGTACAAAAGCCAGAGTGTAAAAACAACAATAAGCTAAGCTAACCAAACTGTAGGCTATAGCTTTTATTAAAATATGGGAGCTGCATTAATCTTTTCATTCAACTCTCTGCAAGAAAGCGAATAAGCGTATTTCCCAAAATGTCAAACTCTTGCTTTAAATCACTGACTTCATGCCACCTGCCACCTCATCATGTTCATTGTAATCGTTGTCATGACTGCTATCATTCTAAAACATCACCACCACAGTCATCATCGTTATCTCTTCTCTCCTGCTCTGAAAGTCTGCGGCTTTTGTCACATCTCTTGCGAATTACCGTGAGATCAAGGCTGGCAAGTGAAAGCCATAAAATTCCACTGAGAGCAGGGGAACATTTACCTTGGTGGGCACTTTGACAGCAAAGAGATACAGCCTCCATGTTGCCAGGACCTGAGGGGAGAACACATTCATTTTTCTGTCACAGAGCAGGAAATGCAAAATGCTAATCGCAGCAAAAAATAGCACAGCACAAACACCCCATAAAGAGAGCAAATCATCTCTGCAGCTCATCCGAATGGCTCGTAAGTCATGCTAAGCACTCTAGACATTAGCAAGCTAATGATGATGGTGCGTGAGAGCGTGTGTGTGAAAGAAATATTATGGTGAGATTGAGACAGTCCGATTCATCGCACTAAGTTGTGTTGATGGAACCAAGTAGCACATATTCAACAGATGCTCCATTGCGTCAGGGAGGAAACTAATGGTAGGATAAGAGGGAGGAAGAGGACAAAGAAGAGCTAGCAAAAAGAGAGGTGTGTTTTTGCCAAAAGAAAGGCATTACCATTTAAAAGTGTCTGGGGTAAAATAAGAGAAGGAAAATGTGAATAAATTCACATCTGCCTATGTAATTAATCTCATTCATAATTCAAAAAACTGCAATTACCATACCCCATGCATGCACTGTGCATCTCCATCCCTCCCTAGCTTTTTCTCCAAGTCTTAGCCATGCTTTTGGTTTGCTCTTTTTCTGCTGGCTCAAATTCCATTATAATTCTCTCCCTTGCATCCTGTCATTCCTCTCATTTCTCTCTTCATCTCCATGGAAATCTGTTCATTCCCCCCCCCCCATCTTCTTCCTTAATCCCTAATCCCCCATCTCCCTGTGTGCCACTATGCCCTGTCTGGTTTTCACCCGCCTTAACACCTCACTCCATCCCCTCCTCCTGCCCATACCACCTCCCTCTTCCCTTCTCTCAACTCCCCTGTCTCTTTTCCCGTTTGAGTTTTTCTATTCTTTTTCTGCTCTGTCGCTTTCAATTCCTCAAGGCCTCTCTGTGCTGAATGGCTAATGGCGCCCCGCTGAGTGGCGGTGAGAGGAAGAAAGAAAATGAAACATACAAAGAGAGAGAGAAAGGAATAGGGAGAGGTAGAGATAGAGGAGGTGATAGAAGAGAAGGACAGACACACCAGATTTCCCTCCAGATAATGAAGTCTTCGGATACTACAACCAACTCCCAGCAAAGCTGGCCTCACAGATCAGCCCTGTGTCTTAACTATATAGACATCCATAACAGACTCCCACAGAGAGCAGGACCGAGGAGAGGGAGAGGAATGAAAACTAGAGACTAAGATAAAGAAGACATAACAACCCCCCCCCCCCCCAAAGAAAAAAAAAGAAATCTCCACACCAAGCTGGTGGATGGGCCTTCACAGGAGATTGTTAGTCCAATCAGTGCTCGTTGACAAGTTTGAAAACTCTGTTATATAAATCCAGAAAGGAGCGAGGGAAGCGTGATGGGACCTTGAGGCACACAGAAAGGAAGGAAAAAAAGGAGGTGAGAGCGACATATAGTGGGAAAATGAAAGACAGAAGCATCTTCTCCCTTCAAAAGCCGTGCAAGATGACAGAAGGTCGCATCATGTAAACAGAGCCATCAATAATGCAGGCGCTCTGACGGGTGCCGATTTGATCCTCCGATGCTGAACAAGGCCTCTTGCGTATGGTTTCTCCTCTCTTGATATATCATTTACAACCCATTGAAGTATCATTAGAGATAATCAATACTCAAGACAGTTATTTTTTGCCTACTTGGATGGGGTATATGGAAAAGAAACTAAGGGATATTTATTCTGTCTGATCAGAGACCCATTGAAGATATTTAATTGGGTCACTTCATGGTCATGGTCATTCATTGGCTAGTGAGTTGAAATCTTTATTTTATTGGAATAATCACTCTATTATCACTTTATAGCCAGGAGACAAGGAGCCAAATGTTTACAATGGAGAAAAATGGTTTGTTCATGTATGGAATACTGGAAAACGTACTTTACTTTACTGACTAATAAAGAAAAGCTATGGTGTAGAACCTTATGTGAAGTATAATTTTAAAAAAAGACAAAGATCCCAATGTGCTGAGTTATGTTCACAAACACAGGTGCAGTGGAGGACAGGCTTCGTTGTGTGAGCTATGTGAAATTCAGAATGAGGTTCATTTTTTGTTTTGCTGTTCTGTCTACTATCTTTTTGTGAAATGTCTTTTGTATGTGTTGATTTCTTTTTGGCTGGATAATCATAAAGAGAGTTGTGCTTCAGGAAGGGAACTTTTTTTGTAGCAGATTTTAATTTACCAAGCTTGGTAGAGAAGGCAGAATATTTTGTTTAAGATCAACTGTAAAATAACCAGTAAGTTTGTAACCAAATGAAATGTAAATCCATGAAGGTTGGGCAGATACCATGAAAATAGAAGAAAATCATCATCATATTCAATATATGGAGGTATACCAAATACAAGATTTGAGCCAGAGCGTGCCACTGCAACAATTGTGTCCCTTCATGCTTTAAATTTCCCTTCACTACAACGTCTCTGCACCCAAATGTCCACGGTAATACCAAGGGCAGGATCTATGATGTTGGTTGGTTTCTCATTTTTATGTGCTTCTACACAGAACAGGTCAGACAAGACAGGCTTCTATATTAATTGTGTTTTGGGTTCTGAGCGCTGTCAAAAACGCAGGTGGCCTACACTCAGCACTGTGCCTGAACGCATCCTGGGTAGACACAGAGACAGAGACAGAGGACTGAACCTGCTGCTGCATTCACTACATAGACACGGTGATAGATTTCATAACATGTATCACATTTATAACGAAAGTTAGCCAAACTAAAAAATTATCCTGTTGTTTTTTTGAAACACCTTTTTTTATTGTGATATTTGCAGGGATATACAACACTTACAGTAAAATATTTCTGTTTTTGCACCTTATTTTTCACCCGCAAAATTTTAGAATTTCTTAAAAATGTTAATTTCTTTAGAGTAATCAAAAAGAAAATGTGTTATGCATCTGAAATCAATTCTCATATTAATTCATAAATCAGCAGTCTGAAGCAGGTGAGTAGTAACAGCACCATGGTAGTAACAAAATTGCGTTTCTCTCGGAAGCATCAAGCTATAAGGACAAATTATCCAGCTTTTAATATTAATTGGCACAGATAGCCGGGGCTTAACCCAAGCCCCACTGGCCGCAACCAGGACTTTTTCCCCCCTGATGTGGGATTCTGGCAACCTTCCCTTCCATGGATCAATCGGAAATCCTAAAAGCCGCACAAAGATTCATTTTCCGCCTAGGAAATCTTCCGAGATGAGACGGTGGACTTTTTTGACCTGGTCAGCCAAGGACGCGGCAGGTGACAATCTCAAGAAGTGATGAGAGAGAAGGACTGGTAGGAGTAGATGATGGGATGGGGGTGGGTGGGTACAGAGGTGCCCTTGCTGTGACGGCACAGTGTCAGAAGCACTAGTTCAAAGAGTCAGCCAGCCGGCCGGCCCCTGAAGCAGGCTGTGAGGGCAGGGTGGGAGTGTGTGTCATACAGAGGGAGTATGGGTACAGTACGTGCACGAAAACAACAAATGTATCTCTGTCTGAATGTGTGTGTGTGTGTGTGTGTGTTTGTGTGTTTGTGTGTTTGCATGCACGCGCAGCCGAGAGGGCAGAGGGCGGGGGCTTATATTAATCATAAGCTGCCAGGCTCTGGGTCTTGCACTTCAAACGAGATGGTGCATATCAAAGTGTGTCTCTGGGTCGTGTGTGTGTGTGCTGCAGCGCTGCCTCTGAGGGAACACGCTGAGGATCAATGCCAGATTTGGCCGCCTGCGGTATTTCTGGCTTGGCCACAAGGGCATTTTAAAACACACACACACACACACACACGCACACCTACACACACACACACAAAAATCAGAAACATTCCGATACAGACATTTGCATAAGTCTGACATGCTAGAACAGCGCACACACACACACTTAGTTTTGACTCTCATGCACGTATAATGATGCACAATAGCTTGCTAAGCTGGCTTTGGACTACACTCGCCCATCTCTCCCTCTCCCTGTCTCTCACACACACACACACACACACACACACACACAGCTACCATCACTCAAGTGAACTCAGCATCACAAGAACACAACCCTGCCATCAGTCAATCTGTCAGCTTGTGTGTGTGTGTGGTGTCGAGAGTGTGTTGTTGTGGTGTGTAAGTGACAGGGGTTTGAAAGCAACCAGATGCCCCATGGTCCTTGCTTTTATAAGTGGACTTTGAGTGGTTGAAAAAGAGAAGAGAAAGAGAGAGAGAAATGGAGCCAAATGAGAGGAAAGAAATGCAAAGCTCAAAAACACATCTTGTTCCAGATTCTCCCATAAAAAGTCCAGTGCGTCTAAATCAAAGAGATGGCAAAGAGAGCGCTCTGAAACTCAAAGGACCTCTTAAAAAAAAAAAAAAAGAGAGAAAAATAGAGACAGATAATGGGAAGGGGTTGCGGGGTTGTACTACAGATAGGAGTAAGAGATGGCATATAGTGTATAAGAGGAGAAATATGAGCCTAAGAGTGGCCAGGATTGGGTGAACGAGCTGAGAGGAAAAAAGGGGAGGGGAGAAACAAAAAAACATGAGCAATTGTGAGAATGTGGGATGAGATGGAGACGAGTGTGGGAGAGGCCAAACGGGCGAGGAAAGAAGAGGGGGAGAGAGAAGCGGGGTGTATACAGAAGCATCAGGACAATGGGAGCGAGAGAAAATGAATAGGATGGAGAGATAAAATAGAAGCATAGATACTTTGAGCCGCCTCTCAGCCCTGACAATACACACACTCATTCACACTTTCTCGCCTTCTCGTGGGGGAAGAGAGAAGGTCAGCAGTCACACTCCATAGCCTCTCTGCCATGGGCTACCAACATGTGTTATGGTAATCAAAAGAAAGCACAGTCCTAATTACAGCACAGAGCGCTCGCCACGCACCGTCAGATGGTAAATCCCGGACACTTGCAGAGAAAATGACTCCTCGCTGAGCATCTCACGGCGAAAAGCCGCGAAGAGGAAAAAAAAAACGTGGATGATGCAGTGGTAATGTTTGCCATTGCGCAAGCATATTACACAAACAAATGGAAGTGTTGCTGAGAGAGTGAAAGAATAAAACATTCTGCTGCAAGCACGGGCCGTCTCTGCTATACTGCTTTGTACTCGGCTTTCTTTCACAGTCCAACGCACAGCTGGAGTCTTTCTGCAACAAAGTGTCATCTGAGCTGAAAGCAAGGCCCAGTTTCACCATTTAAAATGTACAAGTTGATTATGTAATTCAGTGAGCGTGCCACACTTTCTGACTTTGTTTACCACCACCACAGTTTTTGCAGCTTAAAAAACAAGTAGCTCAAAAGAGGACCAGCAAATGGCTCAATAAAGTCCTGGGTTTGAATTTGGACTGTGATCTTGAGAGTCAAGAAAATTCTCCCATCCCAAATCTTTTCTGTCTGGTTGTAGTGTCCAAGTCAGAAATGCCAAAAAAGAAAGGAGCCTTTGGAAATTTTCCGCGCTATGTGGAGCAGTTTTGTTCCTTGCAGGGTGCTATACTTCTCTCTACACCTTCAAGTTTTAAGATGTTAAGTCACATTCTCTAGGAGTCAAAGGATATTCTGGGAAATGTCGAAAACCAGTAATTGAATAACATGAGGCAAGATCCCACACAGTAAATTACAACACTTGTCAAATGCAATAATCACAGACTCATATCATAAGTAGAGATGTGCAGGTGTGTGTGTCACTATATCACGCAGTGAATCACGGATGGCAACAAAAGTTTCTATTGCCGTCATAAGAGTGGAAAAAGGGGAAAGCTTTCTGGGGTCCGGCCCATGGAGGCCAGCAATAATCATGTTACATAGAACAAATAGAGCACACACACGTGTTGATATAAGGAAGGCAGATTTGGGAAGGGCCCATTCACTGGACCTTTTTAGGGGCCCCACCCTTTCGGTTGGCAGGGCTGGCTGTCATTACCGTGATTATCGCTGTATTCAGAGGGCACAGTGAACAAACCATGGCTCTCCTGTCTTTATACAGTTATATACTTATATGCTAACATTGTGGACCTACTAAAGTGTGTTTGTAGTGTGCAGTCGCAACCTTCATTGAGAGAGAGTATGCCTTAGAGTGACACATGGGAAATTCCCTGCCTCAAGATAAGAGTTGTTCCTCAAGGTTCAGCTCCAGCACTGCCTGTGGTGTTTGGTGGTGGTAGTGTAGAAGAAGCGTGCAGAGGGATGGACTATACTGACTTTAGTGGCTTGTAAGAACCTAAGCCCCCAGAACCCCCTCGATGGCTACTGTTTCACACTCAGTGTCGTTGGGTATAACACCGCAAACTCATTGATGGAAAAAGTGACCATTTGATCACAAAATCATCAACATCATCTGTCACAAGTGCTTGGATTTTGTCCCAAATTAAGCTCCAAAAATGTTGGATCCTACATTTCCCATAATGCAGACAATAGTGTGTCATCTATAAACTATTTCTGCCAATTGAATTAAATTGAACTGAAATTAAATGAACTGTGCACCTCTATTTAGAAAGCAGCTAGCCATTAAAAAAATCTGTAGACTCCATGCCCAAGCCGACTTGCAGATCTCCTTCCAGAGCCACAGAAGACAATATACAAGTGTTTTTAGACAATATACAAGTAGTACTCCTCAGGATAATTAACTGAACTTGACATGAAAAATCATTATGTGCCGCTTGTCACTAATGCCAGTTGTCTAATGTGAGAATTCTAACTACTTGGCTTGAATGTATCACCAGTGAATTACCTCAGGGTCAGGACAAATCAGTTAAGCACAAGTCAATGGTGTGGTTTACAGTGGACACAGCACTGAGGAACAGAAGCAATTCAACAATTCCAAAGTGCAATAAAGTTCAATAATTAAAAAGATGCAGATTGAAAACACTAATTCATGCAGATGAGGTTAAAGAGCCCCAAGGAGTAAGAGAAACAGAGCAACTTAGAAACAATAAAGGCAGAAAGGGAAAAACAAAACAGCAGCAACAAAACAAAATTACACTAACAAGCACTGACAACTCAGTTAAGGAAAATGAGAGAAATCTCAGAAGAAAGAAGTTGATGACGCCGATTAACAACAAACATGAGGCTGATCTTGAAACCAATGAACTTTACAATACTTTTATTTGCTTATATTTATGTAGTCCCAATACTCTCAGTTTCCCATACATCCACATTTGGCAATGGTATTAACTGCCAAATGCTACAACTTTAAATTCAGATTGATTTTATTTAAGTATTTAGCACACAAACACTTGTTTATCTCAGGGGGCGTTACAGTCTGTCAATTCTTAAGACCCTCGGCTCAGATAAGGAAGCAGAGGAGGGATGCCTCTTTAATGCAATGTACAGAATAGATAGAAGTAGCAGAGGAATAGAGAGTGCTAGAATATTAAGAAAATATAACATACTAAAAAGTGCAATAAGTATAATATTGGGTAAATAAAGTGGCTAATGCATAAATGATTTTAAAATGATTTTAGTGCAGAATAAAAAAAACTTTAAGTGATTGCTCACCATAAATCATTATTATACATTACTTCCACCAACTAAATAACAGCCCCGCTGTGAACATCCCCCAAACAAGCGCTCCTACTGAGCTCGCAACTACAACCAAATCTTTAAATGCTTCACCACTCACACACCACAACTCGACCTCAAACCTAAGTCCTACTAGTGTCTCATGAGCGGGACCTCCGCGTAACCGCAGAATCTAAGTGGGAATAAGCGTCTGAAGCACCCAAGTGTGCTCAGGACTGTCAAACAGTGGCAATCTCAGCTAGTAATAGGCCCATTATTAGGTAGGAGCGAGGGAACCGCAGAGCCAACAGAGGATAACACAGAGAAGCGACTGATGAGGATAAATAAGTGGCGGAAGAACCAAATCGGCAACTGGGGCATCACAACACACCAGAGATTTCCCCCCTCTCTCCTCTCACTCCTCCAACACACCCACTCCCCACTTCCCCGCCCCTCCTTGACCATCCTCCTTGTCTCTCTTCCCCTCTCTGCCTTTGAAGATGCTTTGTTTTCTGAGTTGCCTCTAATCTTCAAATAGGGTGATCTAATAATGGCCGTAAGTGTGTGTATGCAGGCAAGTTTTGATGCACTGAACCGCATGTGTCTCCGGAGATGCCTCATGCACATGTCAAACTGTACGCGTGAGTATGTGTGAGTGCGTGTATGCGTGTCAGTGAATGCACGCCCCGTGATGGAAACATGAATGTTGATGCTCCCCAACGCATTGCCCTGGGTGCCGTTTGTATGTCATGCTGAGCCCTCCCTGTGTCTGTCTGAGATGGGTGGGGGAGTTAACCCTGTGTCTGTGTGTGTGTCTGTGTGTCTGTGTGTCGCAGCATGATGGCTGGTACAGTCAACACACACAGACAGCTGGATACCAGCAATCTCCGAAGGGAAAAGGGGGCAAAAGGAAAGAGCAAGATGTAGAACAAAGACTTTTATACAGTCAACATAAACTTCATGGGTAACATAATAAAAACTCCTCCTTTCCACAAACTAAACAAACCATAGGGAATCGAGATGAAAGCTACGATCCTGTTCAGATTTGACCTGCAAAATCCACTTCAGCCGTGAAGGGTGGATCCACATGAAAGCAAGGATAAAGGTAAAAGAAGGCCTTGCCTAAGTCTTCCGGCTTAGGAAAATGATTTTCAAGTCTAAATCTCATCTCTGTATTAGCAACCAGTCCTAAAATATCACACTTTCTCTAACTACCATGTATGACATTTTCAAGCATGAGTGAATGTTTTGTGTACAATACCCAGAGAGACTGAAACAAAGAGTCTATTTACAAACTCCCTCATCTGTTCACCCTTCATACATCCACACAAATTTATCCATTAGAGTGAAAAGATTGCCTTTTAGAGGGGGAGACCTTGACAACGAGCTAAAATGAATGCCTATATCCATCACCCCCCTCGCCTCTCTTCCCTTGAAAGAATTTGGAGCAGAGGCAGCAGCAGCAGCAGCCAGGGCCCATTTGGATAGTAAAAAAACTCTCATAAGGCAGAGATCTAATTGAATTGCTTCTGATGGAAAGAGGAGCTCAATACCCTTTTACAGGTTTGAGTAAAGATGGAGGGAAGAGGGAAGGGCATAAAGGGGAGACAGAGAGAAAGTGAGAGGCGACTGGCCTGGCGGTGGGGGTACGGAGGGGAGGAGGGGAGGCGATGACGGGGAGGAGAATAATTGAGATGGACAGATAAGGAGGGAGGGAGAGAGGAAACAAAGAGCAGGGACGACAAAAATAATGGGGGGGTGGTAATGATGGAGATAGATGGAGGCATGGGC
>NW_023339796.1:19676269-19679637 GCF_004916995.1 Morone saxatilis | reverse complement strand
GGGTAGAGGAATCATAGCAGAGACAGAAAGCTGAGAGAAGTACTGATTAATAGTTTTGATGTGCTTATCAGCTTGTCTTTTTTGTCGTCCTCGGGGGAGGAACAGAGCTCGCTCTCGCTCATAGCAACTGCTGTGTGAGTAACTGATCACTCACTAATGTGGCTGACTAGTTGACAATTTCTCAATAACAGAGGTGGCCTTGGCTCGTGCAAGCTCCTTTAACACATCGCAGGCTGCCCACACACCCTCTGGCATACACTCACACAAGCTTCTTCAGAAAAAAAAACAATACACGATGCCCGTGTACACCATGTCAGGCTTACAAACACACACACACACACACACACACACACACACACTTCTGCCTGTGGCATTAAGGCCATCCTGCCACATCTAATAAACTCTGAGGATGGATTCAGTAGGCCATGGCATGGTGTCCACTTTGCTCTGCTTAGGCAGCATCTGTCCTAAGCCTGATTTTCGACGCGTCTGCTGTGTGTCTCGGGATGCGTAATCTGGGACTTCTTATGGCTCTTTCAATTTGCCACAATTAACTTCCACCGATTTCAGTTTTGTCTGTAAGGAGTCAGTGCCATTTCGTTCCATATTCAACAGCTCACACGTAAAGACATTTCCACTTTAAGAGGGAATAGCTCTTTCAGGCGACCTGGTGTGACAGCAGACAGGGGGAGGCTGGGTGTGTTGGTGTCTCACCAGAATCCTGTCCTCTGTTTTGCCGCTCCTGGTGTCTTGCTTAATGGCTCGCACAAACTTAATGGCCTGCTTGTCCAGCACCTTCCTGATGCTCTCTAGAGAGAAGGGCAAAGGGAAAAAAGGGTAAAACAGGAGAGCTAATTACATAATGTAAGACAGAATGAAAAGCGCTGGCCATGAGTTGCACTCAGAAACACTGTAAAAAGCTTTTAAGAGGCAAATCAATGAATTCAAATATACAGCTGGGTGATGAATGAAAAGAAAAAGCCTGAATAAATGAGGAGAGAAAGATTAGGGATGCTTTGATTTTGTCTCTCAATACTAATTCTGATGCCTTGAATCAGGATGTTGGGTGATAACAAGTACTGCTCCAATACCAGGGCTCTTTTTACCCCTCACTGCAGGGATCCGACATGTAACGTAACAAAGCTAGAAGTCACTATTGATGTAGTGACATCAGCCGACTACAACAAATGAACAGAAAGCAATAGAGCCCCTGCTGTGACATCGCTTTTAAGTGACAAGAGTGAATAATAACTGCTAGCAAATATTGATAAACAAGACAATACTGTGCACAAGGGGGCTGCTGTGGTGCTCAAAATTCTGTCGACAGCCCAGTGTGACTGTGTACGAGTGTAGTCACTGAGTTCTATAGTCGCAGTGACTGAAAAGCAGATGTTGGCGTGTATTGATGCTGACCGTATGGATCTGCACATTGCACCTATAGGAGATTTCGTCAGACAGCGCTCTCCGCCGCCATTGTCAAAACACTGAGAACTGACTTTTCATTGGCAGATACAACTTGCTCAAGGTCAAGAATGAACTGTCAAGCTCAACATTTCAGCCAAACAAGTCAAAGCACTTTGTCAATTCATCTTTTAGGCGATCAACAGCAAATTAATTGGCAATGACTTTGATCATTTAAGTCATTTAAGTCACTTTTTGTTTTCTTAGCCTTATATGATGGTAAAATGGAATATCTTTGGATCTTTGAGAGTTGATTGGACAAAACAAACAACTTGAAGACATCATTTACGGATCTGGAACATTTTTCACAATTTCCTCTAATTCTATACACCACACAATTGAGAAAATATTGTTAGTTACACTTAATCAAAACAAGTAAGCGGCCATTGAGTTAAAGAATAATGTATATCCCTCTGGTAGAGGTCCAAACACTTCTAGGGGAATTTTACACACTAAAATCTACTACTGCATATGTGAATAAAGTTGTAAGAAGGCTTTTGTGGCTCCAGAGGGTGTCAGTTGTGGCTGAAGACTGAAAAGATTATAGGGATGTGGAGTTAGAAAGAAGTGAAATACAACAGTCCTCTGCAGCCCCGCTCCTCATCTCTGCTTGAGGCTAGCAGCTCGAGGCTAAATCAGCCGCTAACACATTCCACAATAACACACATCACACATAACATGAAACCCCCCGATGAACAGTAAGCGGCTGACTTACGCTGTGGGCATAGTAGGCACCAGGTTTTGAAAGGAAGAAGAACGCATGGAGTAAAAAAGAGGATATCTCTGGTTGTGCTGCATTGATTTTTATTTTATTCCTACCGTCCGTGAGTCCCACAGTACTGCAATGCTAAACCAGTGAAGTACTCTTTTAAACAAGCTATGCCAGGAGTACTGAAGTTGTTCTGGAAGATTTTAATGGCCAAAAATCATCGCACTAAAGACACTATGTTGGGTTTTCTTTTATTTTGTCACCCACCTGTACAACATTGTGCAATTAGACATCAGACTATGAGGAAACCAGCAGGTGACACTTTTTGGACATGGCTGAATGGAACAGAATCAGTGACTGTTATCGGAGAGGTTTTGTTCGAAGCCTTCCATCCAAATGAGGTCTAAAGGTCCTGAATGTATCTGCGTATTAGAAAGCATGCCCATATTCCAGTCCAATCACCGTGTTGGAGCTAATTATGCCGTCTTTGTGTTTTGTCTTTGACTTTCAAGCTTAGGGATAGACTGGTGGATTATTCCTTTAAAGACAGCTGCACAGGGGTGACCAGTCACAGAGACAAGAAGACAGCTACAAAGACACAAACATGAGGACAGGCAGACAGACACACACACACACTTACACACACTTCACACACACACACATCCTCTAGCTGAAGAGGACTCATAACTGGGCTATTTTTAGCCTCAGAGAAATCAGCAGCCCGGCTCATCTCAACGGAACCGACCACAAGACCCAGAGCTGCAATCTTTAGGGGCCTCCACTCCACCACACGACCCTGCCGAAGCTCACTGAACCGCACCGGAGGCCTCCGCCATTTACATCTCCTCCACAACAACCAGCAAAACACAATCTACATCCCCAGACTGCAAACACACACATACACCTGCAAGCTGTGCAAGATTCACATCTCAAGCGGGGGCTACCCATGCTAAATATGAGCCCACCAAACGGAGATACAGCGCGTCATGCTGTGTCACGATGCCCAATTGTGTCGCAATCTCCCAAATCTCCCACTACTGCACTCTCATAATTCTCACTTCCCACATCCAGCAACAACCATGAAGTTGGCTCTCACACTTGAGTGAGCAGCAGCAGATGCGGGGAGGACGAAGCAGGGATAGGGCAGTGGAGGGGGGAATCAAACCGGCAGATCGAAGGAAGGATCAGCCGAAGACAA
>NW_023339796.1:19653264-19676169 GCF_004916995.1 Morone saxatilis | reverse complement strand
TGAGAACAATGATAACAATGATAATAATATAATAATAATAATAATAATAATAATAATAAACATTATGAGTGTCTCAGTTTAAGTGCGCAGTTGAAGGCCTGCAGCAGTTAGCTTAGCATCATGATCACATGAGTCGGTCTGTTCCTTTAGTAACCGCGTTAATGAAGGTGGAGATAAACATAAACAGACAGATGAAGACAGATGAAGATAAATAAAGATAAATAAAGATAAAGTCACCTGCAGATGAGCTTTCTTTAGAAACGCTCCCGCGTCTGCGACAACATGCTCTACCAGCGTCGCCATGTTGGATGATGACCAGCGACTGAACCGACCAATCAGAAGAGAGGAAGCAGGCTGGTGACGTAGTAAACAACGAAGCCTCGTTCTGGTTTTAAACTAACGGTTAATTTCTAACTTTAAAAACATTTAACGGTGATTTTATTACATTAATGTCGCTTTTAGTGGTTTAAATATTTTATTTCATGTTTGTAAGTTTGATATTTGTGCTTTATTTATATTTTATTAGATTAATTACTTTATTTGCGTTGTATTTTTAAGCTGTATTGTCATTAAAACACATTATTTTGGTTTATTGTCACGTTGAGATTTTTTTCAAAAGGTTAAATTCATTTTAAAGGATCTGTAGTCTTCGGTATTTCTACCAGAATCGCGTTTTTCATCTCTCGGTTCCGTTTTTCCCAGTGTCAGTGAACGCGGCGGCGTCATTGAACGCAGCAGCGTCACGTCCCACCACGGTCACGTGACGTTTTGTTGACGGTAGAAGAAGGAGGAAGATGGCGGCCCGCTGGAGCAGTGAGAATGTGGTGGTGGAGTTTCGGGATGCTCAGGTATTAATGCTGCTGAATAAAGAGAGGGAGAGAGAGGGGGAGAGGGAGGGAGAGAGAGAGAGAGAGGGAGAGGGAGGGAGAGGGAGAGAGATGCATTTGGGGGATGAGAGGTGGGAGGGTTACGGTTCCATTGTATTTTCGTCATTTTGTATTATCATCACTATATTATTGTTAAGTCTACATTTGCTTGAAAGCAGTGTTCTCGTGACGGGGGACGACATTCAAAGGGCCCCAAACGCAGCAGAGGGGTCCCGTCAGATCGGGTCACACAGTACAGCTCAGCATGGACACAAAATAGGACAATGTGCTACTGGTGTGATTGAGTTCACATTAGTTGTTGAAGACCTCGGCTGATAGCAGCTAAAAGGGATCTGAGATTGCATAAGCAATGAAAATAATCAGTCAATAAACAATCAATCAGACACAACGGGTATCGACCCGGAAGATGTCTTGTAATCCTGGATTGACAAGATCCAAATCACTGAACACTAAGTAAAGAGGAGTTAATCTATCCAATCTGTGGCTGTAATTTAAAGCTTAAAGGTTCAAAGTAATTATTCTCGTTTGTTGTTGTTATGAAACCCCAAATGTTCAATATCGTATGTTCAACGTTACATATAAATAAGACATAATGACATGAATAATGATATTAAAAAATACAGTCAAATATATAAATAGGCCAATTAGCAGTTGAATCACTTTATGAATTACTAAAACTGAATTCATGATTATGAAAAGTTAATTATTATGAAATACAACTCATAGATGTTTTATTTATATTTTGTTTTAAGTGTTGTCACCTGGGCCCGCCCACCTCACCTGGCAGCCAGTCAGCACCCTCACCAAGTGTTAGAGCAACAACAGTGGGGAAGTTAGTCTGAACAGACTGCTGCTGTGCGTTAAAGACACAGTGACAGTACTAACACTAACCTGTTACCTAACGTTAGACTAACTAGGCTACACAGACAGCTAACTCTGCTAGCTGTCAGTTGGCAGTGAGGAGCCAGTGTTAGCAGCAGCAGCTAGCTTAGCTGGTTCATTGAGAGTTACCTCAGCGGTGCTGTGATTCTAAAGATGTTCTCAGAGAAAGACACAACTCTGTGAAGAGAAAAACACACAGAGGATATCCCAAGTCCCTCGCTCATTCTCATTTGCTACTCCCTACTTGCCAATGATTTGTAGCCAAACACAAGGGGCTAGTTTACTGGCGGAGGCTGAGGGCAGATATGATTGGCTGAAAGGTGGGGGAGGGGGGCGGGCACGACTCCACTGTTCTGAAAAGTGACATCAATAAAAAGAGCATTCTGTTATTATAAAAATAAATAATCATGATAAATAGTTTTGACATCTGATTAAACTATGTAATAATTTATTGGTTCCATATTTTACTTTCATATGATTATTTATTTCGTCATGCTTATTTATTGAACACTCAACCTAAAAATCCTAATGAGATTAAAAAAGAGTGTCCTGACCAAAATAGACAGCATTAACGACAAGGTTCAGATGACAAGGCATAACAGATGACAAAATATACGCAGCAAAATCAGAAATGAATATTAATGTGATTACAAAATAATAAATACAATTTCCAATGCAATCATACAAAATATTTTCATCCTATGAGCAACCTAAATTACACATGTTCCATAAACACTGTTCCATAAACATAAATAAGACCAAACTTAATGAAACTCAATCAGGTTAACACATCAAGATTCTAAAATACCGCAAAACATCAGCATCCAGAAGAGCACATTTTCTGATAGAGACCACATTTTGCAATTTTAGATCCAATTTCAGAAGGTCCCAGGCAGAGGGAGCAGCATATATAAAAGCTATTTTACCTAGTTCTGTAATGGAGCTATAAGTCTGATCACCAAATGGAGGTCAGACTACCTGACGTTTTCATTTCCCTCTGGACTACTGATGACAATCTGGCCATGATGGCCCCCGAATCCTTCTGCCAGATGAACAGAAAGGTACACTTATATTGTGTGAATGAGAACAATCCAAAAAACGTACTAAATTATTAACCTGGAAAATTATCAAAAATATCCAGGATTAGATAATTGGAAACATTTTCATGTGTCAAAGCATTCACCTGGATTATTTTTTTGACAGAAAATAGAGTGTTTAAACTAGCTCTTCTCGGAAAAGTAATGGTTTTGCGATGTCAGAGCAGAAAGTTGATTTGATGCTGTTGATGAATGTGTTTTCATGGCAATATTTCTGTAATGATGTGAGGACATTGAGGGAATAGAGCCATACATCAAACAGTTTCATTCAATGCCTTTCTCGTCGGAGTTGCCAGATCACCACTCATGGCTGTGATAGGATTTGGGACGGAGAATTGGGAGGCCAGGTTGAAGCTCAAGCTGTAAGTAACAATGATATATGATTCACCCACTCATCTGAATGGCTGCTACTTGTCAATGTCATCGCTTATGCAACACAGTTCAGCTGTTTTTCATAGATGCAGCCAAAATTAGACCAGAATTTTTAACCCTTTTAGTCACATATATCACTTCCTAATATGACAAATGTTCTCATGCGGGCACAAATGAATGGGTTGTGGAGGGCGCAGCTGGGTCTGGTGTCATTTCCAAAAATTGGCCCTCAAAGCAACAAAAGGTGCAGCGTCTGCTACATTATATGCATGCATCTATGTATGTTTGCGCATGTGTGTGAGAGACCTTTGTGTCTGCGTTTCACTGATACTTCTCTCTGATGAAAGAAGACCCAGTGGGGGGCATCATACCAGAGGGAGGGGGTGGGGACGTTGAAGGAGAAAGGCGGAGGGCCAAGACAGCTAGAATAAAAGGTTCATAGTTTGGGGGACTATAGCTGTCTTCCAGGTTTCATCGGGTTAAAAACTTCAGCCCTGTTCAAAGATGCACTTGAAAAGACGTCCCATTATTTATTCATCAATGCAGCATCTCATATACAGGAGTTGAGATGCTCAATATGCCCTCAATTACTCGTCTGTCTAGGTACTGTATGTGCATGAATCTGCTTACATAAAAGCTGGAATAAAAGGTTTTTACAAAGGCGCTGCTACTCAGGCTGCAGTGTGTTTAAAGCACACAAAGCTCGTGTGCAAGAAATGAGACACTCATTTGTTGAAAATCTGTTTGTACTCCTGCTTCTGCAGACATTTAGTAGTGTTTGGCAGGCAATAACTACACAAGACAACACAACATCTGTGCACAGAAGAAGTGAGACAATCATATCACAGAAACACTTAGAGAGATAAAGAGAGAGAGAGAGAGAGAGAGAGGGAAAGAGAGAGGGGAGGGGAAACAGTGTGTAATACACTGGCAACCACATCCAGTAACAGCCAGCGGATATAAAAGTGTTAGCACCCGCCATCTCCCTGTTCTTCCTGATATCAGTAATAACTCAAGATGATGCTTCAAAGCAGGCTTTCAGTCCGTTCCCAGCATTCACCACAGGCTTAGTTCTCCTCAGTGTATAGAATGTGCTAGAGTAGAGTAATGCACAGCTTTGAGGCTGTGCAGCAGAGCTGTGATACACTGCCCTCACCTGGCTAAACGCAGAAGAAGTTTATATTTCATGTAAGCAGAAGACATATTCTGAAATGAGAGGAAGCATGGATCAATATGGATGGCAGTGAGTCTTTCAGTGTTTAACACTTGAATAGATCACTATATCACAGTGGTGGAAGAAGTACAGCTCTTTTATTAAGTAAATGCACCAATACAACAATGTAAAAATACTCTACAAAGCAAAACCCCTGCAATTAACATCCTATTTAATTATAAGAATTATCAGAAAAATGTACTTTACTACTATTTTCTGCTGAAAAAAATGGTTGTGATGACTGATATGTTTATGACATTTTTAGATTGTTGCTGATGCATCAGTGTGTAGTATTTTACTGTTGTAGCTGGTTGAGGTGGATGTAGTTTTACTTACAGTAATGTACCTTTGTCTTTTAGTCCAGTGGTTCCTAACCTCAGGATGTGGCCTGTAGTTGCCAGATTTGACAAACACCAAGTATTCCAATCTGTGTGTCAAACCCACCCAATTATCATAAATGATTAATTCTGTGAGAGCAGCAATATGTAGGAATCTTTAGGAAATAAGGATCTGCACAACGTTCAGCATTTCTAAAATTAAACTTAAATTACAGTTAGAATCTATTCAGATATGTTAATAATCTGATGTTTTTTTAGATGAACTTGTTTGTATGTCTGGCTGTATTGCTAGGACAAAATGTTGTGTTGCATTTCCTGCAGTTTCTTATCGCTCTTATTTTCATTGTAACTTTATTATGTAGAGAAGGCTTTTTATCATTTGTCATTTTTGGTTTTGTCGGAACTAAGGGGGCAAATTAGCCATCAAACTAACCACAGCACATTTACATTGATGTTATTAGTGTCAGTGTTGATTAATGTGCACTGTCGCATATAAATAAATAAATAAACAAAGTAGCTTAGTTTTTAGTTATACATTTTGAACAAATATATATTCCGTGGCTGAAAAAGGACCTAAGCTGTGCCTCTGGTCTTCTGTTTTTGTACTGATAAGTATAATTGGCTTTTTAAAAGCTTTTACAAGGCTAGGTGAGAGGAAAAAAGGGTCTCAGCCTTGTTGAAAGGAACTGAAATGTCATTTGGTTTTGTCTGTCATACCAGTCACTGTGTGTAGAGCGTATTAAACTCAGTGCTTTGTCAATCTTGATCATAGCTATATATTGGAGAAGAGGAGTGGAATAGAGCCTAATGTTTCACTGAAATGCTACAAAATAGTAAAAGCATCACAAGCTGCCGAAAACTATTTTTAACTTCCCAATCAAGGAAAAAGTAGCCCAATTTGGTGGAACTCCCAAAGGCACTGGCAGTACACTCCATCAAAAGTCCTTTTTTCATGTGTACAACTGAGTGCAACACTATGAATCCCTTCCAGGCGAAACTGTCAGAAAGAGGGTGCTTTTTTCCACCCCACCTTCAACTTTGGCTATTCGGAGCAGGTATAAACAGTGTTGCCTTCTGATGTGGTTGGAGAATACCTTGTGCGAACTGCTTCTTTTTGAGCATAACCCGACCCCTAACAGCTCACAGACATCTGAAACATCTGTGCAAGTAGTGCCAACCAAAAAAGGTTAGGAGCCACTGGTTTAATCCTTAACCAAGCCTATCATGTTTTTTGTGCAAGATCTGAAATAAAACCAGTAACTATATCTGTCAAATAAATGTAGCCTAGATGTAGTAAAAAGTATAATTATTCCCTCTGAAAGGTATAGCATAAAGTAGTGGAAGTACAATAGCTGAAAATACAGTGCTTGCACAAAAACACTATATTTACTAACCAGCAATGCCATCCCACTAGCATTATCACAAATGCACTCTAGGGTTTGACTCCTATCTATTTTGGGGGGCTTCCCAGGAGCATAAATTTTAGCTGACCTTCACAGCAATGACTCTGCTGGAGAAAACTGAATCCACAGCAGCCAGTTACTAAATGAGCCTGCATACAGATTAAGAGGGAGTGTGAAACAGCTGGCTACATGGAGACAGCTTGACAGCCTGCATGTGCCGCACTCCACCAGAGGCCACACTCTGCTTTGTCAGGGTTCCTGCTGTTACAAGGCCTTATTTTGTCTGATTCCTCTCTTTAGTGCATTGGTGCCTCAAGAAAAAAACAAAAAACACAGATAGTGACTCAGTGACTTATTGGAAGTAACGCAGAAGATCACTTTTAAGAGCGGAGAGTGGATAACAGCATGAGCTGAACTCTCTGGCTTTCTATTTCATGGCTCCACTGATCTGTTAATGTCACACACCAAAAAGCGCAAAAGACTATTGATCGGACATGATGCCTAAAGGGCTTTACTGTCCTTTTCTGGACATCTTTGAGGTCTTAGATGTCTCATAACAGGCAGGATTTGACATTGTGCCAGAATGGGGAGGAGGGGCGAGACCTTCACTTGAATACATTTTAGTCAAGACACTCACATCATGGTTTTAACTATTTAACTATAGCAGTCATTTGGAGTTTGGTGGTATGGCTCTGTCCCTGAAATGCTCCAAACACAGATTTAAAGGACCAGCATGTCGGATCTAGGGGCATCTAATGGTGAAGAAGCAGATTGCAACTAACTGAACACCGCTCACGTCTGTGTTTAACAACATGGGAGTGAGAACGGGCTGTAAAGTGTTTATGGGGAACTATGGTAGCTACGATACTCAATCTACAGCCAGTGTTTGGTTTGTCCATTCTGGGCCACCGTAGAAGCCGACCCACAGTGTCTGTAGATAGAAACAGCTCATTCTAAGGTAACAAAAAACAACTATTCCCATATTCAGGTGATTGTACACTAAGGAAAACATACCAGTAAATATTATATTCCATTTCTGTCTATAGATCCTCTTAAATGCCACACACTGGACCTTTAAAAAAGGCTTGACGTAGATGGCCTCTGAGCTTACAGACCCTCGAGCACAGCCTTAGATACAAGGCATTTAAATGGACGCAAACCCATAGAGAACAACAATGGAAAATCACACAGATCTAAATGCTAATGCAGGAGGAGGCTGGGGAGGTGGAGGGAGTGTAAAGAGGCGGTGCAGAGGAAAGGATCCATGCTGAGCATTATAGTATGCACAAGGAAGGAGTGTCAAAGCTGTTGGATATAGTAGGTTGTGGTCATATATGGTTGGACAATATATCACCTTTGACATTAAAAAAATGTGAAAGTTCTTATACTTATTTATCCTGGCTTTTTTCCAGAGCTTTCAGACACATCTTAAAGTCTTCATCAGCAGATGGAGTTTGCTCACTTAGCTCGTATTTTCTTGTTGTAGTGATTGAGAAAAGGCCTGTTATTATTTCACATAGAATTTATTTGAATACAGGTATATTATATATTCTTATATTATTGTCAGTTTTTAAAATAAATTCTCACAAGGCAAATTCATGGTGTCATTTATACTTGCCGTATGTGGGGCACCATGAAATAAGAATCTGTATGAAGGGGTGCCATGGATTTAAAAGCTAAAAGCTAAACTACGGTAAGGCTCTATTAAGTTGCCTTGTAAAAGAAACAGGTCCCATATATATCCTTATACAGTGATATATAGCAGCAACAACATTGTGAAAAGTTACATATGCAACCCAATGGGGAACACTTTTAAGGCCCCATTTTTTGGCAAATGCTTCTCCTTGAAGAGAGTCAATAAGAGTGTGCAATAAATCTACCTTGCTGTATCTCAGCTGCATCCAGAGAGCAGGCTTCTTCAGCTTACCACAGACTGAAACAAGTACTTGTATCCGCAGCATGGGTGAGAACTGCAGATTTACTTCTTCTTCTGCAGATCTCCATTTAGAAACCCTTCCTTGTCCAAAAGAAATCCACATCTTATTTTTAAAGCCCATGCCATCTCTTGTATTTGACCAGGCAAAAGTTCACAGCCTTGGGTTTAAAAAAAGTGTATCCTTCCCTATGATTTTTATCTATTTTACTTCACCAAGAAGGTTATCTGATCATTTCCGTCCATCTGTGTTTGTTTTCTTTGTCTGTGATCAACATATTTTGAAAGCTAATGGCTGAATTGGCATGAAATCTGCTGTGTACATTCACACTCCCACCAGAAATCCCCACCATCAGGCCACACTTTGGCTACTCTTATATAACTAATATGTCAGTACAGTGTTGAGTGTGAAGTAGTAGCTAGCTGCGAGGGCCATTATGCTTTATTGGATGTCTGCTGTTCACTGTCTGCTAACCTTGACAACAATAGCAAGCTGCCTGGTAGTAGCACAGCCTCCCTTACACAGTCATTTCAATTGAGACCCTGAAGAATTCTATGGCATTCAACAGCAAGCTTTGAGTTACAACAAAATTAGTCCTGGTCCTTGACACAAAAGAGGAAATTGAGGTTCTTGGAAATATTTGATAAAAAGTGAATAAAGCAACAGACGGAGTGGTCATAATGGCTTAAAAAGACTGTAAATGTATTCAAGCAAGCAGGTTTCATAGCTTGCATTAGTTGGGGGTAAGAGTTTAAGAGTGACATAGTTAAGCACCCTCCATTTAAATTAACAGCATGCTTTTGAAATAGCTCAAGTGGAAGAGTGGGCAAATGTTTATGCGTTTGAGCATTGCATTGCATTGCATTACCCACCTTACCGCAGGTTATTGCAACACCTCTAAGTCCTCATCTGTCACTGCAGTTTTGTTGTTTTCCGATAACAGTCTTACATACGAGCATTCAGATTTTTGTGACATCACATTACAATATAACAGTTTGCAGTTATAAAAAAGTTAACTGCATTTGCATGACATTAATCAAAGGCAGTAACCATTGAGTCAGTAATACTGTATGTGTGCACCTGAAAGTGGGATCATGACCATCACTGCTGGAGATTGTTTAACAGGGATGAATACTATTTAAATGTACATTATGGATGTATCTGCCTTGGTTCTTCACTGCAAACAGACACTTTTAATGTATCACATCTATTGATGGCGACGGCATGGTGTTCATTGAAAGCTGCAAGAAACACATGTTTGGCAGAGGGAGGAACAATTAAGTATTTGATGAAAATTTAAATAGTAGAATTAATCAACATTTCACATGTGACACTAGTAAACTAGTAAAACTAGTATTTTGTAGTAGTATTATATAAATGCACCGTAATGAAAACCCTTGTTCTGAGGCATGTTTTCATAATAATTAAGATGAAATTAGTGATTTTTGATATCAGATGGATACATATAAAATAAAAAAAGTATTGAAAAGCAGTTTTCCTTCAGTAATCAATGAGCAGCCTAGTCGAGAATACCTGCAGGTCCTCGTTCATTTACTCATTAATTTTCTTTGCCCATCTGTTCCCTCTCTGGGGCTGGGGGGCTGGAGCCCATCCCAGCATGCACTGGGTGGGAAGTATGACTAGATCAGTTAAAAAATGAGTAATGCTCAACACAATATACTGCGTGAGAAAGTGTGAGAGGGGTGTTATTTTGTGTATTCGAACTCATTCCTGGCAACAAACACATCCCTTATTGCATCAGGCAAAACAAAGTGTTCTGTTAGGACTGAATGATGCATTTCTCTGTGGATCTGGATACGCATTCTGAAGTTAAAAATTAACTAGCACAGCAATGAAAACTTAATTTGGTGTGAAAATACCAAACTAAAACAATGTACTCTATTCCACTCAATAAAGCAGCAACAGTGTGTCGTCTCTTGACACCAGAAAACTTTAGATAAACTGAGGCTCTCTCCTAGAAATGTTATTTAGGTTGTTAAACATGAACGGAATGAACAGCAATGTGAATTATGTGCACAAAGAGTAGAGTAGAGTACCTAAAAAGTGTACTTAAGTACAGCACTTGACTATATTACTTCATTACTTTTTTAAGCCTTAATGTTTCTGCATGTAGACTATGTGTTCTGTAGCTTTCATTCTTTTTATCCTCCTTTAATACACCAGAATCCATGTACAATATGAAGGAATCTGAAACACACCACCTGAATAATTATGCACTATTTCACTGGTTAATTATAATCAGTAACTCAATCATTGCCTTTAAAATGATTTCTAAAGTGATTAATTAAATTCATAAATTATGCAATTAAACATATTAGTAAAAAAGCTGACACAATAATACAATAATATAATTATTCTATTTCTATTTAATTATTTGTTAAATGATTGACTAAATGAATATTGCGAGGAGATGGAAACTATAATTGTATAAAATACTTAATATGAGGTTTTTAAATGGAGCTTTTTTTATTCAGTAAGCTAATTTGCTTTGTTACCATATTCAGTCTCACAACACATTTGTCTTCTACTCAAACACTTGTAGTTTTTGTAATGCCCTGCCTCCTTTAATGTAATGAAGACATACAGCCAGTGTGTCAGGAAACAATTAACAATCAAAGCTCTTGTTACAGCACTGTCTTAAGAGATTAGAGATGTCTTTGAATTAAGGCTGCATTGATTTTTGTCCATAAAGTGGCAGAAGCTTCAAAATAAGCAGACAGACACACAAAGTCCTGACTAGCAGCCTACCTTATGTCATTGTTATGGCTAACATATCTTGATACTTTCATCTATACGACACAGAGCAACAGTATTGTTTCATTGGAACCATTCTCTCAGGCTCAGGCCACTTGGTAAATAAGTCCAATATTCACTCTAGTTTTAGTTGTGTTTTGGTTCCTCTATTTAGCTACTAAATGCTCCACTGTGTTGCTAACTGTTTCTGTCTTCCATTACGGTGCTGGGCAGATAGCATTCAGTGGATTATCTAATTCATTGTATTAAGGAAAGTTTTTACTGACTACGGCTGATTGATGCGCCGTGCATGTAAGGTGGGTCAGTACGGAGGCCAAGAACGGCTGTGTTTGCAGTCATTTTTTAAGTCAGTTATCTTGAGATCATGACTTAATTATTTTGCTATCTTGAGATAAGATCTTGTTTTCCCATTATCACCATTATTTATCAAGAGAAAACATCTTTTGTCGCTGAAGTGCAGTCCTGTGAAGTTGCACCTGGGAGCCAGTTCAAATGCAGCTTTCAACCATCCGCAGCACTTTAAAAAAATCTGTTTTCATGAGTGATAACTGTGCTGTCAGCTATGTTAACTATGTTGTTTCCATACTTTCCTATCGTTTGGCTGACAAAACACCATATGGTTCTTTCAAGATGTGGGTTACATTTACAATAAGGGACATGGCATGTTTATTATAATGAGGAACTATAGTGAACAATTAGTCAATTTTATAGAGCTGATGATTAGTTAATGATTAGTCGACTAAGAAACATGTGAGGAATAATTTGTACTTTCTTTTTGAGTCGTTCCTAATTAACTTCGAATTTATTTTAGAACAATTATTTAATTAATCTTATTTACTTTATTTAGCAAACAAATTAAGTTGCTTTACCAAGAGTTTTGTGTCAGACAGCACAGTGCACCTTTACGGTCAGCAGAAAGGCAGATAATACCTTTGATATTAGTTCACTTTTTCATGTTCCAGGTTGATTTGAGCATTTGGTCAGGAGGCAGGCTATACAGTAAGAGGAATAACAATGTCAGTTTTGTTGTCTTTAATACATTTGATGTTGCTCTTGTAAATTCTGAAGGGTCATCACTTGTGAAGTCCTTTTCCACCATGAGAGGGATACCGCCGGAGCTTTAATAATGCATTGTAACATCCAGAGCCAGAATGGAAAGACATATAACAACACGGTGAGTTAAGAGTTGACACAAACTATCATTCATTTCAGGGTGAGAGCATGAGAGCTGAGTTGTTCAATGCTAACAAAACATTGTTTTTCTTAATTGAAATTACAAGGTATTAGGGGTTAAGTTTATGGTGAGCAATTTTCAATGATTTTTACTAGAAGTTCTGGGCCAGAAAAAGTTGTGAGTCTTTGGCTCTTTATACAGGATGTAATCATACCTATTTTATGCCGTTGGATGATACAACTCGCTTTCTACTTAATTAATTAGTAGGTAGCCATCATGACTGAGCTGTAAAGAATTCACACAGAGAACTTTTCTTTTCAATAAGATTTCTTCAAAGTTTTCTGTTTTGAAACTGCATTCCAGATATTCACAAATCTGTTCACCTGTTCCCAGAACTGTTGTGTTACTTCATTATTGTACATATAAGTAATTTCCCCACGGGGATTATTAAAGTATTTCTGATTCTGATTCTGATTCTGATTTTCAAATCCTTAAAATGTTGCTCTATTTAAAAGTGCTGTAAATGATACCAACATTCCGGTTCGTTCAAGCCGTTAGCATGTCCTCTTTGAGTTCTCTATCCTGATTGGATGAAGTGGAAACTGGATATTCTCTGATTGCTGCAGAAAGGATGGACTGGAGACTCATTCTCATACACCATGATTTGATCTAATGCACTCGAGTGACTATGATAGAAAACTCCAGGTGGGAATATAAACTGCAGCAGGTTTATTGTAGCGAAAATGATCAAAGACTATGTTGTTTTTTTCTGGGCTTATTTGTGCTGCAGACCCCTGCCATGATCTGTCCTTCAGGCTAGTCTGTTTCTCAGAAAGAGCTGAGTACATTGTGGGTTTCTTCAGGGTGGTAGTCAAAGTGGTCAAGCTGAAAGAGAAAGGGCTACAGAATATAACACGGCTGTCATGTTACAAATATACCAATTTCTTAGAGTTTTAAGTCATGTTATATCGTATTCAGTTAAAAACAATTTTCATGAGTTCAAAGATCTGACACTCAAGTGTGGAAAGTTCAAATGGAGCTCATCACACAATCTTGAACAAAATACTCATCTGTCTTATTCTAAATAACATCTCAAAGTGAAACAAGTTCATATGCAGTAAAAGTAAGATTTTTCTCAACATTTCTCTGGGGTGTTTTAGACTTAAGAAAGGATTAATGATTTATTACGGTAAAGATTTATATGCACCACAGCCTTTGCCACTTATTTGAGCATCAAAGTAAAAAATTCAGAAGAAGAGAAAAGGGATTGGTAGTTTGGAAGATGAAATATCACTACCACAGTTTTCAGGATTTCTAGTATAAACAGCAATGCCACATACTGTGAGAGAGCTCATTTCAAAACAGTTGTACCTTTTGATATTTTGTAGCGGAAGCACAGGTTGAACACAGAGTCTCTAATCGATCACAGACTCCGAATCAAATTACTTTTCAATAACCAGCAGGCAACAAAACAAAGAGAGGAGGAATTGTTTTCTTAGGCTTTGAGCAAGTGACAAATGTTCTTTAACATTTTTCACTTGGGCTGAGGAAAGATATGAGAAAAATATTCATGGATGTGTCTTTCCAACGACAACAAAAGACGTAATTTACCAACTTTTCAATAACCTTTATTCAATGTTATTCGAAGATTACCTCTCTCAAGGACTCGCCTCCTACTCCTATTAATTCTGCACCTTCTTTCAGCATGTTTCCCAAAAATGTTTTATGAAATGGTCCAAGATAATTATGTATGTATGTATGTATCCTTGACACAATATAGAAATGTAAAAATAGACTAATTATCGCTGACTGTTTTGTGTAAGTGTGTGTGTGTTTGTGTGTGTATTAACCCCTACTTACTATAATTAGACAGTGAAGTGCATTAATTAATAGTAAGAGTGGATGGATGGATGCCGGGTCAGACAGTTCATGTCAATGTCCTAGTAAGGACAAGAAGAAGAACAAATGAGTCCAACAGGGTGAAATATTCATTGCATGCTCCAATGCCATATTGTTTGGACGACTGAACACTGTAAGATCTTACTAATTTTAGAGCTTTACCTGTGATAATTCAAAGGAATTTGTCTTGAATGTGGTGCTGTAGGAAAGGTCATTAGAACATTACATTCAAAACGATTTATGCCCCTGGGAGCACTACTAGGCTCCGCAGATTCTTAGACAATCTGCCTCTTCCTTTATGAGATACGTTGTCTTCTGTGGGAAGGTGTTGCCTGAAGTTGGTGACTATTTGGAGGGTCCAAAATGGAAAATATTCCTGCTCCCCAGTGGATGAATGCCTTTGTACAACTCAACAAATGTTAATAGAAACTACACATGACATTTAGACTTTTCATGTTTTTAAAAGATAATTACGTTATAGTGGTGCTAGAGGAATGGCACCAGAAGCTTTAGGATGCATCAAGTGAAGAGCATAAAAATCCAGGAAAATGAGCTCAGTTAGTTTTCCAGATGAAAGTATAGCTGCAGTAATGGCTGTGACGACTTCAATTCTTTCGTTTCTATTGTAGTATATTTTAATGTCAAAATGCACATTTTGTTGAGAATGTTTGTATACAAGAGGAAAATATCTGATGACATTAGGACTAATCCTCTGGGGAACAACCATCAGTCATTAGTTTCTGAGATACACAAACAGATATATGACACATGGAGCAAGCTTAATAGAAAATGTACTGTTATTTTTTCTAAGACTTTATCACAGACCAATAGTGTTGGAGATTTTAATATGATAGTTACTAGATGAAAGGGCAGAAGGTCACTTAAATGACTTATAATATTCTATGGACTACAAATGTCCTACAGGGAAGAAAGTAGTAGCTGCTGCAGTGTTAACACTTAACAGTATGTACGTGCTTAGCATAAATGTTCAGGTTACTTATAGTTCTACCAGCACATATTACTTTGTGTGGCTGGTAGTATAATGTGCAGTCAATGAATGGTTAGGTAATGATTGGAAGAAGAAAAGCTGATAAATAAAAATGTGCTAATTAGGGAATTAAAATTAAATGACTGCTGATTTTTCTGGGACCATCTGGAATTCACCCAAGGATCTCTAAGTGTTCCCCTTTCACCACTCCTAGAGGAAACACTTTTAAGTATGCACTTCTAAGAGATTTATTGTGGCCCTAATTATGGACCAATTGCTCCACTTTTATTCATCTGTGCCATTTCTGTATTTAAACTCTCTGAGTGCCCATTCAAGATTTCCTCCTTCTCTGCCCTTAATTTTATTGACAGCTCTGTTTGCCCATCCTTCACAGCAGCCATCAAAAAAGCAGCTGTGGTCTATATTTTCCACCGCTGCATCAGCAGGGGACTGATGACAGCGATCAGAGGAAAAGGATTTGAGACTGCTGGGTTATAAAACCTACTGAGTCTATAAGTCTTTAAAATATATTAAATTGTTATCTTGAGACCGAACGGGGAATTCAGTTCTTTTTGTGCTGAAGTCTCACTTGGAGTATTTCTTGACCTCTTGTATCTGCTCCTCAATGGGGAATTGAGCTTAATGTGGAAAATGCAATTATTGTGGCTTGGAGGTGGAGAAAAGTGAGTAGAATACAAACAAGTAATAGAAAAAGATAAAAGATGCCAAACCCAAACTCTAGTTTGCATACAGAGGAGAAATATGTTGTCTTTTGGCCTTCTTATGGAACACCTTTTCTAAATTTGTATTTTTGTTGACACTGTCAGACACTTGATCTGCTGTAGGCATCAGCAGAATACCATACCAAATTTTAAATTTTTCATGGTAGCTTCCAGGAGCAAGGATATAAACTGAAACATGGCAGTCCTGCAAGACGTTTTCCTGTATCATGCTGCAAAATGCCCGAGGACACATCACATGGTAGTCTCTCGGCATGCCCCAATTTATGCTATTTGGAACCAGATGTTGAATGTGATTGTTTGAGATGATGGCTAAAGCCAGAGGGCAAAAAGTTGGAGGCAGACACGGGTTTGGAGTAGAGCACATTGATAGACATGGAATGAAAGAGAATGATCGCTGACTGGGAGGCTACTGAGCTACAGAAGCCTGAGGAAAGAAAAACCCAAACCACAGGGAGCAAAAAAGTCAGTGGAGGAGTGCAAAAGCACATTTAACAGACACCACATCCAAACTACAGTGTTCTTAAAGCAGAGCACCCACAACTTACAATATGACCTGTAGTAGTAGAAGTTGCGTTGTTATTTTCATAATGTCGCTTTTCTGAGTGACAATGTCTGAAAAATCTGATTTAGCTCTGCAAAAAACTCCCAACGGTTTAGTGTCATAGCAGCCCATATTTAGTCAGGGAGCAAAGAAAAAAACAAAAGTGTTGAAAGCTTTAAAGGTTCATGATCCAAATGAGAACAGACCTCAGGATGGAAAACAGCTACTACTCTCAAACTGACGGACATGTTTTCTAATACATAAACTAAAACTAGGTGGCAATGTCTCAAGTCTGAGATGTTTTCTGAAGCTTGTCACAGTTTAATTACATTAGTCATTTTCATTAACCAGAAGTGAAAGATCAGACAGGAAAAGCACAAAATTATGTTGTTAACAAACCTGCTCAAAGATGACTGATTGGACCTTTAAGGTACAGTTTAATGGTTATGTTTCATTTAAGGTCCTGGGGAACAGTTTATGAATCATACATAATCAACTAGACTTTCTTTAATTTTATGAGAACTGCTGAACATGATTTTGAACTGATGACATGTTTCAGAAGTCCACTACAAAAAAAATATGCATTGTTATGTTTGGAGTCTGTAACTGACACCAATTCATGACAGTACCCCTCCTAATAGGTCCATTTAGGATTCCTGTCATTGGAATTTTTTTGAACAGTTTGTTCAAAGGAGGTCTGGGGTATAATAGACTCAAAACATATGAGTATTCACATACTGTAACTGTGAATGAGATATATAAATGTTCATGCATATGTTGTGACAAAGGGAACATTTATCACTGTAATGTAGTTTGTTTTCCTACATAATAGGGGAGATAAAGGATTTGAACAGTGAGGTCTATTTGATTCCAAACAATGTGGAAGTAAAATAAATGTCAACAAAAGACAGTCAGTGATTATGTTCTAAACTCCTAAACTAATATCAGGGTTTTTTGTTTGTATGATCAGATTCACAAAAACACAGGGTAGTCTCAGTTGTCTACATATAGAGATCACTATAAGGGAGTAATAATCTCAAAGTATTGAATACTCACAGTCATAAAGTAACATTTTACATTGCCAAAGCAACTTCTCCACTTCATGACATCTATTCCAGTCTTAGGACTTCTGAAGTGACTTGACACCAGTTTCATGAACAGTTTTTCAGCTGGAGGACACTGTGCACTGTAAGGTATATCTGATATTATTATATTAACATAATAAAGATCCACCCAACACATTTATTCTCTAAAGCACCATGCAGACATAATCACTTCCCTCACATTTGATTTGATTCATGCAATAAATCATTTTAACACGCTTTTCAACCAAATTGAAATTCTTTACATCAGTTCGGCGAGGTGTTCTGGAGCTTGAACCCCTGGTGTGTTAATCTCCCAACGAGAAGGTTTGATTCCTCAGCCCATCCTTTTCTCTGTGAAGTCTGTGCGATTCGATTTTTTTCTAGCCACCTTCCAAAGACATGCGGGTCAGGTACACTGGAGAATTTTAATTGACTAAAGGTGTGAATGTGAATGATAGTCTGTACAAGTGAGTTAGTTCTGTAATGAACAGATGACCTGTGAAGGGTGTTCCCTCTGAGCATGCTGGGATAGGCTCCCGACAGCCTCTGAATGAATATAAGCAGGGAGAGAAATTCAACAGTTTCAGAGGTTATTATTCCAGCAGGTGGCAGCAGACACAAACCAATGTACAGCTGGATGGGTCTGTTTATGTAAGTGTGGCTGCTGGACATGCTGCGGTCTCAGTTTCAGTGGAACTGTGGGTGCTCCAATAAGATGGCCCTCATCCATTGGAGCACAGCCGATTGGAGTTGGTCTATTATTGAAATTGTCATGAAACAGTGTGATGCCTAGCAGGCCTTAACAAGCCTGGATGCACACACACAGGAGAGCTTCCAGTAATACCAGGCTGTAAAGTAGTGTTTCAACAGCCTCTCTGATTGAAATTTTGAAGTCTGTTGCACCTCTGACTGAACATCACTGATAGATGTGGTTAGAAGTGTGCTCTCCTCTACCTGTAAACACACCAAGCAGTGATGTCACGATGCACTGCAGGAAGGTGAAAAGTCAGCAAAAAAGGATTTTTAGAGGGTGTAAAGTTGCTCTGCATGCCCTTCAGACTGTATCTTTGTAAAGATTAAAGGTTCAGTGTGTAAACATTTAGGAGGATCTATTGCAGAAATAGAACATAATATTCATAGGCATGTTTTCATTAGTGTATAATCACCTGAAAGTAAAAATCGTTATGTTCTTGTTACCTTAGACGGAGATGTCATCTACAGATGCTGCCTTCTGCCGAGGCAGCCATGTTGAACAGCCATGTTTCTACAGTAGCCCTGAATGACTGACCAAACACTGGCTGTTCTCTTTTGCGCTTAGAAGGGGAGTGTGAAGCAAGAGAGTAGAAATTTGCAACCAGACCACTAGATGCCACTAAATTAAACCTTTTTATAATGTCTAAATCTTCTCTACTATTTCATTGTCAATTTATTGTCACTGAGCGCTTTTGGTTACTTGTGTACTTTCAGTCAGTACTCTATAAAGAGTAATGATTGAAAGTACCCAAGTTCAATTATTCATATTTTTAATTTTTATTTTTAGTGTCAAACATTTTTTTTAACACAAGAAGCAACCATCACTGTAAATTTGAAATCTAGTGATCAAAGTTCTTAAAGAAACCACTTAAGTCAAGTTGAATTTTGAGGAAATAAGTATAAAATTATCCATAACACATATTTCCATTTGATAATAAATGCAATAGGCATAAAAACCATGGGGGTTAGGGAGAAAATATTTCACTCAGCCTCAGTGAAGAGCTGGAAAAAGCTGATAAATAAGTGTCTTCAATATGATTAATATTGTTCTTAGCAAGATGATTTATTATGTTGCATTCTATTAAATATGTTTATATGATGTTAAGATACCAAAGGATTTTTATGTTGTAAATATTTTAAATATTAAGGATGAATTATCTGTCATGTAATTGATGGTGGTGTAACATAATTGGCAATAATATGAGAAGATGCATTGACCACAGAGACCTAGAAGAAGCAAAGTCAGCAAAGACATGCCATATAATAAGCATAATCCCAATAATAGAGGATTAAGTCATATAATATATATAAGTGAAATAATGAGCAGCATATTACATCACCACCAAAGAGATCACAACTGTATAGGCAGCTCTATTTGCTGGCCTACATTATCAAAGCCTCTGAATATGAATGAGTCAAGATAAGATAAAAGAAGAAAAAAAATCACAGACAGAAAATCAAGGGAAAATAAAGACAATAATATATACATAAAATGTTAAGGCAGAAGGTGGATACTGTTGAGTTGAAAAAAGCAAAATATGTACACCAAACCACATTCATTTATTTTAATTAGATAAATTAGAATTTAAATATCCAGTGTACAGTACATATATTCTCAGTCACATGTTAAAACATCACACTGAACCTGCACTAAATAAATCACAGTGTGTGGGTGTATTTTTCTTTACTTACTCTTTACTATTATTGTTGAAATAAAGATCCTATATATAGCTAAAACAAATGGACAGATATGGTTTCATTTGGTAGGGGTCTAGAGCTGCGTAGAAAAATAGAGTTGGATGACAAGGGAATCCTTAATGGCCACACACAGTCTGAATGTCTGTTGCTATTTAGTGAGTGGGCAGTTGACCAAACACTGGCTCTGCCTTTTCTGCAGCCCTCAGCTGTTAACATTGCTCCATAATCTATGTAGGACAATAAGAGGCACATCTGATGAGAATAAATCCTCATGAACAATTTCACTGAAGGCAATAACATCCCCCTCAGCTTATTATTCTGCTCACTTCATTGAACAATTAACCAATCTGACACAAAGGGCTAATGAACGTACTTAACTCTCTCTCTCTCTCTCTCTCTCTTTCTCTCTCTCTGCCTGTTTGTGTGTCTGTAATTGGTTATCATGTTCTCTTTTTCTTTTTGTCTCTAATGATCAGCTGTGTAAATAGTCTGTCACCTCGCAACACACACACTCATCCACAGACTACTCTCCTGAGTCTCGAGCCACCACAACAACATTACGGCAGATATGATCACCCTGCTCGGAGCAGTCGACCAGCTCAGCTCCCAGGAAACCGAGCAGAGCAGATAAATAAAACGAAGGTCCAGACACTATCTCCTGGTCCTCAGCGTTTAGAAATATTCCGCAGCCACCAACCTCTATGTTCTCTGCAAATAAAGCAGCAGCTGGACAGCTAAACAAACTATGGGGGCAGATGCAGTCTCACTTAGGCCAGGTTGCTGCTTTTGTGAGCTTCCTGTCACAGGATAAGGGCAAGCTGAACTAGTCTGGTTTCCCTCAGGCAAAAATCTCTTCTCCTCAGCTCATTGCCTCCACAAAGAGGACTGCAGAGGGATTTTGATGGTTTGTGATAGGATAGCAAACTACAATAGAGCTGCAGCGAGAAAAGACATCACCCACTGAAGGACTTGAAAAGAAGAAGCACTGCAAGAAAAGTGAGTTTCCTGCTTTCATTTTTAAGAACAGTGTGCATGGTTTAATTGTACTGGAACACAATTGTTTTATTTACCACCCAATCCCTGCACACAGCAGCTAAACAGTGTGCTGTAGTATGTAAATGTGGATAAGAGAGGGAGCATTGGGCTGCATGCTTAGCAGTGTCTTTGAATGATTACTGTCTGGTATTAGGCAAATGCTCCATGCTTATGGAAGCATGATAAGGGATTATGTCGCCTCAAGTAACACCATGTCACCAAAAAGCAAGACAAGAGGCAATTCCAATGAAGATTTCTGACTAATAATGTCCCCTTCAACCTCCGCTCCCCTCCCCTCAATCCCACTGAGCTCTGAGTTTGCCAACAATGCAGAAATGAGAACTGCAGCTCACCATCGTGCATCTCACACATGTTGGACTACCATTCTAGTGTCCACCATCAACCAGCGGGCCACTTTAATTATCCACCTACTCAATCCATCCCCCCTGCCTCTGTAAGTGTAAATACCTCTTGTGTAATTTACCCTGAAGTTTCCACTCACTAATTACCCCCTCTAATCCCGCCCCCCTCTCCCACCTTTGCCGAAACCAACTCCTGCTCCAGGTCTCCCCCCGTTACACTATGGATTCCCTGTCGGCTTGCTATGGGGAGATCGAAGTCTAATTAAGATTGTTAATGAAGATTTAATTTTCCACTTCAAATGAGCCAGTGAACTCTGGGAGCGTCCCGAGCGAAACGCATGAGCGAGAGAGCGCGAGAAGAAAGAAAGAAAGGAAGACGAGGAGACGAGGAAGAGGAATGGGCCGGTATAAAAGCCACTGGGACAGGTGGAGTTAAAAGTTACTTAGGAGGTTGTTAGATGTTTAACTACAGGGCAGGAAGTTGTGCTCGCCTCCAGTTCCACGGCTGTTAAAACTCACTTTTCCTTGTGTTTGGAAGCTGCCTTCAAAGCCTATACATACTTGAAATGCAAAGATGCACAGGCACACACACATACGAGCACTCACACTGTGCTAAATAGCCAGAGGGATTCTCTGTGTCAGTAAGGTTCAAACAGAATGAGGAATCTCCATGTACTTGAATTCACACACACACACACACTAAGTCCTGTGTCCTGTGATGCAATCCTGCAGCATACTGAGTGTGTATGTAGCTCTCCGGTCCAGTGTATAGTCAGTCATTCCCAGGTGTACGGCTTTAACAGAGCCCATTTTATCTCCAGCTCTGCCATTATACTATGATCAATTATGCATGCTGTAATTATTGACATTGCCATGACAGCACATCTCACCTAGAATGCTGCATTGCGGTGTTGATGCTTGAGGCAGACTGATAAACGTACATATAAGAGTCGTAAATCGATAAGAATGTTGTGTTGGTTACAGGTTGGTGTGTTTTATCAGCTTGGCTCCAACTGACTTTATATCCTCTTCAGATACAGGATGTTGCCTCCGTAGGGGGCAAGTCAGCCCCATGAATCTCATAATTATGGGAAAGCACATGAGATATGGCAAGGGCTTTTCCTTCAGCACTCTGCAGAATCAGCTTTAACACAATCACAAATACACTTTCATCTAACCCAACAGACTTGCATATTAACTGCTAATATGGTTCTCTCTATCCCGTCCCTCTCCCTCTGTTTCTCTCCCTCTCCTGACTTGAGGCGGGTATTATCATTGTAATCAAGCGGAGACCCAGCTAACACGATCATTCTCTAAACCATCATGTAGAAATAATCCCCTCCTTCATATTTGATTATTGTAATAAATCTTTTTAACCAGCTATTCAGTCACACAGCAATGGCGCACATCTCCTCGATCCATCATTCAGCCGGGACGAAGGCTGCAGAATACAGGAGAGCTGTAAGGGCTGGTAAAGGGGCCTTGTACCATTCGGTCGCAGCTGTCAGGTCTGGTATATTCGCTGCTACTCTGGAGTTCAAAATGTCCTTTTTTTTTCCTTTGCTGGGGAACAAACAGAGAGAACTCACCCCTCCGTCTGAAAGCGTGATTGCTCTGCAGAACTCTCCGTCTGTCCTCTATTACTGACCTCACATCCCCCCATCGGGCCAGATCAGACCAGACAAGGTGTTCCTTCATCCTGCAGTCAGACACACACACACACACA
>NW_023339796.1:19647246-19653205 GCF_004916995.1 Morone saxatilis | reverse complement strand
ACACACACAGGCACACACACACTGTCTGTGGTTTGGAAATTTCAAGGGGCCAATTTGACAAGGCACACCCACCTACTCACAACAAGATACATGCTCACAAGGTGCGCACACATTTGTATGCACTGCACACCACATCTCAGTCCCTCTCTCCCGCTGTCTTCCTCTTGAAGACACACACACACAGAAAGCACACGCAAGCAGCAGAAGTCTGATTATCCAGAAATTCAGGAGACTGTAGAAAAGAGCACAAAGCACGTCTGACTCATCTCTTTGAAATAGTTCCTTTTTTATTCAAATTTACAAAAAGAAAAAGTACAACAGAAATAAATACACTTTGTTCAGCACGCAATTGTGGAATTGTATCAACATCGTGCAGGAGCTATGAAGTCACTGGGGGGCACAGAACCGTGGGGGTCAAGATGACTCATGACCTTTAACCTGCACCCGTAAACTACATATCAACATATCTAGATGCGAGTGTGACTTCCCCACCCTCAGTGTATTTGGGGTTGTTATTTCTTTGACTGAGGACTTGACAAATGGCCTGACAGGACCACTTTGACCACTTAGGTCTGTCAATGTGGGTAGCTGCATCTAAGCTAGCCTAAAGAGTGAAAAGGGGCTGTGGAGTGCTGCCGTGGCTGCAGACTTTTATTCTATTCAAAACAACTGATTCATCTAATCACGCTTTTGATTGAACCAATTTGCCGGGCTCAGGAGGTGGGATAATCAGCTCCGTCAAGTGGTTTAGTCGGCGCAGCACTCCAGAACCCTGAAATAAGACAAATCAAGAGAATCATCACTTTGATTTTGACCAATCAGCCGGTGCAGAACTTTGAATTAGACCAATCAGCAGAGACGAAACACCTGGAGCCAATCAAGACTGTGGAATAAACCATATAATTAGAATGGCAAGAAAGGTCACTTATTGGTATACCATGCTAATTGCTTTTGCAATGGCTGCTCGAGAATTGGCAATACTGTTATGAAAATGAGGATAGTTTTTTTTGTGTGTTGAGAGACAGAGAGACTCAGAAAGTTGGCACATTCCACATAAATGCTAAGGAAAACATTGCCCAGATGATGCATTGGCAAAGCAACACGTTAGTGCTCTTTACAACAATTCTTATTCTCATAACAAAATAGTTCCAAATTCTTTGGCAGTCATTTTAGGTGTACCAGTGAAATTTTCATTCAAGACATGATTAAATTATTACCATTCTAAATTGACATTTTACTTAATAAGGGTTTAAATGATTACTGGGTCTTGTTTTTGAAGTTTTAACAATAATTGATCAGTTATGAACACCTGACTAATTGCTGAGAACAGGGAAGATGGCAACATTGCTACAACAAAGTCAGATAAGGCAAGATACAAACAACCCAATAGGCAGAAAACAAGACAAAACTGTAGTTTATCCTGTAGTTTAGTGAGATGGTGTGAACCAGTTTATGTGTAAAAGAGAACATACCCTAAGGCTCAATATGCACTTGTCATTTCAAAAGTCTTATATCCAGATCAGGATAGTTTCCTCAGGCCACAGGACGGACAGACTCCAACCCAGAGGCTGGTGTTGATGCACCTAAAGCTATTTGGTAATTGCCAAAGGTGAAGAAGAAGAACGTCTGCACTTTAAGTTACAACATTAACACCTTAGACAGCTAGCTAACAACTACCCATCAACACAAACTCTTTGATTAATCGCATTTATGGACTGCAAGTGAGACAAACGTTTTCTCGTCTTCAGTGGATCTTATTCACGCCGCTCCCTCACACATACAGATCATTTGAAGTTTGACCTGATCAGAGTTCCTGAAAGCGATGTTTCCAAGTAACGTTGCAAAGCAGCTGGACTCCTGAGATCCCCAAATCCTGAGATCACATGAGAATCCATCTTGCCAGGCTTCAAGCTATGCGCTTTTGTCCAACCACAGTGGTATCAGACCAATCAGTGTCCTATGAGGAACTACTGGCAGCCACAGCATGAGCTACAGGCGTGGTTTAACACTAGGTTCGCCTCAGTAAGTTGTTCCTGTGACAGACAATGATAGACAGGTGGTTCATCTATTCACATGCCAAATATTTTTTGAAAGTGCCTGCCTGCCCTTTAAACAGTGTCAAACTGTTTCCAACAACAACTTCCCAATGACGACTGCCCAGATGGTTCTGTGTAACAAAACACCTGCCACAGTCAGGTTAGTTTCCCAGATCTCAGCAATTAACTTACAATACAAGTACAATGTTATTGTTATTATTATAAACTATGAAAATAAGACCCAAGTTGTAATAAACCAAATGTATCCTTTATGGTTGGCACACAGTATATTACTGTGAAGTGTCTAACAGCCCCTATACTTTGTCACTATAGACCACTGAGTGTTAAATGGCTGATGAAAGGTCTAGGTAGCTTTCGGATATTGAGGTATTGCTGATCAGCCAAAAAGAATGTTAACTCAGATCCCCCCTGAGGTTCTGCACCCCCCACTTTTCTCCAGTTATTGTGCAGTATTTGTACATTGGTCCTGATACCATCCAGTCTGCACAGTGGCACTGTATGGACAAGTCTGTGGCTCAGGTAAAGGGTGCAGAGGTGTATATGGGTTTCATTTCGGTCAGTGTGAAGCCTGACTTCCTGATTGCTTAAGTATGTGTTGACAGTAGCAGACCTCGACAACAAGATTATGGTGGACCAAACTGGTGGGCACTAGCAAAGCTGGCAGCTTGACTTATGTGGGTGGCTTTACAGTGAACCAGTGATAAACGGTGACACTTCTGCGATAGCACACCAAATATGTCCACATTCAGGTTAGGGTATGAGGCTAAATTCCCCTCTGGACTCAAGAAATTCTACAAATTTGTGAGTGTTAGTTATTTTTCCACAAGATTAGAGAATTTGTTTGACTTAAGTTATAAGAAAATGCAATATTAATATGGTGGTTGAGTTGCATTGCCTGAAATGCATGAAGATTAAATCTGATGGACACTTTCCCATACTTACATTACAAATCTTACTCTTATATGTACAGTTGATTATATTTCTAGAGAGAAGTAATTATCTATAAAACCTTGTCTCATATCTCTCAGGCAGTGCAACACTAATGACCAAGCTGTCCTTGAAACTCCATTTTGGTGTATTTATTATTCTACTTTTGCAATAATCCAAATCTTTGGGAAAATGCAAATTTTTGTTGTATGCCTGTTAGGGGAATTTCTGCTCACTCCATTGGATTTTCATCAAATTGGTTCCACGCTGGGACAGGCAAGTTCTGAGTCTTCCTGTAACTAATATTTTGCACAACAAACTTCAGCCAGAGGCCACATGTATAATTGAATCCTTGGCTTGTCCATCTCAGACGAGAGCTACCACAAAACAACCCCAAACCTGTTCACTTACTACACAGATGTTGAAAACATGTTTTCAGTCCAGCTCAGTTAATCCATTGCTAATCTATAGTACATACAGATAGTCCCAACAGTGCTCCATTTGGACATGTAAGTTTAGCTTTTTTTGTTTTTTTTTACTCATTTTTCATTTTATATACTCTCTTTTAGCAATAATATTTAGTGGTATTTACATTTGAAATGCTTTTACATACAGTCAAACATTGTATTCTTTAATTGACATCTTATAAAACAACTGTAATCTTTGACATTATTCATTATCTATTATTGAACATCACACAGTATAAAAGTGCATTCCAGCTGAAAACTCCAGCTCATTTGCATCCTGACCTTTTACAAGAACAAAAAGCCTGTCGTGGGAGTCTCTGTGGTGTTGTTCCCCTATAATTTCATTACAGATCTATGGAAAATCTTCATTTGGGCAGCACGAGTGTTCAACGTGGAATTGATTGCCTTTTTAGGTTTTTTGTTGTCTCCAAAAATCATGCATACTCTGTCCTCAAGACATGTCAAGTGAGAATATGGGGAGGGGGCATAAAAAATAGGAGCCTTCTTCCATAAAAACATTTAAGAGATCAATAGTCATCATTACTCCATATAGCAGATGGAATACTTGTGGATGGTTTGTGTTTATAATTTACTGTAGTACAATCAAAGCTTCATGTTCATCAGTTCTTTTGTGTCTGCTGCAAAGCTGTCTGTGTGTTTGTGTGTGGATCTTTGTAAACATACCAACACTCAACTACATAAAGCAGGGGGGTAACAGAGTATGGGTGAGGAGGGTGGGGGATCGCATCCCTAAATCATTTAAATTTTTCACAATGTCTGTTTTCCTTGTGGGCTGAGAGGAGGGAGAATCTTTTGCAGGATTTAAATGATTCATCATTTTCATTTGGAATGAAGTAGTGAGCTGAATAATTCACTTTTCTGCCACTGCAGATGGAATAAAATGTAACAGATTCTGTACAATCGTCTAACTTCCACCGACCATTTCTCTCTCTATACATCCATCCCGCATCCCATTCACTTTGTACTATATTTCATCCCCTGTGTGTTATCCTAGTTTATAAACTTCCTTGTTAAATGTATACTCTTGCACGTTGTCCTGAAAACTAATGCTGCCGCTTGCGTATCATCAGTCATCAGTCTCATCTTTAAATTGTCTCTGGGTGTCGCGGTTTCTCCCTGCCACTCCTTTGTTGAATATGCACACATATCCACTCAAAAAGTGTGTATATGCACTCCTGCTCGCACATCCATATTCCCTCATGGACTTTTCCCACACACAAACACGCATGCAGACACAATGAGATGACCAACACGCGCCACGAGAAACGTCTTCCTTCTTGTTTCCTGCTGTTTCTCATTCCGTACGTGAGAGTTGAATTAAATCGAGTCTTGGATGTTTGGGTTGTTTTTCTTTGTCCAAAGCGTTTAACAAATTGTTGCTGCCCCGAGCAGAAGCAGCCTCTGCATTGTCTCAGTATCTGTGCTCAACCATATCAGCGTTTCAACACTTATTGCTTTAAATTACATCAATCACTCCCTCCCCTGCCCTCGCATTCTCCATCCTCCCTAGGCTCATTTTTCTCTGTCTCTTTTTATTACTTTGCCTCTTCATCTTTCTCTCCTTTAACTTCTCTTCACATTATTCTAGCTCTGGTTGCCTTTTCATCATCCTCCTATTCCCGCTGTTCCTCTCTTACCCCCTTTGCCCCTATCTGTTTAATTTTTATCCTTCCTCAGTCTTTCCCCTCTTCTCCAGCCTGCTCTTCTCCCTCTTTTTTCTCTTTCCTCTCTGGCTCTTCTTTCTTTTCCTTCTCCTTTTTGGCACCCTCTTCAACTTTATCCTTCTCTTCCCTTTCTTTCTCCCTGTCTTTAAAAAGTTGGGCTAATTTGTGGAACTGTGGACCCCACTCTTCCAGCCCTGCACCCCACTCCTCCTTCTCTGCATCCTTCTCTCCTTCGCTCTCAAGTGAGCTGAGGGATCCAGCCCGGGATCCTGTGCCCTCCAGGCCGTACACCTGCACAGAGTCGTACGGTGGCTGTGATGGGTCAAAAGTGACCTGGGCAAGGCGCAGACGTAGGAACTCACCCACCCTCAGTGCCAAGGAGGGACCCCCAGGCCCTGGTGCTCCTCTCGCAGACTCCATTCCTGGAACCCAGCCGGCCCCAAAGCCCATCACGCCGCCGTACGGTCCCCGAGGCTGCCCAGGGAAAGGAAAAAGCTGGGGGGTCATATCCCTCCTGCCCAAAACATACCCCCCAAGACCCACCCGATCACGCCAGTCCCCAATAAAGCCAGCTGCTTCTGGGTAGACAGATGATATCCCTCCGCCCTCCCTGTCTGGCCTCGCCACCACAAAGTTGCTCCCCATCTCCAGTCCTCCTCTCCCCAAGCTGCCGGGGTAGTCCCTCTGTCCAGATACCTCTCCCTGCAGGACAGTGGCGTAGTTGCGTCCACTGGCAGTTTGCTGTTGTCCATCTGTGGAGGTGCCCCCATTTCCACCTCCACCTCCCCCTCCCCCTCCTCCTCCTCCTCCACCACCTCCTCCT
>NW_023339796.1:19633309-19647146 GCF_004916995.1 Morone saxatilis | reverse complement strand
CTCCCCCTCCTCCTCCTCCTCCACCACCTCCTCCTCCTCCACTGGAGTCAGTTTCAGCCTGGCCAGAGCTTGTGCGCTTTGGGGACAAGCCGGAGCGGGAGGCCCTACGTCCTGCCATGGGGAGGGTAGCCGAGTCGCACACCCAGCCTCCTGCACCGTGACCCTGGCCCATCATGGAGCCGGATCGGGTCATGACGAGGTTATGCTCCCTGGGTAACGTCTCCGACTGCACCTGGGGGGAACGTAGGCGAGCACGAGTGGTTTCAGTTCGGGGCTGGGGTAGGGTGTGGTACTGTTAGGTTTGGTCAACACAAAAAAATGGGGTGAAGGATCATTTAATAAGAGGAATAATAAAAGCAGAGAGATGGGGGGGATGATAAAAAGTGATTGAGAAACGAAGGAGAGGCAGACATTGAGCAGAACAGAGTGGAGGAAAAGCAGAGTTGGAAGAAGCCATAGATATTAATTGGACACTAAAATGAGCTAACACTGCACTGTGAGAGGGGGATGGAGAGGGAAGTGATCGAGAGATAAAATATTTGAAAATTAAATAAAGGAAGGGCCAGAGAGCCTTGCAATGGCCTAATAAATAAAACAAAACATAGAAAAGATAATGAACAGCAGGATATAAATGTGCTGATATGTCTGAATCATCATCTTCCCAAACATTGTCCTGGACATTTCTGCTACCGTGGAGAGAAAAAAATATTATATTGTTGCAATCACTGCAATAATATAGTACGTTAGGTTGAAAGCAAACTTAATAATTATTTTATATTTGCTTAATTACTTTCTTACTTACTCATTTGCTCATTTAATTGAATAATTAAGTAATTCATTCATCTTTAATACTTTCTCCAATGCAGCCATCTATCATTAATTATGTAATTTATTCAATTTTAATTCATAATTATTATTCTATGCGACATCTATCACTTTTTCTGCTTCCTGAAACATTAAGCCATCCATCCATCCATCCATCCATGTATAAAACTGTGTTACAGTACAGAACTTAATGGATTATCAATTCATTTATATTCCAGTTTCACACCAAATGTGCATGTACATATTATTTGCACAGTGTAGATTGTAGGACGTCATTATCTAAAGCATTATAGTACGTCCTACCAAACGGCTAACTTGGATGCTACAGACAACATTGCTATGTGGAAAATAACAGCATTAATCTTCTAACCTGGCATCCTCCATTATCTCCCTGGGGACCGGGTAGACTGGATTGAAGAGTAGAATTACATAAATCCTTGAATTTAGAGTGCACCAAATTGTTGACTCTATTTTTCTCTACATCAAAATTGGAGGCATTATAATTCCTGCCTATTATACATGTGAGAATGCCCCTGGACACAGGTGGCATATTTAGGATTAACTCAAAGCTGAACTGTGATCCAGAATTGCATGTTTGGTGTGAAAGTGGGGTCACTGTAATCCTTACCCAGTCCACATCTTGACTGTGGTTCATCTTGTCCTCATTGCTCCCATCTGTACAGTTGCTTGCAGTTCCTGCCCCCGCTCCTCTCTCCTGGCTGTCACTGGTCCTGGGTGTTCCTCCATCTGACGTGCTTACCCCACTCTGGGGTGCAGTCCCGTCACGGCTTCCTGTACGACTCCCCGTTCGGCTTCCCGTGCTGAGGTCTGTGGGAGCTATGTACACTGCCCCAGACTCCATTGGCCCTACCATGGCCCCTTGGTTCTGGATTACCAGAGAGTGATCTGGCTGGCCTCCAGGAAAGCGGTATCCCAGCTCTGCCAGGCCTGGTTCAAATGTTCCCCCTGGTGTGCGGCGGAGAACAGGTAATGTGTGGCTGCTGTAACAGAGGCGACCATAGAGAGGTCCTCCTGGTCCTGTGTAGTTGTGATCCACACCCGGATTCTGAGCCCAGCTATAGGTGCGAGCTTTGTCTTGGCTACGCTGGGCGTAACGTCTGCAAGACACAAGGCAAAATTTCCATTTAACTTAGTCAGGTAAATGCCATATTTACTTTATTTGCCAGTGAACAAAAGTCAGTGACAGGAAATAAAAGTCTCTGGTGTGATAATGTGTCCTGGTGCCACACACACCAGGACAATATCTCTGGTTTTGACAGCATTTTTGAAACCGTGGTTTGTGATGTTGTACTGTGTAGCAATATATCCACATTGTAGGATATTTCTTTTTTTGTACACCCAGGTGTGCCTAATAACATTAACGGGGTCCAGTGATATAGTTTTCTCTTGCATAAGGTTGGGTGAGGGCTTCTGTAGATAGAATTTAAGTCAGACAGTCAAAGTTCAGGCCAAGATATCCTGACTTTTGTGATGCACGCCTTCTGTTAAAAATGTGTAGTCTCCAAGCCCAATCCAAGATAACCCTGGAAACATCATCAGGGTTACTTTCACAGACTTAAGAAAGCTCCCTCCAGAGCCACAGAAGACATAACAGGACTGTTATTACTCCCTATGACAAGCTAACAGAAATTCAAGAATAAACTTGGTGGATATGCTGTACAACAGAACCACAAACTACAACTTCAAAGTTACCATAAAGTTTAACTATCCACTCCTCCGTGACACAGTGTCAACAAAAATAAAAACTTCACAAAGGTAGTATTTATTGCAGGGATATTGCAGTGGATTGCATTAGAATTTAGAAGGTTTCCCATGTTGTTGTGTCCACCTCCATAAATTGCGAGAAGCAATTTTCGATAAACTAAAAGCAGCCTTTGTACTTGTTTATGGCCTCCCCATATGGCTTGCGTGAATTCATCTGAGCTAATTATTAGTCCAAAGGCAATAACAATTTTTCACAGAAAGACATCAAAGTGGGTGCGAACTGCTCTCTGATGTAGCAGAACATAAACGAGCTTTAACAAAATGAGCACAACAAAGTGGTCTCTGAGGATTGCAAAGCTTGATAGCCTTCTGTCTCAGCATTTTGATCGGTGCCTTAATATGACCTGGAAGTTACGGCTTGATCAGTTCCTTAAGCTGATCAATTAAGTGCTGGACTGAGATAAAGCCTTTACTTTGAAGGGGTACTTGTTTCCTCCCTGACTTCCTTTAAGCGTGTAACAAAAGGCCAGCCATGTGGTTTGATGAAATTAGACAACAATTGTTGTATATGTATGGCCACATGGAAACAAACTCTCCCACGCACTCCCTCTGCCTACTTACACATTCCTGCTGTCTAGTGTGCGATAGCCACGTGAGCGTGAGCTGTGTGGTGCACTCTGGAGCGCGGCAATGTCAAAGGCAGCAGTGTCGGCCTCGCCCCCGCCCTCGTCATCATACGTTATGATGTTCTCACGTACGTCGTCCTCCTCCAACGGTGACAGAGAGTCACGCTTCTGACGGCGCAGCGACAATGACAGGGCACTCACCGCTGCAGAGGGGTGGCAGCAGGAATAAAGAATATTGAGGCATAGGAGAGAAATTGGAAAAAGAATGATGAACAAGGGAGAAGGGGGCAGAAGTCACAGGGGAAATAAAGGGAAGGAGGACGAGTGAGCAAGGGAGAAAATTTCAGGCAGACAAAGAGGTGAGGCACACAGAGACAATAGAAATACAGACCAAGCCTTGGGTTAGAGGGCTGGTATATCATATCAGCAGGATGCATGCCTCCACTGTGTAATTGACTTTGAGCTCCAGCCAGGCAAATGGACGCTATACTCTCCCATGGCTTCATGATTCTTATTCCACATTATCCCAAAGCAGAGAGCTACATTTGACCCCGGGCTGCAGGGAAAGAACCAAGCTATAGTTGCTCCTCGACAGTTGTCCTACAAGGCTACCTGTGATAGTCCACCCAGAAGCATTTGGTCTGCTATTTGACAAGAACTGTTGTTAAACTCAATATGTTTATTGTGTTTAAATTGGAGAAATAATCTACTTCTATATAGTTATAGGGAATATAGGGAATACTTGTACGAAGACTCCAGGTCTTCATGGGACCAAAATACTGGACCCAATCCATAACGGCCCGGGGAACATCTATCTGAATATGACTTGCATAAATTATAATTGTACCAGTCACTCAGAATTGCCACCCCCACCCAGCTGCCAACCAGCTGCCAGCCGGATATATCCATTCATTCCATTCAGATAAGCATGGACCTGTCATGGACCAGCCAGCAATTTCAGGTGGCGGCATCTGTATGATATACTAGCATCTTGGTTCCCAATGGGTGGATGTTCCAGTTCTTCCACAGAAAGTTGTAGCCCCACAAAATAACAAGGATAGCTAATGACATTTGCCTTGCCTTTGGTATAAGTTTGTGTATGACTGTAGTTAGTAAGCTATAGTTATAGCTATAGCCAGGTTGAAATACGTCTATTTCTATGTCTTGGTGTATGTGCATACTGTGCGCATATACTGTACATGCCAGCTTCTCTCTGTGGATGTGGTTAAGCTGCTGCAGTAAATCTACAGCCTTAATATTGTTGGAGGTTGCATTATTTGATTTCCATTGAACTAATCTAATGATCCCTGAAAGGAGTGGGAAAACTCTAATCTTTCATATCAATTTAAGGGATCACCTTCAAGCCATGACAAACATGTATTTCTCTCTCTTCAAGCCTCTATACAACAGGCTCGCATGAAGAGTGGTTACCAAATGGCTTGATATCCGCCTTATGTATGCCAAGCCCCTTTTTAATAACCAGATGGGATCCTGATGGAGCTGTTGTCAAAGCTTCTGTAAGAACATTTGGCATTTTGTGGAGGGCCCAGTTCGGGATTAGCTTGGACCTCTTGTAGACAAGAAAAACAAAATTGTGCTGGAACCAATTTCTAGCCCTATTTTAAAGCTACAAACTTGAGGTGAATGCTCTAACGCTGTGTGAATTTCCGGGTGCCCTTGCCACTTAGAGAACTAAATTCTAAACTCCGCCAAAAGCACGCTGCATGATCACCTTCACGCCGTGTTGCGTTTCTTTCTTGATTGAACTGGTCTCTTCCAGAATGATAATGCCCCTATCAACACGGCATGAGTAGTGATCCAACAGACTGAATAGAAATGACAATGATGCTGGCCACAAGCCAAAGCCTTCTCAGCACCTAGACATTATCCAATTGAGCATTTGAGTTTCTGCAAAGGTGGCAGTGACATTTTATTATGCCGCTATCAAAAACTGGAGGGCCCAGATAATCACTCAGAATTGTTATTTTAGGAGTGATTAGTGCTGACCTTGCCAGAGGAGATAACTGGACCAAAATTGCGAGGAAAAGTAAACCCCCGCTATTGAGCAGCTGTGACTAAGAGAAATATTTACGCTGCTGCTTTCATTATTTTCATATGCAGATTAAGCATCCAGGGATGTAGTGGAGGGTAAACAGCCCTGAACACTATTTACTTATCTTTTTATTTGTAGATTAGCATTAACCTCTTTTACATGCAGGAAATCTTAATGATATTACTTTACTGTATAAATAATACTATGCTCTATAGTAACATGATATAGGTTGTATAAGTAAGGGTCTTTAAATGGACAAAAAATATTTATATTACAATTTTTTTACTGTTGTTATTGTCTTATGGTGACTATTTACCCAGTAGCGTAGCAACACAAGCCAGGATAGCCAGCAGGGCGGCAGTACTGAGCCCAGGGGAAGGCAGTGTGGACTGCTGAGGGAGACACACTGCCTCTCTTTCCCAGTCCCACTCGCCCTCGGTCTGTTTGTCCTTCTCTTTCTCCCCGGCCCGTGCCCCTCCTCTCAGGCAGGGACAGACGGACACTGTGACCGTCCCAGTGCTGGTGAGGCCTGACGTGCCGTCCCTCAGGACCAGCGGCACGTAGAGCGTCAGGGTAGAGGATGCAGAGCGGGACAGCGGCTGGAGCTGGGACAGCAGCACCAGGCTGGCTGTGGGGCCTGAAGGAAGACAGAGAGGAAGATCATTCATCCATTGTAAACTGTATAGTGCAATTTTTAATTTGTTCTTGTGCTGATTGGCAGCCGGACAGTATAATGGTGAAATTATCCTCAAACTTGACTGTGCTCATGTTTGCAAATGTGTGGTTCCAATCAATTGGTGATTGATTTGTACCACAAAAGAATGAGAAAGATCTAACTTTGGAGTCCATCTTCCTCTGTTATTATTACTATTTCATTTCACACTTCCTTTCATTTGAGAACGTTTTCCCCAGCATTGAAGCTACAATGTCTTACACCAGAATAACAATGATATTAATTTGGGCAAACAGGGTGAATCTGCTGTAGAGTCTCAGTTAGGGTATCCAACTCTTACCCGCAGCCACTCATGATTAATGGCTCCCAACTGAATACGAAACATAAAATCTTAGATACTTTCACATGCAAAACTACTGCCTTTATATCCTTTATATAGGAGTACTGTCTAATACAAAGACTCTCATACCTGCTGGCTCACACCATACCTGATTGATAGTGCCAAAATATAAATATATAGTATGCACGGACAGAGACTGTACATCTAAAGCATCAAGTTTCGCACAATGCTTGAATGTTTTTACGTATAGAACTCATCAAAAGGCCACATATCTTTCAGTTTTTGCAAATGGCTCACATGAAACAATTTAGGACAGAGAGCAGCAACTATGCAAGAGCTAATGGCCCTTTATTGGTCCGTCTCCTCTTACTTTTGGGCAAAAGAGCTGTGTAGAAGTTATTTTTAGATTTCTTCAAAATGAAATGCACAAGGCTACAAAAAATAAGCCCACACAAAAGAGGGCACATGAACATAGAGTGGAAAATATTTAATAAGCATGAAAGGCACTGCAAAGTCATATAAACATGTCCAAGTTTTTCTCTCTGATCCAAATCACAGATCAAATCATTATCTTTTTTAACATAGACAAGCTGGCCATACGAGAACAGAACATGAACATGTTCTTTTTTTCTCTGTTCTTCTGTTGGATGACACATCAAAGAGGCCTTTGATTCCACATGTCAGCAAGTTTATCCTCCTGATCCACAGTCCAACCAGAGCAGGTTCGCTCCTCGTGGTTTTGCCAAGTTTAGGAACAATTAGCAGGCCAATGGCGCAAGCGATAGCCTATCAGTACTAAGCTCCCCAGCTAATGGAATTTTGCAAATCATCATTAAATATGACTATCAGACATTAGATATCAGAAAATAATATCTTCAGTAGACAGTTACGATATGACAGAGGACGTGTGCGCAGCCAAGGCACAGAATACACATATCAAGGCACCTTTTCTATGAACTGTTTCATCATGCTAATCCCACAGAGAATTATCACAAATTTTTTTTAGCTAATTCTCTTAGTTTTGTGACCTGCAACTTAATTGTTATCAACCTCATTTCCAACCACAGCAGGCAGCTGTTGTCAGTGAAAAGCTCTGATAAACCCTTTGTAGGCTATGCTACCTGCTCAGCACCGAACAGCAGACAGACATAGTGGAGAATTTAGCTGCAAGGTGAAGACCCAAACAAAGCTCATAGGACATTGAATATCCAACACTGGTCTGGTGAACGGAAAGACTTCAGATAAATGCTAATGCTGCTGGATGTGTATCCCACACTTTTTAAGGTGAAAATGTGTCAGTGTTGTGTTTTGTTGCGTTGCCCCACAGTGGCCAAAACAACCAATAAATACAGCTTTTTTTGCAAAACATTTTTTAGAAGTGAATATGCTGTATTTGGGACAAATTGTCTTACTACAGCTTGATATACAACTGACATATCTAGCTAATATGTCATGGTTGATGAATTCAACCAAGTATATTGGACATAATAATAAAGGTATTTTCACTGTCTCCACTGTTGGAGCGATGTTTTAATATGTATTTATGCCAGCTGCAGAGGGCAGGAATGCAAATATGTAGTACATGTAAGGTGTAAGCCTCACGCTGTTCCACTGACAGTCCGTGGCTGTAATGCATCAAAGCGTGCAGCAGAAGAGCAAAGGGTTAAAAAAAGAAGAAGACTGCTGCTGATTTAATCTGGAATGTACTACTGTAGAGCATAGTATTAAAAAACTTTAGCTTTGCAAATGTTTTATATTTTATTCAGCATCTGTGTTAGGCCTCAAGGATACAAACAACGTGTTTTGTTGTGAAACACTGACTGCAAACAATACCACAGTACAGTACATATTTGTTGTTGCATGCAGAAATCTTTTTTTTTCTAACTTGTTTTATTATTTATTTTAAGTTTTACTCAGCACAAACAACCCTTAACATGTATGATTTGATGCTTAGGGGTTGCAAATAATCAGGAGTACATGACTTCCTTGAATCAACAAGCCCAACATGTGTGAACATTGTTGAGTATGTCAGTGTGTACTTGCACTCTATATACAGTATGTGTGTGTATTTGTGTAGGAAAGGGTAAAGAAAGCAGATTGAGAATGTACCAGAAACAAATACTAAGTAGCTAAATTCAGTTGAGTTAAAGTGAATTAAATGAAGCAGCTCAGATTTCTTCAAAAGCTTTTCATTGGAAACAGTAAGTATATGAGGTGGGTGCTGGGTGGGGGTGGAAGATGGATGTAGTGGATATGGGAAGGCAAACAAGAGGGACGAATAAAAGAGAGGAGGATAACAAAGCAAAACAATGTGGCCACCAGAGTTGGGAGATGGATGGTACAAGAGAGAGGCAGAGACAGAAAAAGGGAAGGAGGAGGTAGAGGGAGGAGAAGAGGAAGAGGGTTTGAGAGGAGGGTAAAAGAAAGAGAGAATAGGAGAAAAGACGAACATGGAAAGAGAAAGGCGGAAAGAAAATGTGGGATTAAGAGCCTTAAAAAAGTGGGGGGAAAAACAATATGTGTCTGCCTAGGGAACAAAAAAAGGAATTAAGAGATACACAGAGAGAGGGAAAGATTGAGTGCCTACCACCACTGTCCCTGACGCTGAAGTTGAGGGCAGCGCTGGACTCCGGAGGGATGCTGAAATACACAGTGCTGTCATTCCCTCCCTCATCTCTATCAATCGCCCGCAACACCTGCACCACCTGAAACAGAGAGATAGAGAAAGCAGAGGAGATTTGGTGAAGGGAGGGTGAGAATGTGTGTGTGTGTGTGGGTGTGGAGGGAGGGAAAGCACAGAGAGCAGAGAGAAGAGAAAGGAAGGTAATGGGAGAAACACTTACACAGAGAGTGCTTTTAGCTACAAACCATTAGCCGACGTCAGCAGGAATCAAAACAAGCCAAACAATTAGCACAGAGACACAAGTGAACTGTGTCTGATACTCACGCCGTATAAATAACTGCGCCTGACATAAATCGCCTTTCACAAATACAGTGCAGCGTGGCTTTCAATTTAGTAATAGCATCTGCACAATCGTAACCAAATTAATCTAAGAAAAAAATCTCCGGCGGTCTAAGCTGATGGGTAATTTCTTTTTAATGAAAAAACTCCGGTCGTCATTATGCAAGACGTTCTTTCAGAAATGCTTTCGAGTGCTAGTTACGAGACTGAGTGTATGGGATGATGGCTGCTGCGTGCTCTCTGAGCCAGTCAGTGTCTCTAGGCCTTGAGAAGATTTGTTATGTATAGTCGCATAATGTTATCAGTTGCTGTGTGTGAATATTCAAACGTGTTTTGGCTAATGACTTGTCATACAGAGACGTGCATACACAGCCCTAACATATTTGAAGATATCATAATCTTCCTTTCTTGAACTGTCTCCCGCTCACTCACACAACAATATACACAAACACAAACATGAACATCACAGGCGAAAACAAATCAACGCCGTTGCCATAGAATCACAGATTTAGTGGCGAAACAACAAAGACACAAGCAGAGCAATGAAAACACCAGCAAAAACAACAGATGGGCCAAGATACCAAATTATGGCGGTGGAGCCAGCATGGAATACTGAGGATGGAGGAGAGAAACAAAAAAGAGAGCAAGGGATGGTTTCCAGGGAGAGATTGAGGAGCACAGAGATGATTTCTATAATTGAGATAGGATCGAATAAGAGCACCATGATGCAGAAAAATAGACAGGAACACAAATAAAGCAAGACGGATGGCAGGAACGAGGGAGACAGTCTAAGAGGAGGCTCGTGTTTAATTACAATGTGAATAGCTGCTGCATTCCGATAACAGGCCATGGAGGATTCACCTGCCTACATGGTGAATGGGCACACTGTAGCTGTATGCTGCCATATCTGAACAGATTAGTACCACGGCACTGTATATGCTCCTATACTTGAATACGCATGGCTTTGAATAATATGCTGCCTTACTTGAAACAGCTTTGAAGGCACTGTACTGTATGTTTCTTCATAGGAGACATCACTGTTTGAAATAAATAAATTTGATGCTTGACAACTAACAGCGTGGATCTCGTTCCTGACTCCTTGTCTGACAAGAGTTTACAGATTGGCCATGTTGTAGTAACATAAACATCCGGATTGATTATGAATATTTGTATATGTTATTTTATGCTAGTACCTTAGTACATCATAATATATGGTTTATACATGACATACAAAACAAGAAAAAACATTTTATTGGCATATCAGCATAGCCTGTTAGCATGATTAGTGGAATAAACACAAAGCATAGCTGAGGCTTATGGTAATATCAATTGTTTTGCAGGTATTTAATCATGAACCAAAGTATTGGTCAGATCCCAAATTTAACCTGATGATGGCGCTGCTTGAAAAGTAAGGGGGTCACTCAAGTTATTACAGTTCATCCTAAGGGGGGACTTAAATGTGTGTAAGACATTTAATGGCAGTTACTCCAATAGTTGTAGAGATATGTCACTGAAAACCACGAATGTATATGCTCATGGTCAGTGCCTGAATTGGACCAAAAATCGTGCTATTAGCCTATTTCAACACAACCTCTAACAATATACCCTGACCCCAATGCTTTCAGCTTTTTTATCCATTTTACCAAGGACATATTGTTCCCACCAATATTTCCTCAGAGAGAGAGAGAGAGAGAGAGAGAGAGAGAGACCCACCCCATTCGCTGCCCTGGATTGCCAAGGCTTGACACTAACCAACCAAACCAACAAAGGCAACAAATTCTAGCCTGTCAAAGGCAGAGTAGGTATTTGCGGTTGCCAAGGGGAAAAACAAAATCTGCCGTTATGCGGTTGAGTGCAAACCTAGACTCACCAGGAGGTCGTGATTAGATGTAAGGGTACAAAAAAAGTGGACAAAAATCACAAGTGCTGGTACTCTACCGGTGAGTCTAGCTTGAAACGGTTTGGAGCCCCCTTCTGGGGCCCTTCTCCCACTTAGGAAACCTCTGCTCTAGGGCATCCCATAACCTGAACTTTTTAAGAACCTTGTGAGGCTTCGGAACAAGTTTCTCTTCTTGATAAATTACAATCTTTTACCCTGCCGAAAGTATCTGGAACTTGCATGTAGTATCACCACATGAACAGTGCCAAAATTTAGTTCCAGGAACTTGTCCCCAAGTTCCCAAGGCAGAGGAGCAGCATGGAAACAAAAGCAGAAACTGTGACAATGGCTATACGTCAAATTCTGTTTTGTTATGTTCCTGCGCTGGAAAAGGAAATACACTGCACCAATTTCCACTGGGATTGTCCCATTTTCATACAAACAAAAGCTTGTTCCAGCATAACAATTAAAGATGCTGTAAAGATGCTATTAAAAATATTTTTTTACACATAAGGACTTTACATTGTAGTTTCGGGACAGAACTGTACATGCAGACAAATGCAGTGACATCAGGTCACTGAAACACATACTGACCTGCCCGATGGAGGATGAGTCGCACAATGCCGTTGTGTATTGTCTGTCCAGTTCGGGTGCATTGTCATTCAGATCTAATGTCTCTACTGCAAGCACAACTCTGGACACCTGGCTGGGATTGTCTGAAAGAGAAAATCAGAAACAGGCAGCTTACAATACAGCACTTTAAGATGCCTGCAGACAGATGTACTTGGGAGTGCAGCAAACAGTGTGTTCACACACACAGGTGCACGTTTGCACTCCATTAAATCCATTCAATTGTCCTCATAGGTGAGATCAAGCATTTCAGTCTTTTGTCAAAAAACTTCAACAGCACTCAGATCACATTAGCGAACACACAATTGGCTAAATATACAGTAGTACATTTGGTTTCATTTGGCTTGTGTTACAGCTCACATGCTCCCAGCTGGAGTACAACTGATGCTTCCATAGCAGTCATTTTTCCACATCAAACTGTTCCATTCTTAGCCAAAGCATCTCACAGCGTCAAGTGTGTGTGTGTGTTTTTTAAGAAAGAGAGAGTGAGGGAGCAGAGGAGGGATGTAGAAAGCAGTCAATCTGCATGCACTTACACAAGGGCACAGTTTAAATGGATTGGCAGAGGGTCTCCCACACCCCATTCACTTGGATATACACACACTCGAACATGAAGTTCTCCCAGAGACGCTTGAAACGCACACAGTCACACTCTGAGAGCTAAACATTCACCATTACATTTTAGGCTGCTCTTGTGTAGTGCTCACACAATCCAGGCCCACAAGCATACATCTTTCTCATTTATCTAAGCAGGCAACCTTGCAGCACAGTGGGCCACACTTTCTGTAAACTAAGACACACACACACACACTCCCACACCATGTTCTCAAACCTAGAGCAGTAACATTGTGTCATGGATGACAGCGACTGGTTCCTTTCGCTGAAAAGCTGAAAATGAGCTCTTGCCGTAATGCCACCGGGTGAGCTGGCCTGCCTGTGGCCATGGCAGAGCTCCTACTGTGCTTTATGTCAACACAGCCTCCGACAGTCTGTTTATTAGATAGAGCTCATTATTCAAGACAGGCACTCACTGTGCTGCCTCCACAGCCCAACCAACACTGCTGTCACAAGGAGCCCTGAGTAGATTTTAAGTAAAGATTAACTTTGTCCAGAACAAGACTTGGCAGGAAAACAACTTTCCCTCCGTTGCACACAGCGGCCACTGAACAGCATTCTACAACAATACTTTCACACCATCCAGTTTGATTGAGTTTTTTAGGTCTGGGGAGAAAATCCAAATAATAGCTTGTCACCTACCAAAAAAGACTATTAGAACTTATCCAGACTTCAGCAGGAGGTTGGTGTTCATTTGAAATTAAACACTAAACAAGAAAATAAGTTGTCATTGCCTTCCAAAATGACCCATATGAGCATTTTCTAATCTGGAACCCCTATCAGCAGGAAGACAACATCTGTCAGTGCCTTCAAAAACACATATAACCACTAAGATGATTTAAATTAGACAGTTTTCTGACCTTTTTGGTTTGGTCCAGGCACAAAAACTGATTGATTATGGAAATTTAGAAAATATCGATACACTTGAGTGTTGCAATATTATGATTTCTGATATTGTATAGATTCTAAAAAACACTGTATCCCCCAACTGTTAAATAGCAGTGATGTGGGTTGGATGTTACTGGGGCTGTGATAGATACAAATGCAGATCCCACTGTTTTAATTTAGATAGTGTGTGTGTTCTCTATACTATGCCAGTTTTCCTAAAATGTGATTTTTTTTTTTTAAATCACAATACATCAGCTTGCTTACAGTATCGCAATATATTGAACTGTAACCCCTGTATTGTGATATGTCTCGTAGTGCTAGATCCTTGGCATTACACAGCCCTGCTGTTGATATTCTGTATTTTGTGATGTGTCAACAAATCCCACAAAAAGACCAAAATCAACAATGAATTGATCCTGTTATAAAGTATTGTGCATCTGTCTGATATACCTTATGATATATGTTATTTTCATATTGTGAACATGGGTACTGTAGTTTATTTTGAGTCAGTCCCACTAACACCTGCTACCATGAATACTCACAAGAGCACCAAGTGTATCAAAGTCAAAGTCAAAGTTAGCTTTATTGTCAATTCTTCACATGCACCAGACATACAAGGAA
>NW_023339796.1:19593147-19633274 GCF_004916995.1 Morone saxatilis | reverse complement strand
GGTGAAACAGATAAAGTGCACATGTATTAATCCATGGCTGAAAATAGTATATGTTCAGTAATGTTTGGTAAAAACTACAGTGCCTAGATGTTTAATCGGATTATTTAGCTGTTTTGAAAAAATGTATTATATATCCATAAGTCCTTTTTCAATAGGAAAAATTAGCTTGAGGATGAGTGCCACAGACAGGTTAGGGACCTTTGGTCTTTTCATGGCATTTGTAGATAATAACAAATATATACAATATTGCCAAGCTTATGCTTTAAACCAAACCACATTACCTGTTCTGTTTCGCATGTCGTCACTGCACTGCACTATCTATGCTCTCTACCATCCCCCCATCATCAGTGTCAAGGCCATAAGTATTACTCTCAAGGGGGATCTCCAAATGGCCAATAGGGTTTTACCACTATGGATTGACGTGTTTGACAGGGTTAACACAGAAGTTTTTTGATGTATTAAAAGAAAGCACCTGTAGCTCTTTGTTTCAATGTTCATTCCTGACCTTGAAAATACAGCAGTTAACAAAACAACCTCCCCTTGGCCATGATTAAAAGCTTTGTACCAGCTACTAAAGGGACCTTGTGATTGTCCTTTCATCTGCTTTCATCCTTTTTGTTAACTTTCCTGATTGAAACATAACCTGTGAAGGGCCTCACTGTTTATTGAAATTGGGTATCCTTGCTTGGAAACGGGAAGGTGTTTACCGTTCTACTTTGCAACCACGGTGTGCCTGTAAAGTAATGGCTGTGTTCGATTTGTTGCTGTAATTCTTTCTTTCCAGTTGAATCCTTATGAGAACAGATATATTGCAGCATCAGATAACTCACACAGCATAGATCAATTGATTCTCGGGCACGCTGTAACAAACTATTTGTGGCGCCAAACAGCATTCCCCTCATAGCTTGATGATTCGAGTGCTAAGCTGCTTAGTGAAGTGCATCACACACTGGATACTGTGCTTTTCCGTACAATATACAGTTTACACTTCCTTAAACCTCTCACAGCCTCATGCTCATCAGTGGGTGCAGGTGTCAGTGGTGGTAAAACGCTGGTTTCATTGATGAGACTTAGCTCCAGATAAAATACATAACCAAATGGACAAGCTTTAATAAGGTCTTAGTGTTAAGAGGAGTTCAAAGAGTGCCGTCTGACCTCTCTGGGTGGCAATGACAGTAATGTTGTGCCAATGCTCTCGTTCCCGGTCCAGTTCCATGGCTGTGGTAATGAGGCCGGTGTCTGGGGTGATACGGAACAGAGCCTCTGGGTCTGACTGAGGATCAATGGAGAACCTGGAAAAGAGAAAGAAGGGTGGGAGGAGGAAGATAGTTGTGTTGAGAGAAGGAAGGTAACCGTAAGTAAAATGAGGAAGGGGCTAGGGTGTAAAGAAAGAAAGAGTGAAGGGAGGAAGCAAGCAGAGATGGCAGTGGGGTGCAGACTGAAAGAGGCAGACAGGGCATGTGTGTGAGGGAGCGATAAGGAAGTCTGCATTCAAATGGCCAAAGAATTAATATAGGGAGATTATCGCAACTGATAGGAGCTCTTTTGAAGTGCCACAAATTATCTGAATATCTCTATGAATACACCAACTATCATTCCTCCCCACACACTTACTCTTAGCACTTTTGCCGGTGCTAATTGGGACACGGCTTGCTGTGGTTGTTAGAGACAAATCACTTACCTCCCTCCTCAAACTATTTGAGACAAAACCTACTGCAAAAGTGTGTGGTTACTGTCTGCTCTAGGGAACACTGAGTGGGCATTTGGTTGGCTTACATTTATTTGGTTAGCTCTTACTATTGTTGAAGTTTCAATCCAAAAAACAATATATATCCCTTGCTTAAATGTGTTAATGTTTTTTGCCTGACAATCAATATAAAAAACAAACAAATTCCATCCTCTAAAACATTCAATAAACTAAAAAATATAACTCTCAGCACCACTTTTAAAAGTGAAATTCCTGTGCTGTAGATAAAAACAGTATCGTGAGTTCATAAACAGTGAATACTTAAAGGAACATTTTGGGTTGGTTAGCTTAGCTTAGCACAAAGACTGGAAACAGAGCAAAATAGCTAGCCTCTGTCTAAAGGTAACAAATCCCACCAACCAGCAACTCTAGAGCTCACTAATTTTCACATCTATATCTATCTTTAATTTGTACAAAAAGAGCCAGGCTAGGTAGCAATCTAACTCTCAGAAAAAAAGGTAGTTAACATTTTCCAAAATGTCAGAGTAGAGTTTAATATTCAGACTGTTCACAATCCTCAGTAAAGAGATATAACAAAGGGCACAGAGGGAACAGCGTTCTTTATCAACTAAATGTATAGGAAATATAACAGTACTACTGAAATTATATGCTATATGAGGAGAGAAGCCACCTGCTATACCTGATATTATTGGTAAGACCAGTATCAGGGTCTACAGCGCTGACCCGGCCCACAGTGCAGGCCGGTGGGCAGTTTTCAGACACATCCATGTGGTATCGGGCTCGGGAGAATCTCGGGGGCTCATCTGCATCCAGTACTGCTACTCTGATGGAGGCCCGGTCTTTGAAGGGGCCTCGACGCAAGAAGCGAGGATCCACTATGGGGTTGAGGACCTCCACAGAGAAGGAGTAGGAGCTCCGGCTCTCATAGTCTACTGCCTGGGGAGGACAACGGAGAAGGAACTTGGATTAAAAATATTGAATGTATAAGTATATAATCGTCCAGGGTTTAGATGCAGTATATGCTGTGAAATGAGTAATGGTGACACGTCCTAATAGCAAGAAATTATGCAAATTACCCTGTTACAAACATCAGATCCTATGAAGTGTTTTGTGCTTTCATTTGATCCAATTCTCACACCAAATTTTTCACGAATGACTGCTAAATTACCTATCAAAAGCAGGGAGATGGCAAATAATGAATTATTCCTACAGATAACAGCTTGCAGAGGCTAGAGAATGGTCACATCTAAGATCAGCCAAGAATGACTTGGAGTAAATAATACCATGGTTACCTTACATGTTGTGACGCTTGGATTTTTGAAGTGATACTTTGAAGGCTGCTGTGGGTGGACGCTTAGATGGTGGGCTGTGTGTCAAGTAAGAAAAGATTTTCAAGAGGTGTTGATGTTACAGCATTGCCATTGCCAATGAGATCCTGATTGAAAGAATCCTCAAGAGCTTCCACCAACTGAAGTAGCTACATGCTTGGGTGCGGGTTTTACATTGCTTAGAGTTAAGCAGAGTGGGAATATTCTTGTCATGCTAAGACTAGAAGATATATAGCTGCAGGGTTAACTGCCAGAAAGTTGAATGTTGCTGTAGGAGTTGTGTAAGATTAGTGCTGCTATCTTCATGCAGCACAGATGGATGTAGGCATGCGGTACTTGGGGTATTTGCATTGAACATTTGCATTTGAACATTGAACATTTCTAACCCTAACTCCAGCATTGTTTGGTGCTGCATTGTTGGCAACACACTTGGAACTGTGTTGGTGGGTACCTGGCAGGTAATAGTAGTGTTTTCTTAGAATGTTACAAACATGTTGGTAGGAGTAGTTTTAGCCCTTGTGAAACATGTGGGAGTGAAACTTGGACAAAGTTGTTTTTGTGAACATGCAGCATGGATTCGGAGTTAATTTTCAGAGGTAATAGAGATCGTCTGCTTCCCTGCATAGCTGCGATGTCCACAAATAATTTCCATAAACAACAGATTTGAAATTGAAAACAAAACCACACAGTTTTTCATAAAAATGCTTCCCTTGTTTATCATCTCCATCACCATGGCGACTCCACTATCACCATGGAGACCTGGCTGTGAGAAGCGGCAAAAATTCCTTTGTATCCTTGCATACTACAGGTAGAGGAGATTTCATTTGGGATAGGGGCTCAGGCCCCAGTGATTGTTTGTTACAGAGAAGTTATGAAGCCTATTTGTCTGAGGTGTCCGTGTGATTGCGTGCCACATTCCCACCAGCTTGCCGGCTCTGAAGCGATGAGAGCCTCTGATCGGGTTTGCCGAGATGATTGTTAGCGAGGGCAGGGGCACAGGTAATCATATACATCCACTGTCACACACACACACACACACACACTGACATTCTCCTGCTGTTGATTACATTTCAGGAAAGCAACATGTTTGAGTCTGATTCAAAATACCTGTTTGAGGTATTTGCGTAAGTGTGTGTGTGTGTGGCTGTGTATGCATGTACAAGTGGTTCTTTTAGGCCTATGTGTCCTCAGATCCTCTGTCAGTATGAGTGTGGCCTTAAAGTAAGTGTGCATATGAATCATCTCAGTGTGATTGGCACAGAGAGCCATGTTGAGAATATTCGCTGTCAGATTCAAACACGGTAAAAAAAATCATTCCGAGGATCCCAGCGGCAGTGGGAATATTGATATCCTCTCGCTTGCGTTCTCTCCTTCCTTTCTGATCTCTCTTTTCCATTTCTCCGTCTTTTTTCTTCCCTCTCTCTGAGCTGTAAACCAGAGTAAACTGCTTTACAGAAAATCAGCAGTTTTAGAAAGAGGTGAAGATTGATTAAAAATTATGCAGAGAAAAGGGCAAATTGAAAGTCTTGGAAATGTAGGCAATTTGGGGAAAATCTCTGCAGGAAAAATAAATAAACAAGAAGAATTGTCTGCAAAGATGGAGAGTGTGTGAGTGAGTGTTTGTGTGTGTAGAGGGGGTTTAGACGTGTAGATGGAGGGAGAAGGTTCTCTAACGGGGTCCCCGTTACAGGGAGAGAGAGAGAGAGAGACAATCTGTCTGAGGAGGAGAGGTGTCACTTACACTGTGAGCACACACTCATCACCCCCCACCCTCCCTCCATCCAGCGCTCCATCACTCCGTTCCCCCCTCCTTCACACACTTCATCACCCACCCCGCTACCCACCTCCAACCCATCTTTTTCCCTCTAGTGTGTGTGCGACAGGGCGCCAGCTCTGACAAACCACAACACACACACTCATCCTTCTCTCTCAGTCTCCCTTACAGGAAGCACTTATCACACAGCGACCTAACTGTTGTTTTTCTATGTTTTTGTGTTTTTCTGTCTTGGGCACATTCCTCAAAAATGTTTTCACACACGCAAGTGCTCTAGTGGCTCCTGTGAAACACACACACACACACCTTAAAGAACTCCCTGTTTTAGCTTAAAAACGCCCCCTCACAGTTGTGTCATATCATTACCAGTGTTCATCTATCTCTCCTGATGTCTAGCCAACATGTTTTGTCAGCCATTTTAGTTCCTAAATATTACATCTTACATCCAAGAGTTCATTAGTGTCGCAGCTAGGGGCAGCCAGACCTTTCTTCACCACTAAAAATGCTCTGGATGGTTTGTATTTCTTAAAACCAATCACAATCATCTTGGCGACAGTGCCCTTGCAAAATAGTGTCGAGGGAATTTGGTGGAACATTTGCACGTGGGGAAAAGCTGCTAGCTTGTTTGCGTTCATACCAATAGCGACCAAGTTAGGGCAACTTGCGTGTAGGTTGCTAGCTCGGAGGTTGTTGTTGTTGGTTCAAGTAGCAATGGGGACTTTGGCGGTTACATATGTAGCTAACTCTCCTTTTAACGTCTACCGGCTGGTAATGGCTACCATTTTTACCAGATGCCAAGACGGAGGTTTTGAACTGCTAGCTTAACGTTAGCTTAGCGAGGTTTTAGCAGAGGTAGCAGAGGCAGTGCAGAGTGACAGAAGGGAATAAGAATGAGTGGTGGGATGGTGTAAATATGCCAAAGACTGTAACACTGGTCAACACTGTATACTACTAACTTATAAGAGGTAGAGGCAGTATTTGTGCTACTGCTATTTTCAGCTGCATGCTGTCAATCTTCCTTCTGTCAAACTCCACACTATCCATAGTGCTGAGAGCTTATTTCTTTATTTATTTGTCATGTTGCCTCATAATAGAGGCCCACAGTATATAATACATTTTTCACATATTTTGGGGGGTCTAGAGGACAGAATTGAACCCAGGGCAATAAAATGACTGTACATATAATTTACAGACTCAAAAAAATGATTTAGTATTAAGTTACTCTTTAAACAAATTGTGTAATATTCACACATTTTCTATCACATGACCAAATGCTGAAAATATTCATACATGCAAGTGTTTCAATTATAGGTGATTATTTGTTTGTACAGTCAACAGAAGTACTTTAGCTGCTTTAAGTGATTTATATGGGTGAAATGCCATGAATCCACTGGTTCCAGCTTCTGTGAGGTATTGAGCCTTTTCTCAGTTTTTATATCATTGTATATTGAATATCTTTCTGCTTTGGACAGCTGGTTGGACATAAACAATTTGAAGACTTAATCTTTGGCTCTGGAAAATGCAGTTTTTACTATTTTCTGACCTTTTACAGACATGAACAATTCATAATCAAGAACAAAATCAATAAATGACTCAACACCTAAAATATTATAGTTGCAGCCCTATGCTTGGACCCATTATCTCTAGTTAATGTTGGCCTCCTCTTGCACACACATACACACACACACACTCTACAAGTGTAACCTTCTGCTGTCCTGCCATGCAGTGTTCCTAGTTCCGTTTTGAAATTCAAATTTCTCTATACAATTTCCCTTTTAAATTGGCTTCACAGTTAGCAGAAATTAATTAGCTAACCTGCATGCTAGACTGGTGATACATAATACATCTCGACTCAAAGAGGCCAACCCACGGGCATACATGCTCGATTGACAAAAGTGAGTGTGTGTGCGCGTGCATGTGCATGCATTACAGTAAATGTATATCACTGCGGGCGAGGCTTCAAATCACAGAGGTGGTGCTTCCCCCTGACTGTTCTGAAATTGATGGAGAATAAGAAGAATCTGTAAATGTGGCTGAATGAGAGGGAACATATGCATACCTGAGCTCACCTAGGAGGATGTGTGCGTGTGCAACACAGGGTGTGTATACATCTGCGTGCATGCTAGTGTGTGTTCAGCGCCCTGCTGTCCTTGGCAACTTGAGTTCTTTCTTGATTTTGTGCATTCTAAATCAAGATCATACATCACATTTGTCTGATGACAAATGCAGCTTTGGACATTTCTGCCAACAAGCACAACTGCAGAGTTGAGAGAACAAAGACTCTAAATCTCCCTTTTGACTTTGTTCTTCCTCTGCCGCCTTTCCTTCCCTCTGTCACTTGTCTGTTGTCTTCTGTCTTATTTCTCTCTCAGATGTCCCATGTCTTTCTTTTTTTCCCCAACTTGTGAGCAAGACATTGGTCTCTCTTTTTTTCTTTCTCTGTCTCTCTCCATCTCTCTCTCTCTCTTTTTTCCCTCTGAGGAGATTAACACAATCTCTCCTTCGCGTGAGAAAACAAACACAGATAATCCTGGGCGCGCTGCTGGCGTGTGACCGAGGATTAGCCAGCCGTTTTAAGTGAGAGCATATGGAAATAATAACAGCAAACTGACACATGCGTGAGCTAGCTTGTCCCCCAGGTAAGAGGAATGAAAGGCGCACAAATAGCAGGCTTACACAGCTCACAGCACCCCGAAAACATACCTCAAAAGGGAACCTCCTGAATTGGGATACCGCTGGATTGGTATTAATAATGCTGAGACATGCCTTGTGTTGCATGGAGTGATCCGACTTTGTTATACATATGCTATTAAATAGTACACGTGTAATGAGGTGCTGGGGCATTATCCCAGTTTGTTTTTTTCTTTGCTGCATCAGGGGTTATAAAAGCGCTCACAATCAAAACATACCAAGCTCTAAATTAGGCTAAATTATGAAACCATCAAATGTCTGATTTGCATGTTAAGCATCTGCGTCCATCAGCTTAACATGATGACAAGACTTTCTGTGTCTTTTCCTTTCTTCTAATTGCTCTTCATTGTAGCAGTTGATTAGATTTTGATTGCTTTATTGATTTCAAGGAAAGCTCAACCATCAGCTATCAGTTAAGGGACGTCCGTAAATGTCATCCTCTGGCCATTAGGGGGCACTGCTGCAGAGCAATGTCAAGGAACTAGTGTACTGGAGAGTGTTATGCTAATTCTTCAATTACCTGCTACTTACACCGTGGCCTTGTTCAAATGCTGTATCAAAAATCTATTAGCAGCAATATGTACATTCATTAACAGCAATATGTAATAAGTAAATAATTGGAGTGGAGCAGAGCTGACTGGTCAGGGTGAAGAAAAAGAACAGAATAAAAGACCATAGAATAAAATAGAAGAGAAACTCGAGAGAGGAAATGAATCTAAAGTGAAGGGATGAATAGTCCATGTGTGTCTTTCTGTGTGCCTCTGTGAAAGATGTGTGTGTGTGTGTTTGTGTGAATTTGAATGAGGCAGACCTGGGCTGAGTCAGAGCCACAGACAAACAACACACACTGTCTGACATGGCCTCCAGACACAAACCAGAGCGAGGACGAGGGAGCGAAAGGGCGAGCGAGCGAGGGAGGGATGGGGTAGGGTAGGGTGGGGTTTGGTGTGGAGGCTCTGTGTGTGTGTGTTTGCATTTGCTTGCATTGCGGCTTGTGTGTCTCCCTGCTCTAAATATTTGGACATGTGGGGAGATCAGACAGAGAGAGAGCAACGAAATGTGGAGAGATAGCGGCTGATGATGAGAGGAGGGGGTGAGGGTGGGGATGGGGTGTAATGTGGGGAGGAGGTGTACAGATAGAGGAGGGGAGAATGGGAGAAGGAGAGAAATCTTTTTATTGCTGGGGGTCTCTGTGGGCCTGACAGTAAATAAGCAGTGATAAGCAGCAGGCAGCTTCAGTCGGCACCCTCACTTGCAGGCTGTTAATGACCCAGCTTCTCTCGTATGTCCCTGCCTAACCCTCGCCTTCCCATACCCCCCTCTGCTCATACTGTAGGCACATTCTTCCTCGCCTTCATCTGTCTGATTCCCCCTCTGTCTGTCTGCCTCCATTTTGTCATCACATATTCTCTTTCACTCTCATTTTAACTACCTCCCTACTCCTTCCTCCAGCTCCCTCTATTGACTCTATTTCTTCCTAATCTGCTGTTAACCCCCCCTCAAGGCGAACCCCCCCTTTCCCTCGTCTCCGTCTCCCACCCACCTCCCATCTGACACATCATTCTGAGGTGAAGACGAGCGCAGCATCCCTCACCGTCCTCAAATGAGCAATCACGCCTCTCTGCAGCTCTTTTCCCTCATTCCTCGCAGTTTAAACACACGGAGCTGCAAGGTCAAGTGTGTTATATTAATGTGCCGCTGTATATATCTTTCTGTGGTTTATCGGCGCTTGTGTAGGTGTGCATCCCGTATTGTGTATCTGTGTGAGGGAGTGTGCATCTTAGATCAACGGTTAAAGAGATTCAGCCCACAGCAGCGAGATGGCCAGCAAGGTCAAGGCCGACTCTGTGGCAACACAAATTGTTCCGCTCGGAAATCCTTCCTTCTCCGGGGGCACGCAGATCATCTCGCTTCGCTGTTAAAAAACAGTTTGAAAGCCTCCTGACTGACAGAAAATGGACGTGTGTCATTGTTAACACAGTCCTAAAGATATGCATGAATGCATTAACATTTTTTGGTTTTTAAAGCATGGCTTTTTTGTTTTATTTTATTTCATTTTTTTTATTTATTTGTTGTTGGTTAACGAAGTGGAAAGTGAGGGGGAGCTTAGCGCTAATTTTACGCTTTGTTTGTTTTAATTCTATTAGCCGTAGCCCATCTTACATGTTTTTCATTAGCTGTGCGTGGATTCCCTGAAAGGCTAAATCCCTTTTAACCTATTCAAGTCAGATCATTTTTTATTCATGCAAAGAGTTTACTGTAACACACCCACCTTTAAACAAAATCCCAAAGCTGCTAAGGCTACAGCTGACTTCTGACACGGTGCCTTGCGGCATCTGTATATATTGAATATGTGTTCCATTCAGCTCGCCAGCATTCACTATAAATCCACATGCAACCTGTGAGTGTTAATATGTCACCCATAACACTGGGTCTATTCTATGTCTGCCTCTCTCCGTGCATTTGTAGAAGGATTAAAGCAAAACAAAACATCACGAAGGAGGCCATGTTGAAGTACTAATTGTACGTTTGGTTTGCGTCTTTGAGATCGCTGTGGCTGAATCCAGTGGGAGGAATATTGTGGGTGGGAGGTGTTTTCTGTGTTTGTTTACATGTAATTTTCCCACCAGTCTTGCCAGTCGCTCAGCGCATGTTGAATTGATCGATTCTTCTTTTACACACAGTACGTTGCTCTTTTTTTCCTGCCTGCTCTAGCTTCTTCCGACTTGTTGTTGCCATGCTGCCTCACTCCTTTTTTTCCTTCATTTTAGCTCTTCTTTTTATTATTTATTTTTCTCATTTTTGTCTTTCTGGATGGGTATTTCTGCCTCCCTGTGCCTCTCAGTCTCTAGCTGTGCTAATTTCTCTTTATAGCTGTCAGTGATTCTGCAGCTCAGGCTGTCTCTGCATCTCTCTCTGGTTCCTTCATACTCTTACTCCCTTGTTATACTGCACTCTCGGCTGTCACTGCCTCTCAGGACCTCATTTTAACACTCCTCCCTCAGTGCTGCCTTCTCCTACAGTACTTCATCCCTTCTCTTTCTACTCATTCCTGGGTCCTCGCCTTCGATTTCTTTCTTCTTGCATCTCTTACCGTATCCAGTCCTCTCCCTGCCTCTCTGCTTCTCTTCAAAGGAGTTCATACCGGGCTTGGAAATCCTGCTCTACACACCACCCTCCAGGTGCGGATTGTTTTTAACGAATCCTACAAACCCAGGACTGAGAGCTGACACGCTGATGAATCCATACACACTCTCCGCTTGCATGTATACCAGTACTGTATGCGTGGCTACCTGACTTCAAGAACACACACACACACACAAATTCTTGAGCACTTACCAGTGAAAACACAGGAAACGCACAGGGGCTTCACTAACATGGGCTTTTGAATACTATTTTCTTGACAGATTTTGCCAAATTGCTGTTATTTTCTGCAGATTGGCTCTATTCTCTGAAAAGTCTCAAATCTCCAAAATGGCAACATTTCAGAAACTTCAGGAACATTTTTGATGAGTTTTCAAAGGATTTTAAGGTCATTTGAGTTTGGAGGCTTTCCTTAAACTTCAAGTTATCTAATAAAATGAAAACCTGCCAAATTTTGAAGATATAATTTCTACTGTACAGCAGTGACATAGTTTGAGTGTACTTTAGAAATCATAGATTCTTTAAGGAAGGAGGAGTAGATATAGAGTACATTTTAAAGAATACCTCATTAAAGTAATGAGGTAATTAATGATATAATAATGAGGTAATTGGACTTTTTTAAATACCACATTAAAAATTATTAGGCAGAGAAGCTTTATATGACTTACAACATATCTGGAGGGAACATCATCATTTTTGTCCTGTATCAAGCAAAAGCGCTATTTCTAGTGTCTGAAATGGAAGGATTTACTCTTTACTATCAGTATAAATTGTATTTCAATGTTGTTTTGACTGTTAGTTGGATAAAACAAGAATTAGCAAGACTCTCAAAAATGTTAATGGGGATTTTTATATTTAAAGATAATAAAATCCCCAAAAGCTCTTTTATTAAAAACCTCCATAACATCAGTTGAGGACAAAATGACTGATATTTTATATTTAAACAGTAAGGGTGACAATATTTCATATTTTTCCCTCAACAAATCCAAAGGAAGGAGCAAAACCAACAACGCTAACAATACTTTCTGACTTGCCCCAAGCCCATTTGTCCATTAGTGAAGATTTAAATTTTTAAAAACATCAAAAAGATATACTTTCTTTCTTAAAATAAAGGCTGAATAATTGCCTTAAACAGTCGGCAGCAGCTGTAGCTTTCAGCAAATGTTACTGAAAAAGGTTTAAATAGTGTATCTGTGAGGGACTATTTTCAGCAGCAGATTTGGTGCTGCTGAAAATAATACATCCCTGGTATAAATAAATAAATAAATAAGCTTTATTTATGGCACCAGGACGGTTCATGTTGGATTGAGTCAAAATGAACGACGTGTGGGTGGAGCATGTTACCCTGTGCATCAGTTCACTTGTGTGTTTTTTAAGAGCTCTATGGCACAGAGGAATAAGCTATATCTGGCAACTTTGTCAATACCTGTTAGTAGGATTCGTTTATTATTGGTTTTGGTGTTTTCATGGAATTTGTTGGCAGAAAAAAAAAACATAGAATATCACCAACCTTATTTTTGAATAAAGGCAAAGGTTCTGAATATAAGCATAAGTACACACTCTCATACCCTAGATGGTGGCTGACAGCCTTAACGTAGACACACTTGTATTGTTATTGAAGAGACGGAGGTGCTTCGGTAAGGTTAATTTGAAACCAAAGCATCATATCTCAGACCTGCCTCCAACACATGGCCCTCCTACACATTAAGTCTACATCCCATGTGAGCGTGAAAGCCTTTCTCCTGACACGTATGTACTTCAACAAGCCATACTGGTAATGAGCGGGTGTCAGCACTCGTCTCCCCCCAGCGTGCACACACACGTCTTCATAAGAGAGTGATTATTGGAGATGGCAGGCAGCTTAGGGAATGACCATTTGAAATTGAAATCATCTAGCATTACACTAAAGGGATCTATTAGCCATCTGAACTCGGAATGGAAAGGCAGAGCCTCGTAGATCTCTCTGCTCAGGGAAAAAAAACCTTAGCTGAGAGGCAGCAGTCAAAACACCTCGACACTGGTCAAAACATTTTTTTTTTTTTTTCACCAAATTACACTCAGCTGCTGCAAACATTTGCATTTGGATGCGTCATGCTTTGACTGAGTTTTGTACGGATGTTTCATTATGTTTGCTCTGAACAGATGGAAATATTGATAAAAGGGAGGCTGATTGGCAGTGAATCAGGCAGGAAATTCATTTGTCCCATTAAAACACTCTCATCTGATGGGAGTCAAATAAGAGGAAAAGGTGAGATGAATACAGATCACCTGTTCCACACTTAAACACACTTAAAGAGCTGCTAAGAGATTAATCTAGTCAACTCTTATATTATAAAGTGTCTTTGTGTATTTCCAGGTAATTCCAGGTTAATGGGCTTAGGCAACATGTTGTTTGCTATGCTTTGACTCATAAACAAAACAAAACTTCTCTCTCAAAAACCTGCCCATGTTACCTGTGCCACAGCCTCTCCTCCCCCTCATCATCTGTTCTCCTTCTCCTCTCCTGCCCTTCTTCCTTTTACCTATACAAACCGACTCCTTTCCATCCACGCTCCTACCCCCTCCCTCATCCAGCTGTCCTCGACATCCACACGTCCCTTCTCTCCTCCACCTCCCCTCGTACGTGCTCTTTTTTAATCCCTCCCTCCATCTGTACAGCTCCTGTACGTCTCTGTCATCTTCCCCCCACCTTGTTGAGCGTGATGACCGCCTCTTGGTTCACTCCGGTGATGTTGAACGTGTCCCCGGTCTCCCCCTCCAGGATGGTATATTCCAGCTTGGCGTTCTCACCGAGGTCGGCGTCAGTCGCAGAGATACGCCCTATCTCGGCCCCCGGGATGGCCAGCTCGGAAACAGAAAAGGACCACATACCTGGCAGAGACACATGACGGCACGCGTTAGGAAAGCAGGCTTTGTCATTTCATGCACCAATACACTTCATTTGTCAGTTAAACATTTAATTTTGTCTTTTGACCTGCTATCAAATGGCTGTTCCCCACCTGCACTGAGCCAATATTTACAATATTTCATTCAGATAAGGACGGCATTTAATTGAACAGAACTGAGAGGATGAAGGAGGGAGATAAAGAAAGAGAAAGGCATTGAGATGTTATTAAAAGCCAGGAGAAATATGGCCAGAAAACCTGCTGTAAAAAAAAAACTAAATTAAAAGAAGCTAGGATTAAAAAACAGAAGGAACAGTGGAGATAAAGAGAAAGCAAAGATTACAGGTAAGAAAGGCTGCTCTGTCTCCCTCAAAACATTTGAACTTCATGATAACTACTCATCACAAACAGCCACTTTTTAGTCTCTGAGTCGTCCATTCCCTTTTCCTGCTAACAAGTATTAGCCAAGATAAGAGGTTCTTTAATGTGTGCTGCCATCGTGTTTGGGCCCATTAAAGCAGCACATTATTAGAGTCCTTCTGCTGGCTTTGCAGTTTATATTATTGGGACACGCAGTACATTACTCTAATGATTCACCTGATTCACCTATCTGATGAAAATATGGATTACCAGACAAAACCTGCTACATCTGTGAACTCGCATTGCTGCCTAAAAAGCACAGACAAGCACGCAAACATAAATTCAAATATCCACCTACCACTTTATTTCAGCCTAAAACCTAAAACACAGACTCACAGCAGCCACCGGCTGCACTGACAAGAATAAGTATGGTAGGAAAGATAGAAATTTAGCGAGGGAAAAGGTAAGATATCACTATTTGGCTCGCACACACAGAACAGACAGGCTCATTCAAACAGAGCTGTTATCTCGGCTAAAGCTAAGGGAATCAGATAGACCTGTAAATGTGAGCGAGAACAACATCGTGCAAACACATTGGGTTGACAGAATAAAAGATAGCCAGCACTTCAACAAGACAGTATCTGGGCCAACACGCAGTCTGACGAATTCTGTGAATCTGACGACATCACAGCGAGACAAGAGTATTACACTTTGAGGATCAGGATTACGGTTCAAACATCAAAGACGCACCGGCAACCAAAGTTATCACTCGGGGTGTTTGATTGTTGCCTTTTTAAGTCTGTTGATGTCAAATGTGTAATGTAGTCATGTAATAATTAATTTAAAAAACATGCAGAAGGTTTCCTGCTCCAACAAGTCCTCCAACTTAAACCACAAAACAGGTTGCCAGAGCCTTCTGAAACATACACGACCATTACGAAGATGATTACATTTTAATTGTCTCTGATATGTCACTACTGATACTGCCTGAATCTGCTTATACACACTGAGAAGAGGACACAATTTTGATGCAAAAATGTTGGTTAATGTAATCTTTTCTACGGTTACATTTTTCTGTTGTCTTATAAAACATGTAAAAGTCACCTTATTGATATTTGTATTATCTTGTCTTTATTTGCATATTTGGTGTTGACGTAATCAAATAACAGAAAGTAATCAAATTACATTACTGTAATGTTGTGATTCTTGGATTAGGTTACTGATTAAATTTTTTAACAGGTTATCAGTAATTGTATTGGATAACTAGGTATGTAACGATATATCGCGAGAATAACAAATTTGTGGAAATTCATATAGGTGAGATGAGAAATGCATCGTGATACTCTTTAAACAGCAGAGGGTGCTATCTGCTTTTGACTACATCACTTGCATCAGCTGTATAACTGCGTAAAGACATGGCGGCTGCAGGTGAGGACTTTGACACTGACGATACGCCATCCTGTTTAAAATCTGAGGTGTTGGAGTCAGAAAATGAAGAGAACTGTATCAAATGGTGAGTTGTGTGTATTGTTACGTGCCTATTTCTAACCCTGGTCACGTGTATGGGTAAGTTTTGGATAAGTTTTGTTAAGCAAATAAAAAAGAGAAATAGAAAAACCCCCAATAACAATCCAAACCCCCAAACACAAACAAGATGGATTATCTTCATTCAGTAAATAGCAATAGCAATAATATTTTTCTGTAAATGTTATTTCCTAGTATGAAAGTCTAAATGTCTTTTACTCACTAAAATTCTGGTCAAATTCTTTCTTTCTTTTTTTTATATTGAGCCTAAAAAAAACTGGAATCAGCTAAACCAATGCTGTAAGTTTTATTGTGTAATGTAAACTCCTACAGATACAACGTGACGTGACCTCTGTGTTCTCTATGATAGCTACGGTCCTGATTAAAACCACTTGATCATGGTCAGACAGCGATCAATATCAAGGTCATACACTACCAGCATTGACTGTTGTAGGAAACGGGGTGTAAACAGCTGTCACCAGTCTCCAACTTCAACCTTTTCCCTACAGACTTGTCTACACAGGAGTCCATCTCAAATGTATTTGACAGGACTGTTGAACACTGCTGTTTTAATCAATACAGCTGTCCACATGAAGGATCATGTTTACATGCATAACATGACCCAAAGTGAATGTGTATGCCTCAAGTCTATTTTCTTCTATTTTACATGCGTAACTTCAGTAAATGTGTGCTGAGTGCTGCCAAAACACGGCTGACCTACTGTGCCTCAACACATCCAGCGTAGACCCTGACACAAGACTGAAGCTGCTGCTCCGCTAACACGCTGCTGTCACAACACCAGCTGTGTAGACAAGGTTTAAACAGTACAACAACATCAAGGTTAAAAGGTAAATAATCGGTTAGACAGCCACTTTTCTAGATGATTACGTGTAGAGTTAACTCCAGCCTTTAAGTATAAGAAAGTGCTGGCACTATAATGATGCATACTATGACAAATGAAAAATATGAAAATGTAGAACGCTGGATTTAAAGAGACTGGTTCTTATTCCTGCTATCCATGATTCATTATCTTCTTGTCCGGAAGTCACTTCCACTTATTAACTCCAACATCTGTGTAGAACATGGACTCTGTTTTTCTGCAGAAAATGAACACCACAGTTTCCACTGAAGTGTCAGCTAAAGGCATCAATCTGGAAGATAAGATACTGTATAGAGTGGGGTTTCATACTGAACAAGAAGAAGCAAGAAAATTGAACACAGTGGTGCAAAGGCGAATAGAAATCAGTAACCCTGTTATTTCCCTGGCTGTCAAACAGTTATCAAATTAAGAATCAACATGCTATTGCTGTGGTAATAGAGTCAACAACAACAGCAGCCGAGATGGATCTGATGGAATTAACACATGTTCCTTCTTGAGCAAGGTGAACCCACAGTGAATCCAGGGTGCACTGCAGGGGAGCCTGAAGAGCTTGGCTCCTCTCAAAAAGACATGAGCTCTCCTGAAAACATGATTTGTAAAAGTTTGGGGGCTCTGTAAAATATTGACAAAATGCTATTTATGCCATGTGTTTCTATTTTTTTGTATTTTTATCATCATGGATCCTGCGTAAAAATAGGCTATTATTGATGTATGATTCATGCATTAAGGTGATTCAGCAGTGATCATTAATTCACTTTAATAAAGATACCGGTGTGCATGCTATTCGTGCCATCATCAAGTGTGGCAGGTGACACAGTACCATAAACTTCCATCACTTTAACATCCTTGCAGCGATAAATGTTTCAAAGAGAATCATAGTTAGTCCTTGAGGCACGTGCAAGCACATAGACACCATCGGTTTAAAAAAAAAACATGAGCTCCCCCGAAAGCCATGGTATAGTTTGCACACATCAAACAGTTTTACATTCACATTTTCTATAAGCTGCCCTTTATATTAAAGTTGTTTCCCAGCTATGATCTCTGTGTTCACCTGATTTGCGAGGAAGATTATTCTAAAAAATACAAATCAAATTTATTATTTATTTATTTATTAGTGTTTGGTGGCTGCTGCTGCGACGGCTGTTGGGATGTTCTCAAGATTCTCAATGGAAAATTATATGACAGCACAAATTCACTACTGACATTCAAACATGATTTGTTTTTCATAGTTAAGTATGCTTAAGTGGTTAGCTGCTTGCTAGCAGCACACATTACAAGCAGGAGGTGTGAAAGTAGCATTAAGCTCACTGTCGGCCTTATGGCTCTAAAGGGCCATGAACTGCACCTATTACCATACGCTCCTCTCCAGGATGTTTCTTTTTTTTAACTTTACTATATTTACTTCCAGGTGAACAACTGCTTCCTCCACCTCCTCCTCTCCCTCTTGTGCAATTTACTCAAGGTGCTACACTAGATGCTGTCAAGGAGTGTTTCCCACTGCTTTAAGTCGAATGTACAGGATGTAATAGCTGATTACAATGCACTTACCATTACAGACTAATAGCTACTTTCTGAAAAGAAACACCGGAAGAGAGAGATTTAAGGTTACTTAAAAATACAAAATTACTTCACAGCTTGACATAAAAGGAACTCCTTTAGTGCTCTTATTTGTAAAGAAGAATGTATTGTTATTTATTCATTGTTTTTTAAATCCCAGAATTAGTATACTATTTTGCTCTCTGTGAATTCCTTCTTATACCAGAAGTGCCAATTTCCCTACATTCTTATATTTTAAAAACTGCATAAATTGGCTCCGGTTCTGAGTGCCCACAACATTGTTTCCACTCGGATTAAAACACTCAGGCACAAATTATTTCAAGCCTTTAAAAGAAATGAAAAGCATATATAAGTTTATATATAAGTTTAATTTGTTTTCCTATATTCACTCATGCAGTATTACATCCATTCATATAACTAATGCATGATACGTTTTTTATGGATATGTTTAGTGCCTAAACTTTAGGCACTCGAAGCACTTAAAGTCAAGTTTAGGTCTTGTTTTGATATGGAAAAGGTCAACTGTAACTAGAATTAGATTACATTCACATTACATTAACATTAACATTAACATTAACATTAAGCCATAATATTCTGACCACCTGGGCACCCTGGTAGTCAGAATGTGATAATGATAACCAGCATTAACCTTTTCAGCAGTTTGAGCTACAGTAACTCATCTGTTGGATCGGACCACACAGGCCAGCCTTCGCTCCCCACGTGCATCAGTGAGCCTTGGTTCCTCCCTGACCCATTCTCCAGTTTACCGCTTTTCCTCCTTGGAGCCCTTTTAATAGGTACTGACCACTTCAGACTGGTAACACCCCACAAGAGCTGCAGACCCAGTCGTCTAGCATCACAATGTGCCTTGTCAAAAGTCGCCAAATCCCTCACACTGCCCATTTTTCCTGCTTCTAACACATCACCTTTGTGGAAAACTTGCTGCCTGATATATCCCACCCACTGAAAGGTGCCATGATAACCGGATCATCAGTTTATTCACTACACCTGTCAGTGCTCATAATGTTATGGCTGATCAGCGTACATTACCCATTGAGTGCTTTGTTGCAGAAGCCTAACCACATGCAAGACTCAGGATACAAACCCCAGTCTCTGTAGTACTTCCTACACTAGAAAAAATTAATGCATATAATCCAGGCAGCAATTATGTTGTACAGTATTTCTTATCTGAACTTGCAGTATAAGAAGGGAACAAATTAGTATGTAGAAAAAGAACCAAGACATTGTGGTTATGGTGTTGTTTTTTGGAATTTTATACCATAATCTGATATATGGGTTTTCTTAATGCTATACATCATACATAAAACAACAGTGTGTTTCCAACTTTATGGCAACAGTTGGTGTTTGTCCCTTTCCTGTTTTAACAAGCCCTGTGCACAAAGCCAGTGCCATAAAGAAATGGTTTTCTGGGTTTACTGTGGAAGAAGATGACTGGCCAGCACAGAGAGTCCTGACCTCATCCCCATCCAACACCTTTGGGATGAATTAGAACACTGTCTGTGAGCCTCAAAAAACCATCGGTGCCTGACCTCACTAATGCTCTTGTGGCTGTGAATCCCTGGAGCCAGGTTCCAAAATCACATCCAGGTATAATACTTGTCCAAATACTTTTGTTTATGTGTTGTACTACCTGCTTGAAGAAAAAATTATCGCATATCATCATATTACATGAGAAAGCACTGAGTGTCACACAACAATCTCTTAAGTGAATATATTCCGCTGACAGAGTATGCCAACGCCCACGTGGACCTACAGGGGTCTGCCCACTGAAAGGGACAGCATGTGCCAGTGAATCAACACTAAATGCCAGTTTATGTGGCATGACTACCATGCCTACCATCTGGGATTGACACAGCACCAGAAGGCTGAGACGAAGACAACTCGAACATAAACAGGGATGTTGCTAATGAGACAGCAAATTAGGAAAGTTATTTACAAGTCAGAGACTGCGGTATATTGATCTGTGCTATTGTACGGTGAAGCAGGGCAAAGCACGTCTCTATCGACACAGACGCACACACAACGGCAGAGTGAAGTTCTCCCGCCCCTCTCTCATACACAGTTGTCGCACCCAGGGAGCGCCCACGAGGAGAGTGACAAAAGGGGTGTGATGCTGGCAAAGTAGGCTAGACCTAGTCATTATCAGCTTTCTGCTCACACGGGAGAGCAGCTGGAAACACAAGTCATACATCATTTACACCTGTGATGGAGTGGGGGGGATAAAAAGAGGGGGATCCAGCAGGGAGAGAGGGGGCGAGAGTATAGTGAAGAGGTGAGTGGCAGGGAGAGGTTCCCAGCTCATTCTGCACATAAAGAACCTAAAAAGCAGCGCAGGTCCCTGATAAAATCACACGTCTGATGAAAATAGAGAGTGGCTGGGATCTGTCCTCTGCCTTTGTTCGCACAGGTAAAGCCATTAGAGCGGGCTGTGAGGAAACAGCATGGGCGCGCCGGTTCCATGCTTCATGTCTCACTAATATAGGTGCCCCCTGCCGAGCTGGCCATAATTGTGCCACGGAGAAAAGATGGAAAGTCCTCCTGTGCTGTGTTTGGGCACTACTTTACAGACAGGAAGACACTCTTTTAACGTGTCTCTCTCACCTAGTCCATATAAGCCTGTTCTGGCTCCCCATGACACTTGTCAAATCGGATTTCACTGAGGGACGTAACAATTGGCCAGGGACTGCTGCGTTTTGCAGGTTATTGGATGAATAGGGCCATGCTGGCAAGAGGATTAGTTGGAAATGAAGTGAAATGACAGGTGGTGAGTGTTAATTAGGGAGAATGTAGTTTAATACAGGTTTAAAAGTGCAGAAAAAGAGCTGAAATTGACAGACTGCTGGATGGAGAGTGGCGGGGGACTGGGGATGATCTAAAAGAAGAGGGGGCGACTGTAAAAGGACAGATAAATGTGAAATGAAAGATGCAACACGAGAGGGACAGAGAGGGTGGGAAGAGAGGAATGAAGAAAAACCAGCAGGGAACCACTTTTTGAAGAGGTTGAAGAGGGGGGTTGAGTGGGAATAAAAAATACGAGTATGTGACTCCGTCACATCTTATCTGAAGCAGAGGTGGAGTGTTTCTTGTGATGCCGGTGGTGGTGGTGGTGGTGGAAGGCGTCGAGTTAGGGGAGTCATTAAAAAAATGTCTAGCTGGCTAAAGCGCAAGCATTGGTTTTGAAAATAGCCTGAATAAAATCTGCATCCATTTAGGGGGGAGTCCATCACAGAGGCACTCGTACTCAAGAGGGCTTAGGAGAAAAGGCCAGAGAGAGGGGAAGGGAGGATCAAGGCGGGGAGAGAGTGTGATTTAGGCATCATCACGAGTGTTAGAGACAGAGAAAGGGAGTGATAGCTGGGGCAGGGATGAAGAGATGAAAACAGAGCATTTGCTGTCTCTGCAGAATTTTTATTGTTCCCGAGCCACTACAGGGTTAAATTAGACTGCATGCAGCGAGAGTGAAAGTGGTGCCTTCTACTGTATCTCGGTGCTAATGGGGTTAATAATGAAACAGTGTAGATCTTTCCCTTCACTGGCTCCAGGGCAAGCGGTATAAAACACTGCATGTTGCTGTTTAACTTGCCTTGTGCGGAGAGATAGGCCATTAGCCATTACTGAGCTCGGTTCTAATGCCATATGGAGTAGGATGAAAAGGCAGGGTATGCCTGAGTGTATGCGTGTGTGTGCGTGTCCATTAGTCCATTAGAATGTGAATGCCTGTACTTGCATGAAGGCGTGGGCAAAGCCTAAGTGCAAAAACAGTGCTAAACAATGTTGAGTCTGCAACGCCACGTCAATCCTAAATAAATGACGGTCCTTTCAAGGCAGGAAGTTAAAACAAAATAAAATTCACTGACGACTTATATAACAGAGCTATATGCAACAGATTCACTGAAATGGTCTTAGAAGTAGCATAGCAGCAAGGTTATGAAGAGAGTGTGTGCACGAACTCCAGCCTTCCCATGATATCAAGTGACTAAAAAGCTTTACATTGACTCACTGTGGAGAGCGGTGACAAAATGATAAAATGACAGAGTGGCTGGCTGGTTGGCTGAATGACTGACTGATGTGGCTAAGAGAAGGGGAAAGAACAGTTTGCGGCTGTTAGGCTCGCCGCTGACATTCGCCTCCACCTGCGAGATATTGTGAGAGAAAGAGAGAAATGCATGAGGAGAGCTGAGGGGAAGAAAGAGAAATGAGAGAAATATGACACGGGGCTGAGAGCAAAAAGAAGGAGGATTGTGAGTGAGAAGGAGAAAAAGATGGAAAGAGAGAGAGAGAGAGAGAGAGAGAGAGATGTGACTGAGAGCAATGTTTCCAGCAGTGATTTTACTGTCTATTGAAGCAGAAAGCACTGAACTTTAGATGAAATATTAATACAGAGCAAGAGAAACAGAGGGATGGAGAAAATAAAAGGATATAAAGCGTGCTGGTATTAGCCACCTCCTTTTTAATTAGTTTCTCCTTTCATTTCAATTCCTCCATCTCTTATTTGGGCTCTGAAGATGTAAAACTTAATTAGAGAATAACAATTATTGGAAATTATTGCCTATTACCTAATTGTTTAGGTTATCACCATAATCATTATTACTCTTTGCAACTACAACCGAGCATTAGAGCCAGATGAAATTAGTCAAACTGTTTTAGGAATCAAATGCTCAATTTTCCCCCAGAATGTGCCAGTGCAGAGCTGCCAAACCCAGAGGTCAGGTTTAATTAACGCAAGGTGTTGTCCCAGCCTGAAGGCAGGCTGCAGACTGGACATGGATTGTGCTGGGATGAGAAATGCTTCCTCTTGAGACAAAAACAGCATCGATTTGTGACACTGTGAGTTTTTAAGGAAGGGAAAGCTGGAAGAGAAGAAGCAAAAATAATTGAGTAAGACCTAAATTGCATATTTCTTCAGGCTTGTTTGTGGAAAGTGATTTACACTGATTGAATATATTATGTAATGTTCGTGGGTTTGGGAAATACAATCAGGGACTGTATTCATCAAGCATCTCAAAATCACTCCTAGGAATTGGGCTGGAGGTTAACCTAGGACTGAAAATGCTCCTTCCACAGGAGGACTTGAGAGTTGTGAAATTCTGATTATTTTTATTGTAGTTTTCCTCACAGTTGCAGTTTGACACATTAAACAGTGGCAAAATTCAAAATGCAGAAAATAGCTAATTTCCTTGTGTATGCTTTGAGTACAGGCAAATAATCTACTGTAGGTAACTAAGTTATCAAGGTGATAACTCACATCTACATCTCCAGACGGGGTATGCCTTATACAGGTTTCCAGTTTGCTACTGGGCTAACACATATAGTCAAGTCAAGTGTGCTTTATTTATATAGCACATTTCATACACCAGGCATAGATTCAGTGTGTAGATAGATATATATATACACATATAGGCAGACGACCATTCACACACTTTATATAGCGCTTTAAAAGGTGCTCAAAGGCACTGCATGGTTACAAAAATACAATACCAGAAACAATTCACGCCTACGGCCAATAAAGACTCACCAGTAACTTAACCTGCATGTCTTTGGGCTGTGGGAGGACACCAGGAGCCCACACAGGCATCAGAGAACATGCAAATTCTACACAGAAATGCAAAATATCATGACATTTACTAATAAGCTGCTTTATGCTGTTAGTACTAAGAATAAAAAGTATTACTCAGCAATTATACACAATTCTACTACATAACTCCTGTGTTGTGGCCCTCGCAAATGATTTATTTCTGTAAAAGTCACAGTGTTAAGAAACATGCCGTAACAGTGTGAACGTATCGCTTAAATATAGTGCATCTTCACACTGAGTGGTGGGGGAATGAATGAATCTGTGTTATCTGAAAAGCTGCACTAGTGACAAGGACATCCAGATTTATTTGGTTTTTTTTCTGCAGAAATTGTTGGTTGTGAAAAACCCGTATGTGATGCAAAGCCACATTTTTTCCTGTCGCCATGAGGTTGTGAGGTCTGTGCGTATCTGCAGAGAGAGTGTGTGCTTTCTTTTGCATCCCACACAAGATCAGTCAAAAAATTGATTTAATATTTGCAACAGCGGTATCTCTTTATAATCTCTGTCATCATTTAATATCCCTCCTCCTACTGAATGTGCCTGAATGTCTCTGCCTAAAGGCCATCTCTTGGCAACTCCTAACAGGTATAGGACACTTAAGGAGCTCTCCTTAAGATCAGCAGAGAGAGAAGTCATTTCCTAAGTTGAGAAAGTTGAGAAATGCTTTTACTCCTAGTCCTAAAGGTTAGGATCAAAAATGTGTCACTCTGGGAAGTTTTGGCCAGTTATTTCTTACTCTTATCTTCTGAATCTGAGAAGAATAAGAGAATAGAAGAGAAGATGCATGGTGGTGAATTGCAGAGAAAATAATCTATGACTGCAGACGCATGATTGAGATTACATTAATCTGATCCTAATAAAATAATCACTGCAATGCATTGTAGTTACGGTGATACGTCTTCAGATAACTTAATAGGACTAGAAGATAATTGGTTGTTGCACTACTCTGGAGAGTTAAGTCAAACTGGAGTTTTTATAGCAATTATCATTTTACACATCTTAAAATATAAGCTGATGGCGGCAGATGTTAATGACACTATGAATATAAATGTACAGATTGTGAGCTGAATAAATATGTAATTTGCATTAATATAGATAAAGACATTTTAAGCAGTTTATGTGTAACAGATTACTTTTGGAATCCAGCCTTCCCCTCTCTGCCGTTTAGCGTGTTTTATGCAAAGCAGTGTACTCTGCATTCATGCACTGTAGCAAAATGAGCCTGGTGAGAATTGAACCCATAATTGCAAGTGCAGCAGTTACAACGCGCTAAACCACACGGGAGCCTTCGTACACTTCTGGAAAAACAATGACAGTGCAGGTGCATGGCTTCGACAATGTTAGCAGAGAGAAAAACACTACTTACAGAAAATATAGACAGACTTTTTTTTTTTGAAGCTAGAGTGTGGATGTTTCTTCTCCCCATTCAAGTCAGTGGAACAATGAATAGTTGGGAACTGTGATAACTGTTTGTTTACTCCTCCGAGCGACTATATGAGGTTATGTGCAGGACAGGCCTTCTGTCTTCCTCCAGTCTCTACCATTGTTTTCCACACCATCACTCTTCCCTCTTCTTGCATCTCTCATTCCAAAACATAAAAGTTTTTGTACGTTCACATCAGACAATGAGCCACTCCTGCTTATTTGTAACCTATTTCAAACAGCTGGAAGCCACAGATTCCTGCAAGGCCCTGCAGGGTCCATCTCTGCATCACGTCTGTCGCTCTGCATCCCCCCAAAGTTTACTTTATACCTGCTCGGCTCACAGAATGATCATCTGTTTACCCAATATGTTGAGGTATATTTATGATTTATAAGTATGGCGTAGACTTTAGGAGAAGCACTCAGTTTGGCCTTGCCTGCCTTTATGTATAAGGGATGAGAGTGCAGGGCTCAGGCGATTCATTTTGCACCCCTGCGGCAGAGTAGTTTACCCACCGCCGTTTTTCTGACAGAGACCGCATAGTGGATGGAGCAACTAAGCATATCTCGGGGAAGATGACGTGCTGGCCCATTTCCAGCTGTGTTTTGAGGAGCCCCGGGAGAACACAGTCAGGAGTGTGGAGAGGGTAGGAGGGGATGGCAAAGACCTCAGGGAGCATGTTCACTTGGCTGCTCAGGGATCCTCAGAGGGTTAGGTAGGGATTGTACATGTTCAGCCGAGTGGACATCAGTGTAGTTCCTTAGTGGCAGGGGATAAGGGATTTTAAGAGACTTTCACTGAGTGTTCTTCTCTGTCCAACTTTTTTTTTCCAAGGATCCATTTTTACAGGCTCGAGTTTAAAACAGAATTTGCACTTGTGTATACCAACACTAGAGGCATGCCAGCTGAGAGAAAAATACTGGGGAAAAAACACCCAAACACACTCTGATGTGAGACAGCTAGCAATGGCCCGCCACACCCCGTTGAGGATGTGCCGCTCACAGTCCAGCGACTCCATTCATCAAGCTAGACAGAGAGAAAGAGAGCACGAGAGAGGGAAGACGAGTGGAGAAGTAAACAGAGGCTGGGAGGTGAAAGGTAACGTAGCAAGACAACAGAAGAAGAGCCGAGCATTCGGGGACGACAGCAGGTAAAAGGTAGGTAAGCACAAAGCAGACAGGAAGCGAGGAAGGAGTGATGGAAGGAAGGGAGGGAGAGAAAGGTTCAGATGCTGCCGGGAAGGTTCCCATTAACATGGAAATCACTTCCTCTTCCTCAGCTCTCCATGGCTCACTGATGGCTCGGCAAAAAGAGAATGGCTTTAGCTCCTATTATTCTGCGTGAGGGGGCACACTGCCAGGTCAGATGAAAAAGTAACGCAAAAAAATAAAAAATTGTCAAGACAGTCTCTTTGCGCCCTGTCTCCCTGCCTTTCCCTTGTGTTCTCTATGAGCAAAGGACCCAGGCATAGCCTGAGAAAGTGTGATGGATTCACCTAATTTCCACAGGAGCCTGAGCTTATACACCTGGAGAAGAAAAAGAAACAGGGACACAAATGGCCCTGTTTGGCAGGGTTTAATGAAGTTTTAAATTTCCCTGTTTTTACTCTGTGATGGCTAGGGAAAGTTTTGTCTGAGTGTGGAGAATGTAAGACCCTCTTGGGTTTCTATAAGGCCGGATTGGCTGCATGTAGGTCTATTGGAAACCTTGTGTTGTACCGGCTGATTACTGCACGATGAATCTCTCCTCACAGGCTCTTTTGGCTGCGCGGGATTGTGGAAAGAAAAGCTCATCAGGGGGAAGCTCTTCCCGCAGATTCCTCGCAGGAGCCGGCAATTTGATGTGTCTCTAATGTCGGTGTAAAGCATAATTTGTTTGTGCATGTATATGTGCCGAAGAACAAGAGAGAGCGAGAGAGGAAAGAGAACAAAAAGCCACTACCCACGAGACTGACTGACCCTGCTACTTTAACACTCGTGCACCCGCTGGACACACAACACACACACATACAAGACAGTTAGCGAGCTGCAGCAGCATTCATACCCACGCAGGATAAAAGCCTTGAGGAATCTATCCAAGCAGAGCTCTGTACTGTGCCACCATTGACTCCAGGGCAAAGGCACTGCAATGGCAGGCCTAATTGTGTGGTGTGATATGAGGGAGCATTTTCAGGAAAGGCTTTTCATGCCTCAGCGCTATCTCCCTCCCCTATGCTGGCTGCATATACAGATTTTGCATATGCACTGTATGTGAGACTGTATATTAGTGTGCAAGCGTGTGCATGAAAATCATCCAAGGATGTCTTTAAACATACAGAAGCCTCAGCTCAATAATAAATATACATACAGTCCACCCAGAGCTTAATTTTTATGTTCTATACAGAAACATGCCTGCACGCATAAGCAGAAACAGACACTGCATCATGGCCTAAGAACACAACCCTGAAAAGCCTGCTTCAATCCATTATCCAGCATCCATTCAGCTCTATGTGAGATGAAGTGATTTTCAGCTAGCCTGATTATCACTGTCGCCATAAAGCCATTAGCTTTACTCCTCTCCTTTCTTTCCGTCCATTTCTATCCCTCCATCCTGTCGTCTCCCTCCTCCCTCCTTCACGCTTTGGTGAACTTGCCCCCAGGACTCGCTTTCATGCATTCTAAAGAGTGCCGGCTTCACGTCTTTACCGTGCCAGTCCAAACAAAAGGGAGACGTCAGTGCGTGGGTGGCAATCATTGGACAGGACGACAGGACGTGGGCAGCCGTCGTCGGACCAGATTGGCCCTTGCGCGTATCCCTTAACTCTGATGAACCCATTACTAGTCCACCAATGCACATTAGTCATGCCATTTAACTAAATTCATTATCGATGCCCTATTGAGGAGGACACAAGTTATTTTCGATATGCATTAGATTTCATTTAATGTGATGCGACTGCTAAACAGGATATAACAGAAAATCATGTAGGCTGAGGCCAGCACTGGTGGCTGCCCGGCCTATCTAAACAATTTTATTCCTCTTATAGATTATCTGTGTTGAATCGTTATATAGTGTGCCATCGTTACATAGAAAGAAGTTTGAAAACACAAAAAAAGGCAGCTTACTGTACTTCCCTCATGTTCTATTAACATTATTTTAAGCATTAATATTGTATAACTCGCGATTAATAATTTAAGCACAGTATTTGAAGAAACTTCGGTGGCCAATGTTAACCCCAGGAATGGAAAACGATTTCTTGGCAGTGAACACTAATGTTCATTAACGACAGCTACAGTAGTTTATGGTGAGATTGCGAGAGTGGATGGTTTGACAAGTGGGATTTCTCAGCGCAGACACTGTCTGCCACACTGACTAAAAATTATTGTGCGCTGAGGGTGTTGGAATAGGAACAGATGGGAGAGCGTGTGATAAGGGACACGGGGGTACCGGGTGTGTGTGAAGAGCACACACTGAGAGAGTGGGAGTCAGGAACGTGTGTGTTGAAAGGACAGTACACGTGTGTCTCTGTGCATCTCTGGGCCTGACAGGAGATGACAAAGTCTGTCACCTCTCTGTCTCCCTGTCTCCTCACCTCTGATATGATAATGCAAGTGTGCACGAATGCGTGTGTGCGACCGAAAATGTGTGTGCACGTATCAGAGGCTTAAAAACATGAAGTAAGAGTCCGACGGATGCAGTAGAAGCCAAGGATAAAGAAAACAAGGTTAAGTCATTATGTCAATCTGTGAGTGCTCTTTTAACACACCCACTCATCCCTCTTTGTTGTCTGTACTCCTTTTCACCGTTTCTTTTTTTTTTTGGATCTCATTCTCACTACAAGGACATAATACCCTGATTATCCCTCCTGACTTCCACCGTTTCATTCACTCCCCCGCTCTCTTTCTTGTACGTTTGTCTCCTCGCCTCCTCCATCCCTCTGTGGCTTCCTCTATGTTCTCGGAGCCTCTTCTCACCCACACCCCATCTTTGCTTCTTCCATTGTCTCACTCCTCTGATAACTCTATCGCACCTGTCTTAGCGACTCCATCTTTCTCCTTTTCTCTTTTAGGAAGAAAATACACTCTCGAGCACAAAATAGACGGACGAAAGAAGATGCACATTCACTTGTACACCCCTCCTCTTTCTCTCTTTCTGTCTCCTCCCATTCACACTCTCTCTCTTACAGCCTCGCTCTCGAGGGAAATGAATTAGTAATATTTATGATGAGCCCTCTCTGAGCTACTCCCTCTATCTCTCCCCCTCTCTCTGTTTCATCTCCCTGGCGTATAAAATGACACTGATCTTATCGGCGTTACCTATGTAGTCATCTGTCAGGCCATCTATCTTTCCATCCATCAAACCGCTGGGAGAGTGATGGCTCCCTCAGCGTTTTTATGTGGCACCGTTGGCAAGCCAAGGTTGTTTGGAAACCACATAAAAATGGGAACCAGCACCTGCGTCTCCGTCTGTGGACTTGTCACCAAGCAGAGTTGTAGCTATTCAAACAGCTCTGGCAGGCAGAGCAGAAGAACCAAAGTTTTCCAAGTCCACAAGTTATGAGTCTCTGGATGCGTCTGGGAGTTTCTGTGTGTGTAGTTAAACTATAACAAAGTGCTGCTCCGAGTGTCACAAGGCAATGAATTAATGCTTTGCCCTTTGATGGCCTACAGATTCATTGAGCTCCATAAAGGAGCTGCAGTTGGTGTACAGATCTCAGGGATTGGGCCATATCACACATCAAATGTTGACATTTCACAGAGAAGAAGCATGCAAAGAGTGACATTTCACTTTCTGATATGTCACATAGAAGAATGTGGTTGTGAATCATCTCTGAAAAGTTTTTAATTTAGAGGATTCAGATTAAAGCCAAGATCGTCTTGAACATAAAGTGAAATATTTGGCAGGTTTTGTGCTTTTACTTATTCTCTTTTATACTGAATGTGATAATTCAGAATTCACAGGTATTATATTTTTAGGTATTTATCTTATCAATAGTTTAGATGTTGGCATGAAATGTTATTTCATTATATAAAACAAACACAGCAGGTGGATTAATTAATTAATTAAAGTACACCATAATTTCTTATAAAAATCTCACACTTCTAAAACACTTCTAATGTCCAGAATGGGTATGATGAGAATAACCTGCAGCAATGTGAAAAAATACTTCAGCTTTGTTATCAACACAACGACTTTAACTTTCACATAAAAAAAATGCAATGAGCGTCAAGGACACTTCCTATACTGTGTTTGAGGATGTGGAAAGAGTCAAGGATTAAAGAGCTAACCAATAACTTTATCTTTTATGCATTAAACTTTATCTTTTGGCCTTGGACATAGAGCAGTTTGACAAAATGATACTAGCTAATTGTTCATTCACTTTTCTGAGAACAAGTCTGTTCTGTTGCCATGGAGATGTGTCTGTCCGTAACACCTTTAGGACTTCATGACAGCTGAGCAAACTCCAACCATTGATGAAGAAGACTGAGCGATGTGGTTTTTCTCAAACTACTTTTTCCACGATAAGGAATTAACTCTATGCTCAAATTTAAACCAACACAAATAAGAAAGCCTCAGGAAAAGCTAGTACGTGGACCTTGAGTTGGGATCTTACATTTGGTAGATATTCACGGGGAACTGTAGGGATCTTCCACAATGTATGAACCCTGAGCTGAATGTTCACAAACAAACATTCAACGTTTATCAATATGTGTTATATATATTATAAGTAAATTAAGTGATTGTCCTAAACCGGATGGAATAATGATAAGGGTAACATTGGTGCTTGTGTTTATAATACAGCACATTGTTTTGTGACATACTGTATTGCAATATTGGGAATCTTTTTATTCAACAGGAAGAACTGGGTCATGTTTATTTTTATGGTTTTAAGATGTGAAAAGCGCGTTTCCACCTTTCTTTTTTGTTGGAGCTATCTTATCGCATATCATTTCCTCAGGTGTCAATGCAGAAATTGCTGAAATTACAGTAGAATATTTGTATTTCATTTGGGTACCGTATGTAAGAGGTAGAAAAAAGATAATATTAGGTAATGGTGGATGCCATGTTTACTGCTTTTGTTAATATGATATTTAATGAAAGCTATAATCTATGCTACAATGGAGACAATGTCAATATTCTCAACGCATTTTAGTTATCCTCCTCTTGAATAACCTACTTTCCAGAGTGGTTAGAATAAAAACGTTGTTCTTTGTATTAAATTAAGTGGTCATCTTATTTTTAGGTACACTTGCACACGATGCTCCAGCCTCTATTTCAATTTATCCCAGAGAGAATACAGCACAGCCATAAATTATTCAGCTACAGTAAACATGGAAAAACATGTCTGAATAAATGACTACATGGATACAAGGTATGAAATTTCACATCAGCTCAACAACAACACTATGGCCCCACTACAAAGCTATATGATGTCGTGGAAGTCTCACCATCTTAATTTCCCTATGGGTTACTGCAAGAGTAGAGAGTCATCTACTATGCCTATCCTGAAGCTTTGTAACGGGAAGTTGATAATTTGAGATGTGATTTGATACCCAACACCCTTGTTTACTCTCAGACAATTAGCCAGCCATGTATTCCACACTGCACTGCTATAATTAAGAGCTTAATCAGGCAAGGGGTTGATGTGGAATGAGACTGTAATAGAAACTCCCCTTCAGGACAATTTTTACATTCGTCTGCCTTGTTAACTATCAGTTTTAGAGAAGCGGTGGGACATAGAAATGTATCTGTTCCCAATCTGACATGTTGTCATGAAGAACAGGCCCACTGAGAAATATGTACTCCAGTAAGTATTAATGTGGATACAAAGAAAATATCAAGAGTCCAATGATATTTCGAGGATAAAGACTTCAAATAATCTTTTAATAATATTCAGCAAGATACTAAAAATTATTACTTTTGTGTGTCTTTTGTTTGTCACCTTAAAATGTTCAAAAAGCACCGCTTCCTTTAAAAAGTTCATTTGATATGGATGAAAATATAATTAAAGCTTTTCCTTGCACCAAGGAATGCAGAGCTAAAACATCAAAAAAAATATTGCTGTCCAAATACATTTGGAGCACACTGTATGCCATTTGATAATGAGACCCAAAGGAAAGTGTGGTTAGAGCGTTATGTTTGCCAATGAAGCGTCTGAAAATATCCCACATTTTCCACTTATCACTTAACCAAAAACAACTACAGTCTGTACGGTAGCCTAGTTTCCCTCTGCTATACTGCCTCCTCCGGGCATAAGAAATCCCATGACAGCATTCAGAACCATACACACAACAAACCCACTTAGTTCCTGGAATCATGTTTTGGATAGGGAGAAATTCTAGGCCGCTGTGAAAAGACAAGCCCACAAAGCAGAACTTGCTTTTTCTTCTTGTTAAGGCTATAATGTACAGCTGATACCTGGTTTGTACGCTCCAATGTAATCCTCTCCCTCTGGTAAATGCCACAAGGAATAAGCAGTCTTGACCTTGGGAGACGCGGGGGCCGGATTTGAGGGTGTCTTTTTAAAAGCCTGGGTGTGTAATTGAGTAGAGCGGCGGGGTGGCTGGCTTTGATGGTGTTCGTGCAAGCACAAGGGAGCGTAAGTACGTGAGGGAACACACAGGATAAAAAAGGCAAGCAGAGGATACACACAGACATACACAAGCAAACACACACACACACACACACACAGAAACTCTGCGCGTAGGCCGAAATCAGTGGATTCAATAAAGCACATACATGATCAACAGCCAGGAGGTTTGGTACACTGTGAGGTTTCAGGGCAGCTGTTGGCACCACGAGGCTCCTCATCACCCAGACAGATCAGAATGAGCCGGGTTTTTCCTCCAAGAAGCCCTCCAGTCCTCAGTGTAGCCCGCTCCAAAACACCAGCTTTGATGGGGGTTCAACTCGACCAACAAATCTCCCACCCCAGGACATCATTAGTTCAATTTTGGCATTAAAGCCAGTGGTCTATTGGACTAGAAACCTTTATCGCATGCCCATCCCGCTCCTGATGGCGGTTTTCTTAGATCCACCTGCCCTGTGCTATGCTGTGTTATGTTTACCTGCTGCTGCCAATGTCAGGTTATAGAGTTTATTTCATATCAAGTTTCACATGCCTGTTTTATTTTACAGGTTTTCTTTATTACAATTGTATATAGATGTGACCAGATTCATTCTAACCTACAGCTGAACAATTCACAGTTTTCATAGCTAATCAAAGTTTTTTTTTTAAATTGCATAATCAACAGCTTTAGGAGGTGAAAGTTTTAGTCACCTAGAGTTGATTTGGCCCGGCTAGAACTGACACATTTATCCAGCTGATTAAAATTAGTTCTGAGTTGGACAAACAACTAGAAGATTCTCTTGGTTGCCTGCTTCATACAATATGTTGGAAAATATGTACGTTGGTGTTTGTACTACAGGTTTTTAAAGCTGGTTTTATCTGATGTTTAAAGTTATCATTGACAGAAGGCTGCATGTTTTTGCTGTTCAAAAGCACCAACAGAGTGGTGGGTCTTGCTGTGGAAAAATGATCGAGGTCACAGGTTTTCAAACTGAGGTGCATTTCTCCTGGGAGAGAGTTGCAGAGAGAGAGACGTGAGGTAAAAAACCCCTTTTTAAAAAGCCCAATTGCCTCAGTTTGCATCATAATTCCTTCTTGGAGTCATAAGTCAGTCAAATCTGGACACACAGACAGTACACATACATACTTACATACAAATTCAACGTGACTCAGACTTTCTGATCTATGTCCATCACATTTTCTTCAGTCATAGATTGGTCAGACAAGGCTTAATTTAGTTATTTATATTCTATCATAAAACAATGTACTGTACAGATGACACAGAAACTGCTACTTGTCATTCAAATATGTAGCTGTAATCCAAAAAATAAAACGTCACTTTTAAATATCATGATTATAATTGAATATTATCGAGTAATTTTAAGTCTACTACTAATATGAGGGCTAAATTGGTAAATTTTTCTATAGAAAACTAGCCAAGTCAACTGAGAAGTTAGCTCTCCTGTCTGGCGGGTTTGAACACTGGAGGCTGTCAACAGCAAGCGACTGCATTATCTTTTCTGACTCAGTTCATGTGGAACAAAATTAATTTGTGACTATGCTTAATACAAACTTATCTTGTTTAAAACTGTGCAGACCACATGAGTTTAATTATAGAAAGTAACAATTTAAAATTGCAATCATATTGCTGCTTCAAAAATTCACAATTACATATAAATATTTCAGCACTTATAACAACGATTACTCTTCCTTGAAAGATGTGATATATCTCTTGTCATTTTAATTTCAGTAAAACTTTGATGCAAAAGTTAGTTATCTCAAGTTATCAACCCTTCTGAAAATACAAATGAAGGGTAATTGTACAAATGCCATATATTCCAGCTTCATCTCTCTTCACTTAAATTGGACTAAGGTCAGCAATTACCTTCGAAGAGACAGAGCTTGCTTAGACGAGAAATGGCAAAGAGGACAAGAAGTAAAGGATGACAAGAACACTGGCCATCAAGGCCATTTGGTTCCTCTATTCATCCACAGGAGGACTGAATGGCTGGTTCTATTGAAGGTGATAAAGGACACACCTACCAATTTTGAAGCTCTAACAAAAGCAGAGTTGATTAATATAAGCCTCTGTAAGACCATCAGTACTCCATCCAACAACAGAGGCGAACAAGCCCAGACAAACCATAGCAGTGCTGTAGAGAGACTTCTCTAACGAGCTCATCAGCCCCCTTCTGGATGACTAAAAGAATGATTTACAGTGTAATGTCCAGCTAGGACAATAATGTCTTACAATCCAACTTGATTACAAAATCTTCAAGGCGACTAGCAGCCATTATGTAAATGACTCATTTGGTTCAAATTTTGTTTACACTAATGCAATACAACAGTATTAGGGTACATGAGTAACAGTAAAAGTCACACAGCTACACAGGAAGTAGGCTTTTTCTATCTACCGTTTGCAGTAAAATAACAAAGAGTGAAATTAAGTTAAATGTTATTAACACTTATTTAGGAAGCCAGTGAGGTTGGCCTAACGGGAAGTGCTGTCGGATTAGTTCCTATAATCTAAAAGTGTGGCTGCAGTTGGAAATAGCACCTGATCTATCATTGCAGAGGTGAGAGAAATCCATGACTGAATGTTTGATGAGGCACTTTGCAGCCCTGCAGGAGTCTCCTCTGCCTGACTGCTGCTGTGAAAATCCTGACAGGACCTGCAGGTCAAAAAGGTCCAAAAACTCTTCTGCCTTCTGGTGCAAAACAAACACAGTGTTTATGCTGTTATGCAGCCTAGTGTCCTGGTCTCATACTGTTTCCCATATAATGAGTAGCAGAAAGTTCATACACATACACAACTAAGTAATTAAAAGTAATTTCTGTTAGTACACAGTGACTGACAGCTCGCTTGATACTGCATTGTTCTAATGAGGTGAAGCCCTGTTAATCTGGTACTCCAAGCTGAGCAAAATAAACCATAATGAAGCATTTTCAAACAGTGTCAGGCTCCTACATGGTGAATGTGTGGTTGGGGGTGGGTGCGAGGTAACGCATACAATAACTTTACATATGTGTGCATGCAGAAAGCACAGCATGTCTCACATACACTCATTGTTTCTCTTTTGTTGTGCTGCCTGTCTATTCCTGGAAGTCATTCATTCCCTGTGGGTGGCTGCGTGAGCCGCTGAGTAACTCACTCTGAGTGAAGCGTGGAGGATTGTCGTTGACGTCACTGAGCCTGACGGTGACGGTGGTGGTCCCGGATAATCCGCCCAGGTGGCCACCCATGTCCTTGGCCTGAAGCAGCACAAGGTACTGGTCCTGGGTCTCCCTGTCCATGTCGGGTACAGCCGTACGCAGAATACCTGGGGAACACATACAGACACAAGCAGTAGCATCTGGGTGGCAATGAGGCATTTAAAGCAAGGAAAAATAAGGTTTTTACTGCAGCCAAATGGCCATTATATATCTATGTGGGACTAAAAGGGTTTTTTAATCAATATTTATGACTCAATGATTACCAGGCTTCTGCCTTCCAAAATCCACTTTCTGGCCTGTGCTATGTTTTGGAACAAAAGCTCCCTGCACATTGGGATCTCAACCAGCTCTATTCACATTTTTAACTACTGTGTCTTCTAAAGTATCACAACATCTTTTCTATCATGATAGCTTAGGTCTTCACCAAGCATTTGTCGGTACCGATTTCTAATGAGGCATACTTTACAATAGGTTTATGAGCTCTAACTAATGATAATAAATCATTTATTAATGCTTCAATTCTCTCCCCGGCAATGTGATGCAGTTCATTTGTTCACTCATTCTACAGTTGTAGACTTGATGGATCATTGTAATGTTGGATAAACCGTATTTCAGTAGTAAAACAGCAAATCCATTTGACTTGATACCCAATGAAGTGGTGGACTGTGAATCTTAATGGACACTGTGACCTTTTATTAATGCCTTATTAACATTTATAACAGCAGATCTGATTGCTCATTATGAACTGAGAAAGTCATGACCCTTTATTAAAGACTTCATCAGGACTGCGGTCATACATGTTAGTAAGTCATTAATAAAAGGTCATGGGTCTCTTGCTTTCCAATAAGTTGGTATTTCATGGAGGTTGGTCCAGATGCTCTGCAGCTCTTTTGTTAAAGGTGACTGGTAAAATGGTCCATTGGAGGCGTCTGCCTGATTAATTACAGAGATACAGAAAGTTACAGCCAAATGTATTTTTTAACAACCAGGCAACCAAAAATGTGTTTTTATTGCTTACTGGTGATAGAGCTAGAATGGTAAATTAGCCAGCCCCATACATTAGCCCATATTGGTTTATTGCATGTATCAGAAACTGCAGACCAGAAATGCTAAAGATTATATATATTTACATTTTTGTTTAAATGTGTGTGTGTAAAGTATGTTGGCCAATATATAATTTTTGCAATTTTTAAATTCTAAAATATAAATATTGTATGCCTCGGAAATCCAGTATCAGTTGGGCTATAATTACCAAATAATGAAGCAACAATAAATCATTCAGTAGCCATAAATGAATCCATTAGTTACAAATAGTATTTTACAAAGTATGCCTTATTATAAAGTGGTGCACACTTCTATAAGGCACTGTATTTTACTCATCCTCCTTGTGATGATTGGACTGTATTTTTACTGTATATATCTCATACTCGTAAACTGTACTTATGTAAGCTGTTCCATATAGCTGCCAGCGTTGTTAGCAGTTCCTTCAACATTATCAAAGGTAATAAAGTCATCGAGTTGTTGATGTGTGAAAAAAAATCCATAGCTTCATCTTTAGTAATTAAAATGTTTTCACTCTAATTGACAGATCGAGTTCAACTTAAGCCTCTTGGGCTTTGGAAGCCCTTTCAAAGCCTATTGGACAGAGTCAAACTGCACTGTCATCAGGCTGAAGACATGACTGCTTCCCTTGACAGTCTGACAGCTTTTCTGACTTTTTGAAGACACTCAGTTTCCATTTGACAGCGACAATATATTACTTAATGGTCCGTTAAAGGCCTACACACACACACACACATACAAACACAGATAGGCGAAGAGGCTCATATGGTAAAGATAAATCACCCAACACCGACAGTCAGACATGCTGACAGAGCGTAAAATTTCGTTCTGTATCTCACACTCTTTAACAGCACACCAAGACACATCACTTACAGGCATTCAACATCGATCACCTGCTCTGCGTAAATGACCTCATTCTGCTACATATGATTGGATGTTGCACATCAAGTGCAGGCTGCTCTCACCCAACATCAGCCAAAACACCGGTCTGGATGACTTGGCAGCTCAAGGTGAATCACATTCAGCGTGGGCTGTTTTGAATGCTAACGAACGAGCAGGAATATGTCTAGGTTTCTGAGCAGAATTCATAAGCAAACAAACTGAATATATGAGTGAATGTGCTCGCCTCCGAGTGTACGTTTTGAATAAGGGCTTTGGTGATGGAGCCGACGAGGAACAGGGTGATTGAAAAAGGGAGATAGAGAGGGGAGAGAAGAAGGGAGAAGAGAGCGGACACGTTCAGAATACTAAAGCTCGTCTAATAGCACAGTGTCACTGCTAATACACACTGGGTGGAATTACACTTATATTCCACAATTAGCATTTCAAAAAGCGGCACAGCTCTGTTCGCTTGCTGCAAAGGTCCTCACATGTCAAAGCAATCAATTACTGAACATTGACATTCAATGAGCAAAACACAAGTATCGGCCACCTGTGACCCATGTGGGCAAAATAAACACTCACACACAGGCACATACTCCCACACGCAGATAAAAAAAAACCTAACAACTTCAGCAGCCTCGTCGTGAGCTAAATACTAAGTGTTTATATGCGAGCTGTCAATCAAAACTGCATCTAAAGCATCAGACAGTTAGAACTCCATTTCTGAGCCAACCAAGCAATGATTTCCCTCCAAGGTACGGTGCTAAAAAAAGTAATCATAATAAAATAAAATAAATAAATAAGCGCCCCCCACCCTCAGCCTCCTCCACTCATCCAAAAACTTTATGCCCTTGGGTGACATGTGTGACACGGAGACATATCCAGAGCACACATAGCAGACAGGTCCTCTGAGCCCTTTGTAATCTGCCCCGTGTAACAGTTCACAAACCTTTGCTGAAGTCTCTCTTTGAACACATGTCTTTTTGTTTTTGCTTCATGCAGAAATAATAACATTAGGCTGCTGCTGTGTTTTGTTCGGCGCACGCAGGCCCTGCCATCATGAATACATTTCTGCCAACTCATACTGGAGTGAACCGGGGGAGGGGGGAACACTGGGAGAGGGAGGGGATGTGCATGCGTGTGTGCGTTGAAGAGAGTGTATGTGTGTGATTCTTGAGTGTTGGGTGTTGGGAGATGAGGGTGTTTGAGGGGACACAAGAGGGAAAAGGGAAGTGAGAAAGATGGATGACTAAGTGTGACAAGAGAATGAGGGATGCACGGGGGGGGTTGAATGTATGTGCACGCGTGTGTGAGTGAGAGAGAGAGAGAGAGGGATAGAGAGAGTGTAACAGTGAAAAAAGAGAGATGCGTGTTTCCTCTGTGCATTCTCGGATGCTTTGCTCCACCTGTGGTTTGCACGCTCACCTGCATGTACGTGTGTGTGTGTTATCATGTCTGTCCGCTCTCACATGTTCATCATTGTATGTGTGTGTGTGTTCACCGCTCAGGTCTGAATTGGCTTGTTTGCTCATACAGTATGTGTGTTCGCACTTGAACATCTTGAGTATATTTGCTTTCGCGCAGCGCGTGTGTATTAGCTTTCCGACATCTGCGCATCTTTTACATTTCTCCACCCATGTGTGTTACAGCGGGAACACACACACACAGATACATAAACACACTCACCTGTCTGGGGATCGACGGAGAAGTACTGTTGGCCCTGCACCAGTGTGTACACGAGCTTGGCGCTGTTCCCATAAGTCGGGTCATCAGCATCTGTCGCTGTCACCTGGATTATAGACGTGCCTGCAGGGAGGAGAGACGAGGGAGGAAAGGAGGAAAATAAAAAGAAAGAGCGTCCATGAGGTAGGAAAAGGGAAAGGGGGGGGTAAGCACAAAGGAGACAGAAAAAGAGAAGGACTGAGTAAAAACAAGGCAGAGCTGAAGCTAAGTGGACAGGATACAGCAGCACTTTAAGAGAATAAGAAAGCTTTATATCAAGTCAACCTCCACACTCCTCTCCCACTCCTTCTCTTTCAATCTCTTTTCGACGGCAGTGTGACAAATACTTTCTTCGCCCTCCCCCCACCCCTTCTTCCCCTATCCTGCCGCTCACCTTCTTTCCTCCCCCCCAGCCCACCCTCGATTCCCTCTGCCTCACTTCATTTCTCTTCATCTCCGTCTCCAATTCCCTTTAGCTCCCTCTCTCAATCGGACCGTCTGTCTCTTCAACGGCCTCCATCTCCCTCTCACTCCCGTAAATCTTCTCTCTGCGGCCCGTGAAGTGTCAATTTGGCATGGGATTTTTTTGCAAATTGTTGGCAAAAAAAATGGAAATATATGAAATAACAGTAAACACATTTCATATGTAGAGTAGTCATATATATCTATATTTATAGAAGAAGTGCGGGTGGAACGACTATTCCCAGTGGGACTCGAGCCAGACAAGATAAGGAGGAAGAAGGGGATTTGTGGGAGCAGCTGCTACTTTATTTCTGATCAAAGTAATGACAGTATCACTATAGGAAAGATTGGTAGTGTGTGTGTGTGTGTG
>NW_023339796.1:19587072-19593104 GCF_004916995.1 Morone saxatilis | reverse complement strand
TGTGTGTGTGTGAAAGCAGAGAATGGGCATTAGATCATCTGTCTGGTGATCCTCTACAGGTAGTGGTCACAGGGGTTATTAACAGATGGTAGATGTTAATTCTGTAATGATTGCACGGGAGAGAGTTCAGAAGGAAAAAGAGAGAGTTTGTGTGTGAGAGAGAAATATTTTACACTACACACTAATTCTAAGCAGGTTTTGAGTCTGTTGTGTACTTGACCTTTCATTACAAGTCCTATTTTCATAGCTTTATCCATCAGTAGTGAAAGGTAACTACACTAAGTCCATTTAGTTACAGCAGCTACAAGGAACTTTCATTGTGTTGATGCTGGCTGCCCCTGTGGACAGGAGCGGTAGTGTTTCAATAGCAGTTTCATTGATTTCAAGGTAAATCCGACCGAATCCGACTAAATGGAAATAGCTAATCGTTCTGCTGATCTTGTTTGTTTATTTGTTTATATAGGTCATATAGAGGCATCAGTGGTCCAAAGAGGTAAAATAATTCTATGTTTCACAAAAAGCTAAAATTATAGAAAAGTCCAAACAAACAAATACAACTTTGTGTATCGGAACTTAGTTTTCTCTTCTTTCCTCTACCATGAATCCTCTCATAACCTCTTGGATTTATCATGTGACAGCTGTGACCAGAACCCCTGATTGGGAACCAGTGAATTGAGACTAAACTACATAATTACGTGTACAACAACAAACAATTCTGTTTACATGTTTATGCATCAGTATTAACACTATACTGACCATAATGTCAGTCAAAGGGGCTATTTTTTTTTGTTGCAATTTTACTTTTGAAAGTAAGTTAGTAATTTTACATTTTTATATCGGTAACAAACCTGGCATCTTCCACCACTGTTACCCATAGTTTCTGTTAGTTTTGATAACATACTGTACAGCAAAACATAGTGTGAACCTAGCAACAACACTGCAATAAAGTCAGACAATGCAAGAAACACCACCTGTCAGACATGCTGTAAACAAGCCAGTTAAGACATCAATCATCTTATCCGCTGTATTTTCAGGTATTATCAACACAAGATCACATAATGTTAGGAATAAACTTTAACTGCAAAAAAGTGGGCGCATACGGCCGCAGGAGGTCGGTCTGTAAGCTGTGGTGGATGTTTACAGCAGACCATTTTGGATAATAATTTTACAGTTCCACATTATTTTCTCTTCCAAATATGTTTTGATGACCTGCTGGCTATTGGAAAACCTGTCTGATCGCCAAGCCGGTTATTTCTCCCTTCTGAGCGGAACAATCAACTCAGTGAGAGCCATGTTACAATGACTGATAATTGTCAAACCTACAAAAATCCAAGTTGAAATAAACTAAACTACACTCAGGAAGAGTAAACATGCATTCTAGCTAATGCTTGATTTTTGAGGGAGCGGCTCCCAGCTGCAGATAAATGCAAAAAACACACATGTTTGATGGTTGTGAGATTGCTTGAGAAAAGATCTTTGAAAACAAAAAAATAAGAATGAAATTAAAACTGAATCTTACATCTGAGATTGAAGTCTGCCGTTGCATGTGATGCATCATTTCATGTACTGTGATTGCTAGTTCACTAATTGGAAAAAAACGTATACAATAACTTAGTACATGGAGACACAGTAAGAGAAGTAGAGAGGAGAGTAGACCCTTTTTATCTCTTTACCTTCGTTTTCAGATGTTTGGCCATTATGATTAATCCATGCACAGTTTTGATTTTTATCTCCATTTCACACATTTTCTAGCCAGCCAGAAAAAAAACATTATTCCAGCACTATCTACACTTTCAGTTTTCATTTCAAAGCATTCCACTTGCAGACTGACAGAGACTACAAAGTGTCTGCTACTGAATCCCTTTATGTTTTAGGCTTTTTTTCACTATAGATATTATAGATATGTGCAGGGGGACATAAGTAGATAAGTAGACAAAATTGTTTCTTTTGACAGCAGTAAAAACTAATCAGACTTTGGGATCAAACAGTATGGCTCTGAGGTTGATGCAACAAGTGCAAGGCGGAGGCAAACCTATTGGTATGCAGCCTGCCAGCGGTGCTATACAGCCACTAACACTCCACAAGGATCAAATATTAACACTGCTACGCCACCATCTGGAACGCATGTTCTCACCATAAGACATCTGTCCACCAGGGAAAAGACACAGGAATCTATTCCAATGTTTATAGAAATATAAGTATTGCACTTTAATATTAATACTCAAGGTTAAACTCTAAATATGTCATTCTCCTAGAATGCAGATACACATCTGGCAAGATGTATATAGCAAATCAAGTGAAACCAACACAATACACTTTGCAGACACAAATTTGAAGAGGGGAACTGGCTCAGTTCCAGTGCACCTTGCATCAGTGTCTCATTGCCGTAGATGACACGCCAATTCGCCCCCATCTCCCCCCTTCCACCCTCACTCTTAAACGTCTGATGTAACAAGTCTTTGATAGGATCCTCACAGCAGCACTATCTCCTCAGTCACACATGCTGCAAGGTGCCTTGGTAAATATTGAATCGTCAAGTAAATATTGAATCCATGATTGACTGAACAACTCAATCTGAAGACTGAGCTGCTATGAGGAGCAGACGCTCATAAGGCAGCTGATAGGATTACTAAATAGTGCTCGTCTCCATCAGCCACTCTCCCTGGGCCCTGCCCCGGCAGGCTGCTGGCAGGGTCATTATTCTAATCTGAATTAAACAATTCAGTGCGGGAGGGACCTTGATGTTTGGAAAAAAATCCTTTAAGAGGCAGATGGTAGGGACCTCAGGCCAAATTTGCTGAACTTTTCTAAACTAACCGGTTTAGGGGTGAATTATTTAAAATAATACACTCTTTTCTTGCAAATTCGAAAGTTTTCCTGAAAGCAATTCTGCTAGCTTTTAAAAGGCAAGAGTGCTCCTCAAAGTAGAACCCATTTTCAAAGGGGCAGAGCGGAGTTTAAATGGAGATTAGAGTACTTCTTGTACATACAAACTGTTTCCTACAGGCTCTTGGCAGTCATGCACTGAATTACAATCTGAGACAGTTATTGTCACTTCAACATCTCACTGCAATATGAGTGCAAACCCCCTCCCCCCCCATCTCTGCCCTTACCTCTCATTTCATTCCTATTCCAAGCACTCTCCTGTGGCTTTGACATGTACTCTGCCATGGCTTGGAAATGACAATGATTATGTGGTAGATTTGGTAGAATTTAAAAAATAACGATAATAATTTCTTATTTAATTTGAAAAGGGATTTGTATGGGATGACACCCAAATCTCACAACAGTTTCTCCTCTTTCAAGGAATGACTTCACACTGTTGAATTTCGTTGATAAAATGTATTGTGTTTTTTGGGAGGTAAACATTATCTGAAACACAGACACTGCCATACATCAATGCCAACAGGAAACAGAACAGTTTTTAAACAGGAATTTCAAAACTGCTCCCTCAGATTTACTGATCTCCAACCAACGGAGGAACCCAGGGTCGACTTATGATGGATTTTAAGGTGTTTGCCCCAGAAACCCACTTTTCTTCTTTCTTTTTTGTTTCTTTTGTGTTGGTAGAATTTATTCACTTTGAAGGTAAAGGAATTTCACAGTGCGCTGCTTCTCTAACTGGGAGCTCTCTTTTCCTGACACTGGGTCTGAGTAAAAACAAGGGGTGCAAGCGCAGGTGGGAGTGACCACCTAATTCTGGTTCCCAGAGCAATATGGAAAAGAGATTGGAGCAGGATACATACATAATTAGTTGGCAGAATAGATTATTTGCCGGTAGACTCAGGGCAGGTTTCAGTTATGGCCAATCACGTCTGTTCCTCACCCCATTAAAAAGCAGCAGACATTTTCCAAACAATGAGCTGAGAGGAAAGTCCAGGCTGGTGGAATACTGCTCTTCTCTGGAAAGAGTCCCAAAGCAGCAACTCAGTGTGCATGCCTTGAATATGAATAGACAGCATCCCTAATAGGCAGATTATGTCTTCTTTTCATGTAGCACAATACAAGCTGTTTCTATTTGTACTGTTCCATGCTTATATTTTATATGCTCAAATTATTCAAAATATTGTATTCAGTTAGTTCAAACAATCAAGCCACTGAGATAATAACAATAGCCTGCTTCAGCCACTTACATCACTACAAAACCTGGAAGCTCCCCATAATAATAATAACCATATTATCATTATAATAGCCCAAACTGTGGATGATTACAAGCTGCACATCTCTTAAATCAGAGACTGCAGATGGAACGTGTGTGCTGCGTCTTTCCTGCTGCTATATGATGGCAACAGGTATTTAATCAACAAAAAGGAAAGGCCTCATGCATCCTACAAGCAGCTGTGGTGACAGTGTTATTCAAAATTATCCATTAATCTAACCCATTACAGATTCTGCCTGCATTGCATTTAAATTGTGGTCCCATTTGCATTTGATTTTTGGGTTTTGTAGAGGTCTCTGAGCGCACATATCCGCCAACGCAAGCCATGAAATTTTCTCTGTCTGGTCTGAGGCGAAAACAGAGATGCAATTTCATGCCAAAAGAGTAATAAAATTGAACAGCCCTGCCTGACCTGCCTGCTCCCAACAAAAAGTGGAGACCAAGTGCATTTCAGTACTCATATAAAACTTCTACAAAAGGCATATACCGTATGTTGCGAGGTGTATAATTTGCTGTATAATAAGATGCATAATAATTTGCTTTTAAAAGTAAATTCACTCTTTACAGTGAGTAAAGTTCCGTAGTAGTTGGGTCAACACCAAATATATATATCAAGTTCTTTTACAAAATATATTTTTTGAGAGTGGAGACAGTTAAATGGAGGTAAAGCATGTGGCCTACATATAAAGAAACTATAGCAGTACAAATGTCCTTCACTTTGTGCCGCTTTTAGCTTGTAACTGCACTGAAGGCCCTTTAGAAACTATATCTAGGTGTTACAATCTGAAAAGGGCATGCAGGAACCCCCAGAGGCTTGTATTCTGACTCCTGCTACATGGACACAAAGCCCTGTTGAAAGTATGCAGAGGGGAGTATTTCACTTTCCTCCCTCTTGCACCTGCCAGCCAAGTTGCCAGATTTCTAGCATTAGTAAATGTTTGCAGAGTGACTTTGCTAAAGTATACACGGCTGAAGAGAAACACAGGAGTGATCACAGAAACTTCTTATTAACATATCATAAGGACGTGCATTAATGAGTTGTTCATCCATTGGACCTGGAACAGGTTAATCTCTGTTTTGACTTAATTATATTTCAGTATATTAAGGGCTGTAATTGGCAAATGCTTGAGGCTGAGATGTTGCATGTTTAGAATACAATATTAGTTGGACTAATAAAAATGAAACTGTCAAGACTAAAGCATAAAACTGAACTGAATTGTACTGAATGCAAACCAGTCAGAATGTGGGCCCATTTAATGTTACAGATGATTTCTCACCTTATGCGTATATATGTTTACAAGCTATAGCGCTGTTGGTGAAAATGTACTGATGAAATTATTAGCTATCAGTTTAGTAATGAGAGAATAGAATGCATCATTTATAATATTAGGCTTATAATTAATTGTTTATTTGTATGATAATGATTTATGTTTAAAACTAAAAGTGATTTTTTTTATAACTTTTATATTCATGACTAAATAAGCAACTCTGAAGTTGAAAAATATGTTTATCATTTAAGAGTTAATGAATTAAACCTCAACTACTTCATCAAGACTGTGTGGGTCTGATTTGATCAGGTTTGACTAGCAATCAACCCTAGCCTGGCATCACCAGGATGAACCTCTCAGTTCCTGTTAAATTTCCAAGGGTCATAGGGAGCATACCAAAATTGCCTCTGGACGCAACTGGATAGACCTTCAATCAATCAGACCTTCAACGAAACGCATGAGGCAAGAAATAGGCAATTCATTTTCAAAATCTTGATTAATTTTTGATCAGCACTGTCGAGTTTTACAGTTTTAATTGAGTTTCAGGAGCCTGTGTGTTTACCTGAACAGACCTGCAGACTGGACACAACTGGATAGACCTACAA
>NW_023339796.1:19584043-19586972 GCF_004916995.1 Morone saxatilis | reverse complement strand
TAGATAGATAGATAGATAGATGTGATCACTTGTCCAAATGAGTCCGGCCCACATCAAACTGAGCACAGAGACAAAAAGAAATTCTGACATATGTAAAAACCCAAACTGCTGTAACTTTGGTAAAAAAGGTACTCATGAAGGACCAGCAGATTCAGAAAATATGTACATGTGGAGCAGTGACGTCATCCGGGAGATTGATGCATTTGCTGTGACCACAGCGTGGTGATACGCAAAACACAAATAAAAACCAACAACTTGAGAGCAGTCATTTAGTATTCAGGAATTCCTATCAGCTGGAGTAAAACCCTGCAAAGTTGTTTTGATATTAAATGCAGTATTCAGACTGCATCTTTAGTTGTAAATAAACTCTCCCTCACTCAATTTTGTACTCTGAAAACTATCTATGTAGTGAATCTACTGAAATGGAGCAGGTATTCTTAACATACAATGCCCATTTAAGGGTTCATTTTGATGAAGACTAAAGTCTAATGTGCACAAAATAGGACACTGTGAATGGAACCCTAGCAGGCGGTAATGTTAAAGCAGTGCTGTGTTGTATAATGGCTACAGCTGTTGAAACCATCATACTGAAGACATCTATGGCTACATTAACATGCTCATTGTATTTCAAATGATAGTTAATGACCCACTTAAAGTGCTTTTCAGTGTTTATATTAGAGTTCTTCTAATAGAGACTTTCGTTTTTTCATTGATCGTGGGTCCATTACTGGTTTAATTTGCAGCCAATAATTGATATTTTGCATTTTTCACTATTTAACATTCTACTCAATGTAAGGAATGTTTTTGTGTAGCCTAAACAGACTACCAGTTCAAAGCTGTTGAATAAAATACCTTCAGACAATTCATCCATCTGAGATAGAAATAAAAAAAGACACTGTCTAGCTGTGGTCAAGGGGGACATCCATCATTTTGGAGCTTGACAGCAGTGACTGTCTGGTGCTTTATTCTGATTAAACACCAAACCAATAAAATGCTACAGCCTCAGTTTGTATACAAAATGTGACTTCATAACACACTCAATCAAGATAAGTTCTTATCCCAGCTATTAAGATTACTTTTTACAATTACGAAATCACAGAGAGGAAAGACATGAAAGATGGGATAAAGAGATAAGTGTGGCATGTGACATAGACTCCAGGCTGAATTCTGTCCGTCAGCCAAATGAGCAACCAAGAAGCCTCCCCAAATCCAGCATTGTAATTATGTTGCCTCATGTTCAGCTCTGCACAAAGGTTACCTGGTCAAACTATAATAATGGTACCTCCATGTTGTCTTCTGGTCCAAAGATTAAACATAATCATCTTTCTATCATGAAAAATGTAGCTATTCACTGCTGTCTGGATGGCAGATGGCACTGCGATAGCAATTTATTCATGTTATAACTTGTGGGAAAGATGCAACAAATTGGGTTTCTGTGGACTACTGAGCAAGTCAGATCACAGCATAAAGTTCAGGTGATCATATTACGGGACAGCTTTGAGCAGCTTTCCTTGTAGATAAATCTAGTTTATGTACAAGAATTTTTTTTGTGGCTACAAGGACCCAGGAATTACAAAACTATCCAAAGCTGAAATATGTGTTCTGTACTACAGAGAACCAGAGGCTGTGTTCATAATCAGTCCCTGGAGTTGTGTGTCTTTCTCTGAGAATAATATTCAGAATCACAACGGTGCAGAGGTAACACTGAATTAACAGCTGCTAACACTTGCTTTCATTTTAAGGCTTAATCCAAGCTCACAGGCCCACACAGCTAGTTAGCTGGCTAGTTAAGAAGCATGTGTCCAGTGTGTAGCATTTGGTGGCATTCAGCATTGTATTTGCAGATTGCGACTCTTTCCCTTCACCCTCCCCTTTTAAGTACAAGGAGAAACTACGGTGGCCCTATCTAGAGCCATTGGGTTTGTCAGTTCTGAACTACTTTAGAAACATGGCGGTTCAACATGGCGGCCTCCAAGGAAGACGACCCACAGCTTCTTTAGATATTAAAGATTAATTCTAAGGTAACAAAAACAAAACTATACACACACAATTAACAACACAATTATTTCATGTCTAAATTATTTATTCAGTGTTGTGCACTGAATCACAATAAATTTTAAACCCACCCTCCCACTGTCCACCCTACTTCCATTACCTATATTTGCCATCTCAGGCACGGTGGCGCTGTAGGGGCCTTCGTCAAAGATAGGTGGGTTGTCGTTTATGTCCTGCACCCGAATTATGAACTGTGACGAGGGCTCCAGGGCACGGTCCGTCTGCCTGTCGGTGGCCGTGGCTATGAGGCGATACTCGTCCTTCTCCTCACGGTCCAGTGGCTTGGTGACGTGGATGTTCCCCGTCTTCTCGTCTATCACAAAGACCGAACCCGCCCCCTCGCCTCGCAGGACATACTTAGTGCGTCCATCATTCCTGTCCATGTCGGTGTGGAGCTAGGTGAAAGAGGATGGAAAGAGAGGGGAAAAAACATGAATAAAAGACAGAATGAAAGCAAGAACAGAAAGAGAGAAATAGAAATTGGAAGAATGTGCGAGGTAAGGATAGACAGGAACATAAAGGGTGGAAAAGAAAGACAAGAGTGAACACCAGTTAAAAATTAAGTTTGTTTTTCGAGACAGGCAGTGAAGACAAAACAAGCAGATTATCCTCTGCATGCCTCCAGGATATAATGAATTTAAACAGAGGCAGACAAAAGAAATACGCACAATACCTCTCTCTCTCTCATACACACACTTTCCTCCCATTGTACTGTGTCTCATCTCTCTATTCCTGCAATATGAGCAGTTATGAACCAGGATCTCCTTAATCTCAATGATATCCCGAACGCACACTCTACTGCTCACTCTTAAAGCCTCTTTTCACTTCCTAGCAGCTGTGGACGGCAAGAGTTTACTAGTCTGTGCACATGCAG
>NW_023339796.1:19573617-19583943 GCF_004916995.1 Morone saxatilis | reverse complement strand
TTTTGGAGCCAGAAGTGACCATATAAGGACAAGTGTGTGGAACTGGGAACAATATGTATTGCTCCACCTCTATCCTGATCTTGATCTGACTCAGAACCCGAGGACATGCTGTGGTAGCGACTTNNATAATCTTGATTCATACTTGATCAAATTAATCAATAACCCTGTTTTATGGTCTATTTTACTGTAAATAAGACCATAATTTACTAAATGAACATAATGCTGTATTGAAAAAGACTTGAAACTAGCGACTGAGACATAAACTTATTCGGAAACTGTTTACTGAGGTAACTAATCAATTCAGGAGTAGGGTCATTTTCTCATAAACTTACATAGAATCTGACTTATTTTTGCCTGGAGTCACCTTTAAAAAAAAAATGCAGTTTTAATATATTAGCTTCCCTGTTTAGACCCAGAAGCTATGTCTACTATTTATTAAACTGTCTATGGGTAAAACATACTGAGTATACAGACATAGGGCAGATGACTACATTATGATGCAGAGGGGAAAATGTTCTTTTGCATTTTACAGTGCAAAGACCCTCAAAAGACTTAAAAAGATTTTGAGCAGCAAGTCATCTTAACACATCACATAACTCTTCTCAAAATATTCTTGTCATGGCAACAGCGCCATCTTAGTTTATTTTTGCCCTTTCTGCCCATTTTCAGTGCCTGTCAGTTCCACCACCTCAATAGTCTTTTTTCCACAGCAGATATGTTGACTTGTCATAGCAGGACAAACACAGGTGTCACTAATAACATTAACATTAAATTTTACATTAACTCTGCTCGTTTCCCCAGTAAGCCTTGACAGTGTAACAGTAAGCTATCATGCACAACTTGAAGCAGCTAAATGGAATTCAGCCATAATTAATTGTATTATTTAAATGTGTTTCTCTTACTGTGACATATCAAAATATATTTTGTTAAAAAGGTCCACAATGACCATGATGTCCATGATGAGTCAATCAATTCTGGGATACTGTGGCATCTGTAGATAAAAATGGTTCTTTCTGAGATAATGAAAACACAAAAATTCCTATATTCAGGTGATTATACACTAATTAAACAAATCTATGAACATCATATTCCATTTCTGACAATAGAGCCTCCTAAATGTTACACACCAGACCTTTAACTAGTATTGAAGAAACCTAACCTTTTTCCTGTATTTGTTTTGAGCCGACACAACACCCACCAACTGTCACGGATTGGTATTTATAGGACAATTAAGACCTGGCCATGTAAATTCAAATAATAATTCAAATAAAAGTCAGACTGCATTGACACGTGGCACCCACACAATCTCAGGATCAATCTTGGAACAGATTTCATTGCCCAGTGTGTTAGTGCACCATCTATAGGTACTCCAGTCAAATAAACAAATGCCCTCCCTGCACCTCCTACCGGCATCCATAGTAGAAATATACAAACCTGGCTGAAGCAATGTTGCAACCGTTCAGGCAAACTGGTGTATGCCTCAATTTCACTTTATTTCAAAATGACAGAAGGAAATAGTGTGCAATCAGTGCAAGGCGAGAAAAACAGTGTGAGCTTGAAAGTACCGGTGAGGGAAACACACACACCCCTTACCCACTAACTGTAGAAAAATCTAGGTCTAGGTAATATGTATAGATTGGCTTTTTTGGGTTAAGAGTTTTTCTGAGGTCCAGAAAAATGCTTGTCGTTACAGGTTTTGCTACTATAACAAATTGTGTTATGTTGCAGCCAGGGTCACACAAGTTCATTGAATAGTGTTTACATTTTGACTTGTACTGAGTTTGGGCTCATCCTCCATCTTCTGAGGAGGCCAACTGGGGCCAATTGGCCAAAACACCCGACTGGTCAGGACCACCATGGGAGCCTGGTTCCTCACTCTCCTTAACGAAGAGCCATTAACAATCAAAGTCTTAACGGCCCTGCAGCTTAACGAGGGGACTTAACGAGCTTCTTAATGAAGCCCCGGCCATCATTACCACAGTGAGTGGTGGCAGCGCTGATTGAAAGCACAGCTCAGAGTCATTCTGGAGCAAGAGAGCCCAGCCTAAGGAAACCAAATCCATTTAAGACTGACCTCTCACCCTTATCTGTTCCTCCAAGATTAATAGGAAAGTATAATAAGGAAAGCGCACTTAACCAGATATAATGGCTATGGATATTTTATGGCTACAGAGGTGGCACAGCTTTAGAATATCTTTCAGCCACCTGTCAGTGTGCAAAAATATCCAAACAATATTCTAACACAACTGGTTATCACCATATTTCACATCCGCTTAACTTGAATAATATGACATCTCATAACTCCTGCATTTCATATCCCCCTGATATACCATCAAATATATCAAGAGCCAAACAATATGAAGCCACTGGCCACAAAAGCCAAATTTACTGATGTGTCACCTCTGCTTGGAGAGTGATTTCAGCTTGATAAGCTGCCATTTCCATTTTCTCTGGCGCCAGTTGTGTATGCAACAACCAGCCTCCACAGACTCCTAAATCTCTTCAATTACTTATATTATCATAAGGTAATATGCTTATACTCATATACTCAATTTCACATTTTTGCAATAACCATAAATCACGAGGCGAGGAGGAAAAGTACTCTCTGCCAACCTCTAAATCACTTAAATAACTAATATCCCATATACACAATTTCACATTTCTGCCGCACAATAAATCATAAAAACACCAGGAAAATGTGTTTTTTTCCACAGCTGTGCATTAGCCTAATGAATGTGGATGTTTTCCCCCACAAATTCAGCATGTGTTTGTGTGTGTTTGCTGTGTTTGTGTGGGACTGAAAGGGAGGTGGGTTTACAGTGGCAGGAAAGATGACAAAATGTCAGCTAGCTGCTCACGTGAAACAGCAATAGGTGTACAGCAGCAGTGTGGGGCACCGCTGCGCCCTGCGATTGGCATCAAGGCTCAATTCCCCAAACCCATCAGGGAGAGTTTGCAGAGGTGCACAGGCAGGTGTGAGAATATCCCCCAATCTCCTCTGTAAGCCCGTGGAGGGGCGGAAGCTATTCATCTTCTGTGTGGTGACTTCAAAAGAACCAGAGGCCTATAGGGCAACTGCAAAACCCCACCAGCCAGTCAAATTCCACAACGGGGCTGGGTGGAGGTATCGCTGGGGGCTGGGAACAAGCCAGCTCTTTCATATCAGCTAGGGAGTGTCAAGCGGGGCAGAGGGGAGAGGGTCAGCCAATCGATTTGGAGCAGGCCCACCAATTCAGAGAGATGTCTGAAGAAACAGGCCAGTCGGGGAAAAACGGCAGCAAAATTAATTTGGGACAGGGCCCATATGAGTTCAGAGAGCCTGTTTGAACTGAAACCGTGCCTTGTGGACGGACCACCTACCACTGAGATATCAGTAGTTTTGCTTGAGGGTATGTGTAAGTGTTTGTGTGTGTACGTTTGTGTGCATATGTGTCTTATACTATACGTGACCATTTTAACAACAGTTTTTGCAGGTGTGTGTTGGCCACAGTAACTTTAAAGAAAGAGGTGTAATGACTCTGAGTCTCCTTCTGCCCTAGCTGAACCTCCACTTGGCACAGTCATTGCACAGAGTGGACCAGGAGCCAAGGCGTGACTAAGAATATGTGTGTGTGTGTGTTTGTGTCTGTGTACTTTGTGTGTGCCTCTGAGTGCCAGCAGCGCCTGACCTGGAGAGAGAAGAAACAGTTGAGAGCCGGCCAGGAAGTGTGGGGCGGTTAATAGAGCACAGCTCAAAGCTGAGGCCAACATCTACACGTCGACTAATAATTAAAGTCAACAACTCTCTGGGCTGACTGTGATCAGCTCCACCATCATCAGATGTCTTTGCTCTCTGTTCCATCTGGAGAGCGATGGATCCCCATCTGGGACTCAGGAGAGCGAGATATAACACACACCAATGCCTGCACACGTACACACAAACAAGTGTGTGGACACAGGTATAGTTGGCTCTTGTGATGCCTCTCAGATTCAAGAGTGGAATTAACTGCAGCAGTATAATTTGTATTTAACAGGTAAGGTATGGTATGAAAATGCTGAAACTACATTTTTTAAAAGGAAGACCCTCTCCAGCATTATTAATATTTTCTTTACTTACACAAAAAACACGTAACACAACATAACCTCCATTTTAACCTTCATGTGAGTCTCACAAGTGAAATAAAAGGCAAATTCACATATATTCCGAATTCCATTATGTTCCAAATGTATTAAATACTTTCAAGTTGAATAAGATACTTCCTGGGCAGGCCTATGTTATTTAGCACTAATTTGGGAGAAAAAACTATTTCTGTAGAGGTTAGTAAACACGCATTCATGACTGGCTTATCGTTAGACATGCTAGCAATTAACCAAATTATTTGATTGGAAGTGCACCAAATCAACACAGCAAATTTATGTTTCCTATAATTGCTGCCAAATTATGTGGTTATTTCCAGGGACTGTATTGGAAATTACAAACTCATGAAAGAAATTATTTTCATAATATAACATACTAAAACTTTGCTTTTAAATCAAGAGTTACTAAATGTATAGTTATTATCACTGTCACTGAATAAGCTAACTAGACACAGGCACTAAGTGGCTGCCTCACCTCCAGTATCTAAATGATAAACATAAAGGTGAATAATATGAAGTGATATATGATGTTGTAGCCTGATGTATTAGATTAAATATCTGGCGCTGTTGTAGGCTCATAGGGGACCTAATAATATGCATACAGTCCGTAATGAGTCATTGATTATATCAAAGGAAATAAATCATAATTTGAGTCTTGTTGTCATAGTCTTGGCCATAATTCCTGTCTGTAATAATAACATTGTAGTCATCAATGGCATTGATGGGATCTAGAAATGCAGTAAATTTAGTTTAAAAAAAGCCAGACAATCTTATTATACATACACTGTAGAGAGTGTCTGGTTCAACTTTAATATACTGTATTGTACACACGGTAGTTGTGCACACACTTGATTTTTCCTCCAAATAAGGTGGAGGAAAAATGATTAGATGATTTTTATACAGTTGTCATTTATAAGTCCTGCCTGATCATCAGGCTGCTCAGATTTTATTATTATGTAATTCTACATATATATTGTATAGACAGAAATTAAAATTATCCTTTGACTTTAAAATTCTTTCACCACATTTTCGATATAAACCATTATAACCACAACCATAAAAAGTATGCAAATAGTGTTTCTCACAGGTGTGACACTCATGCATGCACTTTTGCAGGCTCTCATTCCACTGCTCGGCTATCAGTGCAGGCAAAAAAAACAAAAACACCTTCCAATTATGCGGAGGCACTCAAACATAAACCCCCCACAGAAACAGAAGCAAAAACCAGCCAGCCTCTGAGGAGCACTTGTGACTTCAGAAGACAGACCTTTGTACTGTGACAAGTTTTAAATTCCGTCTGAACTTTCAATCAAACCCACTCTCGCAGCGAGTGTGTGTGGGGGGGAAATTGTCTTTTGTTCTGCGCTCATAGTAAAATGTCAGACGGTATTGAAAACAGTCTCTTCTGGCTCCCTGTCTGTTTGTCTTACAGTGAGACACAGTTTAAATACGTCATGAGAAGCAGGAGCTAATTGTTTAGCATTGATCCACTATTGATTGGGCATTGAAGTTTGGCTGGCATTGATTGGCTCTTTAATTCAGTTGTGGTGTGGACATGTTGCCTTGTTCTCGTTTGATCTAATTCAGTCTGTCTCTGGAGGGCACACTGTGTGGCCTCCACTTTAACACACACACACACACAAAGACTGCAAAATCTCTCTCCGTCACACTCACACACACTTCCTCCCACTCACACACTTCCTAACAGAACATTCATTATTCATCATTATTAGACTTTTCCTTTAGCACCATAAGCTGTTCAATGCATGTCACCACTGTTCCCTTCCTCCGCAATACATTATTCAGGACAAAACTGTGCTTTTAGCCTCAGAGTATGCAAATCCCACTTTTGATTATCATAATCAGCTGATGTATGAGCGGGAGTGTGTATGCGTGTGTGGCGGCTCGTCTGGGTGATTGTTTGTGTTTTATTGCTTCAGTGCTCCACTCTGGTGGTGTATACTTCACATCATATTTTTGGCCGAGGGAGACGAGCTTGGAAAAGACCACTGGAGGCTTAACTCACTGCTGTACATTTAAAGGGCAAATCGCCCACATATATGCCACTGCGTGCCACTGCCAAGAGGAATGGCTTTTACCGTCAGGAACCAAAAGTCTTTGTGTCTGTGTGCATATAAAGGAGAGAGAGCAACGTGTAGTAATGAAAGGGAATTTCAAGCACTGTTTATTATCTTCTCATTAGTATTGAGTTTTTGTGAAAAGGTGGTATGATTGATTTTTTGCTTTTTGATGTGAATTTGAATTTGTTTGATTTGAATGTGCAGCTTGTGGATGTGTAAAATATGGCACACAGTCACATAAAATAAAGGATAAAATACATTTGTAATATATTGTTTAAAAACATAGAGTTGTACAGTCACAAAATGTATGTGGAGTCCTTGCATATTATCACACTTTTAATATATTATATAATACCTTATATGGAGTGTATACTCAATGCTTAATCACTATTGTGTGATTGTTGAAGTCGAATCATCTCAGCATGTGTGTGTTTGTGCTGCATGCCTCTCAGGATGCATTAAAATATTAACCTGTGTGTCTGCATCTGTCAGCAAGCTGAATTGAAGATTCCCTCCTCTCCTTCTCTTCTGCTCCCATCTTCCTCCTCCTATTTCTTCACCTCTGTCACCCTCTTCCCATCAGGTGCCACCTATCACCCATTCGCTTTGCCCTCCACTGGCCTCCTGCTCGTCTCATCCTGACCCTGCTCTCTTCTTCTGACCTGCCCTCGCCGTGCACCTTCTCTCCTCTGTGGCTGAGCCTCCTCTCTCACATGGCCTCCACTACTCACACCAGCTGTTGGGCACAAAAAACTTCCCACATCCCACTATTAATAAGTGTGCAAAGAAATGCATTAAACTATTGATGTTTTTATTACAATGCTAATTGACTTAAAGCTGCTCTAATCCATATTTCTATGTTAACAATGAATGAAATGACTCAGTTTAGCGGAGTATTTCAGCGTATTTCTGCTCATTACATTGGTTGTAAAGCCTGCAGTTTTACTCTTTGGTTAAACTCTCATTGCTTTCATCAACCTTGTTTTCAGCATCAGCAGGTGGCTGTTTTCAACAAAATAGCTTTTATAAACCTACTGTACACTACTGCTTAGCACCAAACAGCAGGCAGACACACTAGCTAGTGAACATAGTGGAGAAAGAGCCAAGAAGAGCCAGATATTAGGCTCAGATGACTAAAAACAGCTAAAAGAATGTGAATATTGGATTTATATCACCAAGTGGCCAGAAACATGACTTCAAATGAATGTTAACATTGTTTCCTGTCTGTCAGATGTACAAAAAGGCATCTACACATTTGCCATAACAAATACAATTCAAGTGATTTATGTTTAGTTAAAACATGGTTGCTCATTTAGTTTCACAAGGAATAAAGTTTCATGGCCTAAATAAACAAAATGAAAACTTCCAGTGAACAATTTTAATCCCCTGTTTCTAGCCTTTCAGTTAGCTAATAGCACACTAACAGGCTAGACTAAGATGATGAACAGAAATATACAAATATTATGCCTGTGTAACATGAGCATGTTAGCATGACAACCAACATTTAACTTCAACTTCATATCACCCATTTTACAGTTTGGAGTCCAATTTCTTATATGTGCTAAAAAATTTATTAGATTGCTTAGTTGTTGTTTTTTTTTACCATATTTGGATTACCAACTTTTCTTCCTTTAGTGCTGGAATTTAGTCCAAGAAAACTAAAGCTCAAATCTCAGAAGCTTGCCCAACAACCCAATTTACCACAGCATCAGTGTTAATCTGGGAATACTCCACACTGATTAAAGCCAATGATTTAGTACTTTGATACTGATAATGTGGTGATATTTTGGGTAATATTGAAGCTCAGATTGAGTAAAAACTTAAACATTAAAACAGACAACAAATCACTGCAGCTACATAAAGATATGTATATTGCATTGTGTCACCCACTGGTAAACGGCAGCTTATTCATATGCTAAAGTTCGAATCAGACTTGTTTAGCAACAGTGATGATTGACGGCCCAGATCCTATGATTAGCTGCATTAATCTGTTCCACTATAGCTGCCTGAGGGTGAGTTGTGTCACCTTTCAGCTCTTGCCTTCATTCCCCTCGCTCGCTCTCTCTCTCTCTCTGTCTCTCTCCCTTTCTGTCATGTGACTCCTCTTCTTCTCTAGCCATCCTCTGCCCTCCTCTCTCGCCGTGCCCTCGCTCCCTGACTCACAGGCTCCTTCGGGGCCACGGGGAGAAGTGGAGTGCACGGTACGGGCCAACGCATAAATATTAGCTCAAGGTCACGGTCACAGTGCTCACACTGGGCTATGCATAATCATGAATTCGACTCCTGCACAGCCTCTTCACTTCACATATTCCCTATGTCACATTACTGGGCCCGGGCTAAACACACACTGTGTTTCTCACCATTGACACGGCTAACCTTGACGGGTTCCCCTCAAGAGATAAACCAGTTCCAACTCCCAATTTGTGCTTTACTTTATGTTATTGCATTACCATGTTTTGTTAAAGTTAACACACACATACTAACCCACATTTCTAGGGTTATCTACAAATGCATTTTTATATTAGGTTGAAATGGTGTAGATGTATTCTAAGCGGTTCATATACTCTCAGAGATGAAATACTGCCATTCTCACATCCGGGACAACGATGCTTTAAATTCAGATGCTCGCTTTGCTGATTTGTTCGACATTATCCCGAGATGAAACACGGTCTATAAAGAGAGAAGGGAGATTGGAAATAAAGGAGAGAAAGGCAGGCTGTGTTTCCTTTGAATTCCATCTTTAATAGACTCCACAGTTTCCCCTCTTTTCTTCCTCTTCTTCTCCCCTTGTAGCCTTGTTCCCTCAGTCATCCCGTCTATTATTTTCTCTATGTGATCCTGCACCCACTCAGCACAGAGACACATTTGAATGTGGTCTCCACAGGGGCTTGCAATAAAATGGTATTTAACTGCTTTCTCCATTCTCTCACTCTTTTCTCCCCTCCTCTCTTGTATTTTCCTCTGTGTAAACCCTGCCCGTCTCTGCGCTGATGCCCTGGATTCCCGGCTGCCTCTTTTCATAACCCTCTCCTTCTCTCTCTCCGGTCTGTCTTTCTCCGGCTTGCTTCAGGCCTCGACGGGCTGTGAGGTCAGCTTTAGAAGCGTGTGTGATCTCTCATTCCTTCCCCTCTTCTCTTTTTTCTTAAACTGCCTCACACATTTTTGCCCTCCGCAAGTTGTAAGCCATTAACCTTTCCTCACTTTCCACCAATCTCACTTTTTTCCCTTACCCCTCCGCTCTGTATATCCGCATGCCATTAACTCTGCCCTGACTGTACCATACATCCCCTTTCTTTCTTAACCTCTTTCTGTTCTCGCTACAGTTTCACCCCCTTACTTCCGCATCATCCCTTCTTCATCCTGCATGGTAATCTCCTTCTCTTCTGCCTTGTTATCTCCCCCTCTCTTCCCTCCCTCCAACACCGTAGTCACTCTCTAATTGCTGTCTCACCCCTGCTGTGCTCGGACCCGGAGGCTAAATGATTTCTACAGGGAGAGTAAGAGTGGAAGAACGTGAAAACACAGAGCAAGAGACATTATTGATGAATTCCTTGTCAGGAGGTGTGTGTGTTTACAGTTAGTGTTGGCCCTCCTATTGGCACCATCACACACTTTCCTTGTTTTTATATTTTATGTCTCCATGCCTCTCGCCTCCTTCCTTCTTTCATAAAGGACCCTTTTATCTCAGTAGTGTTATTTATGACTGTGAAGCAGGACTTATTAGCTTTCTGTGTTTTGTGATGTGTTTGTTTACAAACACAATGTGGATTTGTGTCACAAAGAAGTATTTGTGTTTTCCAGAATGTGTATTTATGTCAGCCTCCCTTGAGGTCAGGAGATGAAATTAAAAGCACGTGCTTACAACTGAAGTAGAAGAAGTCGCATCGTTTTACTTGCGTAAAAGTAGTAATAACCACAGTGTGAACATTTTGGAAAAAATGTGGCAAAATGGCGGACTCCGCCACTGAAACACCAGCCATATATAGTGTCAAAAATTGGGTCTATGAAAATGTTAAAGATTATGACTTTAAAGGGTACTCTACATTATATTGTGTAAAATCTGTGAAGTCCCTCTTTAAAGATCCAGTCTGTAACATTTAGGAGAATCTATTGGCAGAAATGAAATATA
>NW_023339796.1:19561966-19573608 GCF_004916995.1 Morone saxatilis | reverse complement strand
TGTTTTCATTAGTGTATAATCAGACACTCAATCAGTGACAATAAAAATCATATTTTTTTTGTCACCTTATAATGAGCCATTTATATCTACAGACACTGCAGGTCGCCTTCCATGTACTGCACCATGTTGAACCACCATGTTTCTACAGTAGCCCAGAAGGGACAAACCAATTACTGGCCCTGGATAGGGCCATATATATAGTATTATCATTAAAGATGTATCCACATGTAAGCAGCATTTTAATATTGAATAGGCAAAACTAGTAACTAAAGCTCAGAAATAAATGTAAAATAAAGGGTACCATACATCCATTTGAAATGTAGTAAAAAGCAGCATAAGATAGAAATTCTTACCTCAAAATTTTACTAGAGTAAATGTACTTAGTTACTTTTATACCACTGGCTTGTAGCAAATGACGAAAGGGCTTTGCTAAAGTGAGCATCAAAGAAAAAGAGTGTGCATGCACATGTACACAGTCTCAATCACCAGCACTTAACTTCCTGTGACAGCCTCCTCCTCGTCCTTGCATCACACGCCGACTTCCCACGAGCGCTTTCGCAATATCATGTGTGCGCATGTTGCACCCAGAGGCGCTGCACAGAGGCACAGGAGTTATCAATAACAGAACGGTCAATAACCGTGTTATTTATAAATCTTTAGATGCCCTCAGGCTGGATGAATCCTTTAACTGCATTTTGCAGAGCAATTTTCAGCAGTGAATGTTAATGAATGATTCAACATAATATGAAAACTAAGTATACGCTACTCAGGGAATTGGTTGGGATCGTTTGGTGGGTCACAATCTGAAAGTATTTAATTACTGATTCGCATTGATGTCTGCATGTTTTATATTCACGCTGTGCTATAATGTGAGTGTCATGTGTGGCAAAGACAATAATGTTAATTGTGTAATACAGGCATATTTCACTAACTATGAATTATGTATGTTCATGCTGATGTTAATGATATGCTAATGATGATGATAGCCTAGGTCCATTTCCTGTTGCACTGGTGAATTACATATGCATGTTCATCGACTTGCCTGCTATACCTCATACACTTCAGTTGTTATAAAGGTGAAACGGGGCGAAATGGAGACGTTGGAATTTCCTCACAGAGGAAGAAACTACTATATGTCACGTTTTCTCCGCACATGAGGTGATAGGGAGTTTGCATTTCAAGAGGAGAGTGAGGATGGAAGAAAAGCTAATCAGAAAGTGGTGTTTTTTTCTTAATCCCAGCTCTGCTGAGGCGCCTTTTCTCCTCAAGAAAAATCTGTGTTTCTTTCACACTGCCTCTGCAATCACTTGAAACCCCATTACAGACCATGTGACAGCATCAATTAAATTCACAATTATCATGGGGCAGAGACACCCCAGCGTGAGAAAATATAGTAACACAGCATCATCTCGGAGACTGTGTGTGTGCGTGTGTCTGTGAATACGTGCATGTGTGTGTTTGTGTGTGAGTGTGTGTGTAAGAGAGAAATAGAGAGCAGAAAACTGAGCCAGACAATTCACTACTCAGAATGTTTCATGCCCTTTTTGGCAACTCTTGTGAACCTGAACAACTCTCCAAAAACAAGATACCACAGTAAACAAAACCTCGGATCCTTGACGGCATTAAGACATTTCAAGGGCCACTCTAACAACAGCGAATGGACAGCTGGTGACTCACTGCTTGCTTCTTTTGATTTAATACCCAATGAGCTGGGGTTTTTTTTCTGCTTTCTAACAATTTGAAATCACAGAAAGTGCTTATAAATAGCCGTGCAAAATTACACTGGGTGCTGTCACAGTGTGTCCACAAAGTTGGCCCCTAATTCATTATCAGTTTAGCTGCAGAGCCTTTGTCTTCCATTGACATCACAGATTAGAGCCCTGGCTCTTGTTTCCAGCTTTAGTAGAGCTTTATCCAGACCGAACTGTCCGAGATCACACAAAAAACAGCATGAATCAGTGTTAGAGGGTGGATTTTTTGAAGTGAGCCCACAATTAAGTACAGAATCACACCTTCAGATGTACATGGTTTGTTTGTCTGAGTGCATGCGCGAGTACAGCATAGCTGGCTGAAGAAGGGACACGTGTTGTGAGTCACAGGCAACAGTATTTGCAGCTGATTGAGCCAGAATTTGGTGTTGGATCTGGCAGGTGTAGCTGTTCTGGCCTGTTCAGTCATTTTCTTCACGCTCTCCATCACAGCTCTCTACATTAAAGCACAATCAGGTCCCAAATAGGGAAAAAAAACAAGGCCGTGTGTCCGCATTGATCTCTCTACCTATAGTGCCGGCCTACGCTGGAGCAGAGCAGGAGATTAAAAATTCATAAGCGTATTAAGATCTATAAGAGCATTATTCATGTGTGCCGTCACCGTCTAATACAGTAGGGTACTAATCATACGCATCTCTAGCCCAGCACACACACAAACACACAGTAACAATAGCGTTCTGGGTGTGTTCCAAGTGTCAGCAATATCATATGGGCATGTGTGTCTCGCTTGGCGTTGTTCCCTCCTTGAGTGCCATACAATGTGCTGGCATAAATACCTGCTTGACACAGCAGATTGGCACTAATGGCTTTACACACAGTGCCATCTGTAAGCTGGACCGTTACCTCTTGCATCTTCTGCATGGCCACTAACGGTGCTTCGTAGCGTTCGGTTCAGACCATCATCAGTCACAGTGGAAAGGCAAAAACAGCCAAATTAAATGTTGGCTAATCATTGCCGCACATAGGGAGGCTGTACATGAAGGCTGCAGGGTCCTGCCCATCTGTGTGCACCTGGATATTAAAATTTTGAAACAAAGCAATTTGGGCGTTTTTGTCTAGTGAGTGTGAGACACCTCCTACTGAGCTGAAGCTCTTAACCACCAGCTCAACTTCGAGCACTCACACACATACACACACCAACTTCCAGCAGCCTGCAGCAGTCACACAGGGATCATTACTATTCATTTGCTGAGCAAACTGGCCACACAGGCTTATAAATTAGCTCATCTACCGCAGCTGGGTACTGAGACAGTTGGCGCATGCTGAGGACCGAGAGCGCAGCCATTACAGTGCAGGGCTCCGAGACACCTTCTGTCCAGTCCATGTGACCTCCTCCACGCTCATCTGCTCACTCTGTCAAAGGAGGGGGGAGTGTGCATCAGGCACTGGGGGTGAGACATGCCCAGTCAATGATTCTAATAAATTACAGAGCAGAGCAATAGGACTACAGCCCTGTGTGCGTTGTGCTGAGGGAGAACGCTGTGATAAATCCTATCAAACCAAGTGTAAATCAGTCTGAATGAAATAGCATTAGCGGGACCTTGCAGATCTCTGACCATGAGGGAGGAGAGCTGACAGCTCTGACCTACAGGGAAATGAGGGAACACTCGGACTACTCTTGCTTTCTGCCTTGGGTTAGGATCAATGGTGGAAGGAAAAAGTAAAGCTATTAATTCTCCTGGATATGTCAATTCCCATTGGCGTGTGTGGATTGGTAGTGATCATGACTAGCCCCTTGGGCAGACAGAATCTGGGGCTTTTGTTGCGCCTCAATACACCATTGATTCATTGAAGCTTTTTACAGCTACCTGGAAGGCACCACATCGCACTGGAGCAATCTAAATCAATTCCAATTGCAGGTTTATCACAATGCACAAAAAAACTTAGAGCATGACTCTGGGGTTAAATTATGCTGACCACTTTTTGTATAAGATGTGTACCTGAGAGAAGGACCCGAGGTTAAATAAGCCATGTAACAGACTTGTCTTAAATATTCATAAAACATTCATAAAATAGTTCACAGCCCTTGTGAATGATGGATGAAGTTTTTCTTTGCACTTACCCGTCCGATGAGCACAGGTTCAGGCCCGGCGTATTCTTCGATCACAAAGAACTGGTTCCAGATCCAGCTCCTCCTGCTGCGAGAACGTGGCCCCTTCCTCACCATTTGCTCATGCATTTCCTCTTCTACCTCTGACTCTGCTTCTTCAAACACAAGGCCCTCCCCATTTTCTGGATCGACAGATTGCATCCCAGCATCTTTTGTATCATGGCTCCATTCGGGAGCCGGGTGGAGCCTCAGGACATGACTGCTGTTGACAAGTTGGTTGTCTTCATCTGCAGGGTACTGAGCTGTGCTGAGTTCTGTTTGAGCAGTGTGAACCGACTCTGTTAATGGGTCTCTATGGGAATCTGCTGCTCTGTTCCCCGGTCTTACTCCCAGGGGTTGCATTGTCAGCACAGACGGTGGAGAATCATTTGTTTCAGAGGGTACATACAGTGGGAAATGTTTTGTCGATGTAAATGGTGGTTGTGTTTGGCTGATTATTACTTCCTTCTCAGGACTGAGACTGACCTCGCTGCGAGGTGTTGACAGCAAACGGGCCAGGTGTTTGCTCTTCCTATCGCCACTATCTATACCCTGTATTCCCAAGTTGCCCTGGCCTTTACTTAAAGCTGGGTTGACTTCACTTAGCAGATTAATATGAGTGTTGGCACCTTGGTCTCGATTAAGATCTGGGGTGGTGACTGGGCTTACATAAGGTGATGCCGTCTGATTATCAAATCCAGTGTGAAACTGAGTGACAGCTATATCTTGTCTCTGCACTTTCTGAGCCTCTAACTGTCCATGATTAACGTCAATCAAATCTCTCTTCCTGCTCCGGCTGCCCTTGCTCGGAAAGCTCAGGCTGGGAACACTCTGCATTTGGGAATTGACGATCCTGACGAGGTTCTCTTTCGACAGCAGTTTCAGAACCCCGTAACTGCCAGTGAGGTTCAGTTTTCGGTTTGAATCTATGCTGAATCCTTTTCCTGGCACACCTGTAGTATGCACACTTAGATCAGGTCTGTTCCTGGATCTAGAGCCTGATTTAAACCTGGTTTTATTGGTGTGTAGATCTGGTTTATGATGGATTGTGAATGTTTTTTCTGACCTTCCTGTTTTGGTAGAAGTCTCAGCATTTTTGGTGTTGTTCTTAATTTTCTTCACATCCTGGTTTAACTCCTTGTTATTGGCTAACATGTGCGGTGTCACTTCTTTTTTATTGACAGAGTCGACCTCACGCTTGGGCTTGAAAGCTTGCCTGTCCTTGTTAGCTACCAAGGGAGCAGCATGATTCTGCAATATTTTGGAATAAGAGAAAGATCCAGTGTCACCCGCCTGTTCATGACTAATCAGGTTTCTAAGAGTCACCACGGGCATAGCATTTGCATCAACGCTTGCATCCCATTGGTCCGCAGTTCTGCTCTCCCCTAGCTTCACCATGTGCGATCCGCCCACTCCTCTCCTCCGGACAATTTTACTGGCCAAGGCGCCTCCCGCGAGCCCCTCCCACAGGCACAGGGAAACCAATAGGAGCAGATTTCTTGTAATCATCTTGTCTTGTGGTGAGACGTCCTAATTTGAGCGAGGTTTGCTGTGAGGCAGGCCTTGTTTTCCGGTTGTCTTCATTCTCTCTTCTGTTTTCCCTCTTCTCACACCCCTCCTCTCACTCTCGCATTCTGTGCCCTTCACACTGAGCTGGAGGGCAGGTGTCAGTCACTCCTTCTCCCTTTTTTTTCACGCTGCCTAATATCTTCCTCTATCTCAGCAAGCTGCTCTCTGCTGGTTTTCTCCCACTCCCCTTGTGAAGCGTCTCATTCAGTTTCCCACGGAGGGTTGAACACCCTGAGAGAAAAGATAAAGATAATTAAGTTAAAACTTTAATCATTGCACTGCGTTAATTAAAAGTGGAGCGGCATAGACAGGTAGGAGAACTCACAGACAAGCAGGAAGGACAGACCTTTTAACAGAGCAGCAATCACATTTTCACAGGCACAGAGGGCTTTGTAGGCTCAGAACACACATCCATTTATACCTTCATAATGACCCAAGTGTTTTTTCTCACATCTATTAGATAGACGGGGACAAAGTTATCATCATACAATTCTACATGGGGAAAGATAGGATAACAATATTAGAAAAGGCTCTGAGCATTTAGTAATGGGAACGGCTGTCAAGGATTTCTGACTGCAGTGCAAAAAGGGACCAACTATGATATGAAACTAACTTCATATCACTTTGATGCGCGATTAATTAGCTGAATTAATATTGTGCTTTGATCAGTCGGTTAGAATGTCAATACAGATGCAAGCCGTAGATGCAGATGCTCTTTGTTGTACACAGCGCCTTGAGCTATGTAAAAGGTTCCTTGACTCTTGTGCTTCTGACTCACGCTCTCAGCTTGTCTCTCATGCACTCAAGCCTCAGATGGAAATCCTACGCCAAATCAAAATGTCAGATATCAATCAGTGTGCTTGTTTTAAGATAAGCGGGCACACAGTACTAGTATTTCAGTAACATCAGCCCACGCATCTGACAAGTCAATAATGTGACTATTTGCCAGATTGCATTAACATAAAAACCTTTTTATTTTTACTGTGTGTAGAAAAAGACAGACATGTGCATGGGTAATTCAGAAAACTCCTTTTTAAAGGGGCAGTCCAGCAATTTGGCATTGCACTTCCATAATGTTTGAGGACTCACTAGAGGCAGATTTTGAAAAAGAATGGTCAAAATCAAAGCAGCAGAGACTGATATATCCAACTTAAATGGTACTATTGTGGGTCAAGCCTCCAAAATGACTAAATCCTACACAAATCCTTCTTTTATTGACATCATCAAGGTAATTTTCTCAGACTTCACAAAGCTTCCTTCAGAGCCACAGAAGCACAGCATACATTCATTTTTACAGGTCGATAAATGATGGGTAAAACTGTGGAGTCTCCCTTTTAATGGCATCCCATGGACAAATCTAGCAAACTCTGTAAAAACTGAATTTAATATTTGTATATTTTCTGAAACCTATGTGTTATGGGTTAAGTAGTGGCAGTTTCATCTTGTCCTGTGCAGCGTGGTGTGGTTTGTCTGGGTGTATGACACTTGCTTCGCTGTGGCGCAGACAGACCCTGTCAGCACATTCACTGGGGCATGACTAAAGTTGGGAGGTTCCTCCTGGAATACTTTTCACCCTCTTCCTCTCTCTCATCTTCTCCTCAACGTCCTCAGCTACCTCTCTCTCAGTATCTCTTTTTCTAAGCAGACCCTTTTGATGAACAGTAAAGGAAAAAAAAGATTATCCACCCTCCCCCTACTCTGCATTCTCTCTTCCCACCTCTCCCACTCACCACCTGTCTCTTCCTCTGCCTATCTATCTTCCTAAATCTCCCTCTATCCCTTCTCTTTAAATCGCTATTGTTTTAGTATCCTGTCCTATCTGCTGTTCGCTCCTATCCTCGTTTCCTCTCTCTCATCTGTGTCAATCACAGGCCTGTCACTGCGTCCCTCACCCTCTGTGCACTCTGAGGCTTCAATCAATCAGCCAATCCCCTTCTTCGGCCTTGCTACATTGGAAGTGACAGGTGTCTCGCTGGCTACCATCTTGACGACAGGCTACGACACCATAACTGTGCATATAAATCAAGTCATCAAATCATAAAATGCAGCAAACAGGATATATCCAGTAGTTAGATGAGACTATAGTGGCAAAATGTTGAACAGATTTTACAGAATAAGTTATATACAAACGTCACATAGGCCATTATAAAGGATGTGAGGCCGGGTTTGGCTGTGTGTTATCTCGAATGTACAGCATGAGGAGGCGATCAGGGTGAATTCAATGACAGAGCTCCTCTCTCTCCCACAGGAACTTATCAGCTGGGAGTTTGATGGCCAGGCAATCATTGCTGCAGGCACCTTGTTAACAAGCCTGGGGCAGGTGGCAGGATGCAGTGCAGAATATCAACATAGCACTTTCGCCACCTGAACACAAATTTATGACATTTTTGTGTGGGATGGTTTGTCAATGGGAGGTTTTCTTTGAAGCACCGAAGTAGGACTACAACCACTTTTATTCTTCAATTCTTTTTACATTTTATACAATTTTCAGGGGCGAAATTTCACTCACAGCACTTCTGTAATGTATTGATCCGGGCCACAGCCTATCACATTGTGCTGGGCACTTTTTGGGAGAGCTATTGTTATGCCATTACCCTGGGTGCATCGGCCTGTACAGCAGTAAGTGAAGATAATTGGGTGTTCTGGTTTGAAGCACAGGGGAGCTCATATTTCCTCATTAGAGCTTTATATAATGTAATACAGCGAAATTGTTGTTTTCATCCTTGTGGAACCAACGAGGATCAGGATGTGGATTTCACCTGTAGCCTTTGCATACGGTACCATGATTTCTACTAGAGTAAATAGAGATAATATGGTGATACAGTTGGTAGCTCCAGGGAGCTCTCACTTCCTAATTAGAGTTTTAGAAGTATAGTTTAGGTATATTCTCATAGAGTTTAATACCATGTGATTCCTACTATACTGTATTTCTTTGTAAGTTCTGTTCACCTACAGCAAGTTTCTCAGTGACCTGATTAATTGGGGACATAAATATCTTAATTAATTTCCCCTTACTGGTCCCATTTCACCTCAAATTCAAATGGTCTTTTGGCTCGTTAGTATTGGAGGCAGATCCTCGCCATCGATTGCAAGCTGTCACCAACTTAACGAGACTGAAAATTTTAATTACGATTCACCTGCTTGCTTGCTGTCTGTCTTCTTTTTCTCTCGATAACCCTCCTGTCGAACAGGCAAACACGGAGAAATGCGCCGCCGCAGCGGCAGTGCGCCCACGCATATCCTCTCCACAACAATGAACAAGCGCACACATGCCGTGTGACTTAAAGCCCTGTTGACAAAACATTCTCCACAAAAAACATTTATTTATTTACTTATGCACGTAAAGACAAAAAACGCATAAAAAAAAATCCTGGACTCTCATTCATCTAATCTCACAAATGTGAGGTTGTGTTGATGTGTTCATGAAATTCATGCAGACACTCACACAAAAAGCTGAAGACTCCACACAACCCCGAACATGCACAGACACTCTCCTCTTACCACTTATATCTGCGCTGGTAAGAAAAATAAAGAAAGCTCTGGGGACTGTCTCTCTGGACGCAGAGGAGTCAAAGAGAAGAAAGGGAGCGCTCTCTCACACTAGGAGGGAAGACAAAAAGCAGCCACCCCAAAAGAATTATGCATGGAGTAACAAAGGTTAGCTCCAGAAAGGAGAAGGAGAAGGAGGAAAAGCAGGGAGGTATGGTGGAATGGTTGTGGGTGTGTAAGCATGTGTGTGAGGAGAGGACGGGGGGTGTAGAGGACGGCAGCAGGAGGGGGCCGGGTAGTTTTAAGTGCAAAGCACCATAAAGCAGCTTCGCGCTCGCCTTGAACCTTGACAGATAAAAGCAGACCTGTCAGTGTGTGAGGAGGTGAAAAACAGCAGCTTAATGTATGAATACCTTCTTCACCTGTGTCCCCAGCCTTGTCTCTATCTCTGCCTTACTGATATACTGACAGCAGGTGCTGACTTCCCTTGGGAGAGTACATTGCGCCAGCCTATGGACATAAGATAATTCCCCAGAGGCTGGAGGTTTTTACGGAGGACAGGGGAGAAACAACAGCAGGTAAAAAATATGACAGCGCCAGCTTTACAGTAAAAAATAGTGGAATGAATTTACAGTTTTGCATGGTTTAAGAGCAGTGAAATTCAGTCCGCTTATGGGTGGCTGTTTGCCTATTGGTGAGATTAAGACTAAAAAGACTCTGTGTAACAGAGCGGCGACAGAGGGCTTTGGATTTGCTTGGCTTTCAGCTAGATCAATGGGGTTACATTAAATGGCAAGAGTCAAAGGCTTGTAGAACATCCAGAAAGAACACTGCATTTCAAAAAACAGCATGCATACCGAAAACAGCAAACATGAGAGGTGGGAGAGTCCTGTTAAATAAAATTTTGACTATAGAATACAAGATTGGCCCATACCAACTATTTGCAAAGTCATACAAGTTCTTAGACTACAGTCTAGTTTCAAAAGTGAATAATAAATAATAAAAACTACGTTTCACAAGTCTAAGTCAAAACCTTTTGTACGACTGGAACATGTATAAAACACGAGAGGGCATTTAATTTAAAACGAAGGCTTTTAATTTGTTATGGATACAGAAAGTGTCAGCATTCAGCCAATCAACAGTGTAAATTCATTACTCAATCACTTAGCCATAGACTTTCACATTTATACGGCTGGCACCGCTGTTGCGATCCATTCAGAAATGTCTAATAGTTATTTGTGCAGATTAGCATGGGTGGGAAATATCGGGATATGCTAACCCAGCACCAACCCAAGGTTTTGTAATTGCGTGTTTTTTGTGAAATGTAATTTAAAATCCTCCCAGTTTACATCATTTTTAAACAGCACTGTATCAACAATATTCAATATTAACTCTCTGACTCTTTGTGTCTCTTAGTGTTTCTTTTAGCTATGCAACAGCTGCACCTGGCAGTTACTGTTGCAACTGGGTCTGGGACGCAACAGCTAGTCTTTGTGGTGCAATCTTATTTAATTCAGGGATGTATGCATTTCATTTATCCACTTATGTTAGAACCAGGATAAGTTCTACTATGTACTTCAAAAGCTCCTCTGCTGCTGCTTTATCTTAGGCTACAGTATATAAACTGTGAGAGGTGCCATAAAGATCAAATAAATCCTGACAGGAGACAGTCCAGAGAATCACAATGCCAGGAGACGTGCCAGTGGGTCACGACAGGGACAACATTTGTGGCCCATATTTTACTGCCTTGGCCAGGGTTCAAGTAGTTCTCAGTCTGATTTGTCTGGTCGTAAGGTAGAGTGCTGGCTATGAGTGTGTGGATATACCAATAGTGACAGTGCTGACCCACTGAACGCCTGTAATTTACTGCTAAATTCTGCTCATTATTCAGGCTTTTTAAAACTATAAATTATGCATAAGAAGCAGAGTGTATGCATTATTGGTAAAAGGCAGAAATTCATGCCATCCCAAGGATTTGAAGCACAAAATGATAAATAATAAAGTAAATTAAACTAACTACAAACTGGTTCATTTTAATGTAAATTGTCTCTTTACTAACAACTGTGGCTATAAAGCTGAGAACGGATAATAATACCACTGAGACCTACAAAGACACCCCACAACTATTTCAGCCAGCATCCACAGATTTATGTCAGAATTTTAGTCTCAATGGTCAATATGGAGTATTTAATGACGATAAACTCTGATTAGAGTCAGGTCCTAGAAGACCCCCTGAAAACACTAACCCAGAAATGGACATCCACTGCCTTGATACTTAATACAATCAAATTATGCTGCAGTTTGGAAAAATTGGTCATCATGACAGTTTCTCAGAGCCTGCTCTGGTGACGTACCCTTATTGGCTGCGCAGTTTCGACTCGTCCATAGCAGGAAATAATGGCGGTTAACCTGGTCACACACAGTCTCATACTACAGATAAACAGTACACTGAAATCTGTTTGTGAAACGATTTTAGGTGAGAAATAGGCGGCGCAGTAACAGAATCTAGCTTCGTATTTGATCAGCACATCTGAGTTTGACAGTTTGATCTGAGTTTGGTGCGTTGAACTGGACAGACTCACTGAGAGTGACCTGTCAATCACAACATAGCCCCGCCCAAAAGCATACCCTGCTTTATCGTTTATTTTATGCTAAATTAGACCATCATTTACTAAATGAACATCATAATGTATGGAAGAAGACTGAAACTAGCGATTGAGACCATA
>NW_023339796.1:19553450-19561866 GCF_004916995.1 Morone saxatilis | reverse complement strand
TACTAAATGAACATCATAATGTATGGAAGAAGACTTGAAACTAGCGATTGAGACCATAAACTCGTTAGGAAACTGTTTACTGAGTTAATAAATCAAGTGAGCAGTCTGCTCATTTCCCCATTAGAGTGCATGGTATCGTTTTTTATTGCAGCCAATGGAGCGTCCCCTGCTGGCCTTTACATTGAATGCAGGTTTGAAGACACGCTGCACACTACATTTATATACTGCACTGGAGTCCCTGGATCTCTGTCCTGTCTGTGGTTAGGTTTAGGGAACAAACACTGTGGTTAAGGCTAGATTGTGGTTTTGATTAAATGTTAAAAATCATGTAGTGTCTCATGATTCAAGTGCATAAATGGAATCATAAATGGGTTTAATAATGCCGAATATATTTTCCAAGAGGCAGGGTTGCAAATTTAATATCAGTGTACCTCATTGCAAGGAAGTCATTGTAGGCCAGACATTGCTGTGGCTGTATTTAATGTGTACTGGTCACATTATGGCTGATACCTGATTTGCTTAATAAGGTCTGTATCTGGGCTGATACCGATCAAGAGAATCATATCTGTTCCACCCACTACAATAAGTCAACTCAAGTCGGAGTGTGTCCCTGCCTTCACCACTTCAGCTCAGCTCCTAAATTAACTGGAGCAGCTGAGAAACTCCAAGTCCAAGTGACAAATGTCATTAAAAGTATCAAGAGGAAGAACGCTTGGCTTCAGCTATGGAAAAAGACCTGTATCACCATCCAAAAGAGATGTCCCTTCCAGAAAATAACTTTAAATTAGATGTAATTATATCAATTGTGGATACAGTATTTTACACAAAACAGTAAAGTTGATTTCATCTTGAATGTAGTCTGACTCTAAGTCAGAAGCTCAGTCATTTTTATGACTTTTATGACCAATGCTGAGCTGAAATCTTGTATTCTTAAAAAAAGGAGAGAGAAAGAAGAGATATTGTTCTTTTTATGGTGGATGATCCTGCCTCTGGCTGCATGATATGGTCACCAAAATTATTATTATGTTACTAAACTATAACAACATTTGGCATATCTCCACCTTAAGGGCCCTTGTGCTGTTTCTAAGCTGAGAAGTTGAAGGAGCTGATCAGCTTCAATGATCTTCATACACAAAGGTCAGGGGGTGTTTTTGTGTCAGGCAGCTCATCTGGTTTGAGCCAATGTCTTTCTAGGTATGTGCTCAGCCTGCGTTTTCTGAATGGTGAGTCATCAGCTGCCAGAGCAGTTACCGAAATTACACCTGATGCCTATCAAGCCTGTCTCTCTTCCTCTTCCGCCTGACTGCGTGTGCAACATCAAAAAGCTATCTGATCCTTCCAGCACACTGGCTGACATTTCAGCAAAAGTCCTCGGGAATTGCTGATGGACGTTGTCTCCCAATAGCTGTGTGAATAGTATGTGTAAGTGTGTATCAAGATGTGCGTGAGAGAATGAGAACATTCTTTACGCAGGCTTGCAAGACAATTACCAACTAAAAGATCTTGTTGGCATAAGTTGTGTGTACCTTCACCTATTACCTCCGTAAGTCACAAAGCATCATAGATTAGGTTAATAACAAGTTTGTCCTTTATTGGAGAGAGAAGCACTTTACTGCACATCACTTGAAGATCTTTTGTTTGTGTTTTAATTCATGACATCCGTTCTCTTCATCTCTGCTGTTTACCCCTCAAGGGTGTTCCTTTAAGAGGCACTCAGGCTGGACAAGAGAGTAGTGGAGAGGACACGGGGAGGTGGGAGAGGGTCGTTTCAGAGATGAATAAACACAACACACCCAAGGTTGTCGGTGATAATATGTGATGCATTGCCAGGGAGGAGATGGCACGTTATAGAATAGCACCAAGGCTATTGGCCAAGACAGATTGTGAATAATGACACTCAATATTCCACCTTAATCGGCCCCATTTTCTCTTCAATTTACATTTAAGGATCTTTTTCATGTTTATCACCCATCCAGGCAGCCAGCGAGTGAAAAGAGCAGACTTACTTTTAATGGCCATCTGATAGAATCAATAAGCCTCTGCTGTGCACTGAAAACTTTCTCTGAATGTGTTCTCGACAGGTGTCCAGGGTTTTGGTTTCTACTACTACTCCCTTGTGGCGCTAAATGCCAAAACAGGTGTGTAATATTCTGATGATGAAAGGATGTTTGTTCAGTTTGTGGTAGCAGCTGAAGGATGACTCTGAGTGAGAGAAAGTGTTTGATTTAGATTTCATGGTATTACCTAAATGTGGTTACGTGGATATTGGTGTATTTTCGCGTATATTTGGCACATGCCTATATGACTGCAAACATGACAAACATTAAGAGCATTACAGCTGCCAAACATACACATAGCTGCCTACCCTGTACTGTAAAAAAAAAAGTCTCTAGCGACTCTGTGAAGCTGTACTTACGGCATCAGTATGCTTTAAACCAAGTGCTTGTCAGATCATCAAACTGTGCCTGAAACCCCTTGCATCTCTCTGGTGGGAGCTCCGTCTAACAAGTTTTATAACTTTCAGAAACCAACAATCTGACAAAGACATCCTCCTCATGCAGTTATAGGCCAGGTGGACAGAATCTGAACCTCTCCCATAAGCTCTTTTTTCATTCTTCACACAACTACGTCTGTCAAGTACAACACCACGAATGCCTTGGAGGCGAAACTTTTCAAAAGAGGGTAAATGTTATCCCCCTTTGTAGGATTCATCATCCCTCTTCTATGACAACAGGCTTTTTGTCCCACCTTCAAGTGTGGCCATTCAGAACGGTGTAAACACTTGCCTTTAGATGTGGTCTGGCAGCTCTTCCTGTGAACTAGTTCATGTCAGCATGGCAACATGTTCTCAATGACCATGCTAGCATGTTGCAGGTATAATGATTACCACATTCACTATCTTAGTACACCTTACACTGATAAGCTACATAACAGATATCATATGTTATGCAGGTATTCAGTCATAGGCCAAAGTAACAGGCAAATAAAAATTTTGATGTAGATCAGTTTAGTTATTTCGATTCATCCTATGGGGAACACGGATGTCTGTAGCAAGTCTTATGGCAACCTATTCAATAGAAATTTTACTCTGAATGAAAAATGTCAACCTGCTGTTGGTGTTATAGTAAAAAGTCAGAAGACGAGGATAAATCTTCTGGGAAACATGGATGTCTGTTCAAAAGCTTGTGGCAGTGGATCGAGTAGATCTGGGGAACTGACAATTTTAACCTGTTGGTGGGTATAAATAGAAAAAAGTTCACCAGAGTCAGTGATCCATTCTCTGGGGACCATGTCTGCACAAAGTGATGCTTATCTGTCCATTACTTGTCCAGATATTTCCGTTCAGACCAAAGAAGAAGACCAACAGACCAACTGACCGATAGTTGCTCACAACTCATAGCCTAAGATGAGGAGTCCTAAATAAACATTGCTTGGTATTGAGGAGTCACTATTTAACAAGGTTGGGATATACCAATATATAACAATCATTCATATAATTAATTCATAAAATTATAATTTCAGTTTATGTTCACTGGTTCCCACTTTCGGACCCCTGCAGGCCCCTAGCCCACTCTTGCCATAACTGCTGCTCTACCAAACCCAAAATAGAACAGAGTGCTTGCATCTATTCAGCACTGACTCGTTATCTGTGTTTTGTCAGAACCATCTATCCCAAGGATGTTGTTGTGTCCTGCTGCCTTATCATGGCCTGCTACATTCACGCCTCTGCTGCGCTGGTTGAACACTGTGCGAACACGTGGGAGTGGAAGCCTGTACTGTCACAGCTTTTAATCCGCCTCGTTGAAGTCACTAAATCCCAGCCTTATTAGCATACATCCCCCCTCCCCTCTTTGTATGACTTTCATGCTCCCTAGGTCCTTTGCTTCCGCACCATATCTGACAGAATATTTTTGTAATTCTAATGACACCGCCCCAATCTCCCATTCATTTCGCTTTTGTCTCTCTCTATTTGGGTCAGTTTGTTGTTTTGTTTATTTTCCATCAGCTCAGGGAGACAGAGCAGATTGCGGCATGTTTAAGTCGCTTTCTCTGGCAGGTTATAGTGCAGGGCCACCTTGGGTGAGGATCAGATAGAGGATGTGGAAATTAAAACTAAGTGCTTTGTGCAGCAAGATGCGACACCCAGTGAAGCATCGGCAGTGCAGCAGTGGTTTCCTTTTCAGCAGGGCAGTAGTCAGCTGAAACGACAGCCTCTGCTACGTGGGCAAGCAGTTCACTATCCTCAGTTTTTTTTAACTTGCCAACAATGTTTGTAGCAGCGATGTTTTTATTGGGACCTTCTTCCATGCTAGTTCAAAGATGTACAACGCGGCTGTGGGTGTATGTTTAGGGAAGATTTCCAAGCTGCATTTGCCCGTCTCTGTGGTGTGTTGCAGGGCGATGTAGGAGATCAAAGTTGGACAGTGTTATATTTTCAGGACGATTTTTTTCTGCAGGGTGCATTCATGCTGTGTAATGCTTGGGATGTTCTGGCGCTGCTCCAGCGCTGGGACTATAAATTCTGTTTTAGACATGGGGGGCTGATCGACACACAGACAAGCAGAAATATGCTTTCAAACACACACGATCAACTTGTGCCAATCCCAGCATCAAAAAGAAACAGAGCCGCGAGTCCTTCCAAGGTCACCACTTTCTCAGCACAGGGGCAGTAATGATCCCACCTCCAGCGCGTGAGGGCAACCAAGGTGGGAGCCGAGGTCACCAATCCGACCTGTCCCCTGGAAACCCCTTTTTCGCTGCATCGCGGGTGGAGATAGCAGCCATCAGACAGTAAAGACCGCAGGGGGAGAATCCCCTCCACCCTCCTCCGCCCTCTGCCTTTGTCTCTAATATGGAGCGGGGATAGCAGGGGCCGCTGCATTTAGAAAAGCCCTGTGTTTCTCCCATAAAAACCACATCTATGGCCGTGGAGAAGCTTACACTGTAATCCTGCATGACGGATTGAGTCTGCCACTGCAGCACTCTCCCTCTCCTTTCCCCTCTCTTTCTTTCCCTCCTCGTTTCTTATAAAAACTTCTGTGGCAGCAGGCGTATGCTCAAGAGTGCGGACACATACATTCGTCAAAGAGAACGTAATGTGTGTGTGTGTGTGTGCAGGCGCATATTCGTCCGCATAATGCGCCAGCGTGTGACTATGTGCGCTCTTTGCATTTGTTCCTGAGCCCCTTTCTCCTTAAAAAATGTACAGCAGCCTATAGCTGTGTCTGTTGAAATTTTGCACAGACAGTCAAGAGAGTGAATAAATAGATGTCAGTGGCATGGAATGGAAAATAGGTTTCCCTTTTTGCAAGTGAAAGAACAGAATGTAAAAGATACCGTCACACAGACTTGCACAGTACAAGAGAATGAATCCCAATGGGAAGTCTCAGTGAAAGCGAGTGCTAGAGAGGTATATAGATGACCTGGATTTTGTATCCGCGCTCCCATGGCATGGATTACTGCACACTGGTAAAAATGGCCTCTTATAAAGGGCATTTATACGCTCACGGATCACTACTATTAGGACCCCTCTGAGCCTGATTTGCTCCTGTCCTTATCTATCCATCCTCTTGTCACTCCAGCTCTTTGTCTCTTTCCCCCTTCCCAGAGCATCAACTTTGTATGTTGTTTTTTTTTCTCTGTTTCATAATCTCCCTCTCTCTCTCTCTCTCTCTCTCTCTTCTCTTCTCTCTCTCTCTTCGTCTGTCTCGTCTCTGGGGTATTAGGCATTCAAAGATCTTCCTGTTGGCATTTGGTTAGAAGTTATCACCTCTCTCTCCCTCCCTCACTCTATCTCTCTAATCTTCCTTAATCTTCCAGCCCAGAGTGAAGTGAGAATTAGTTTCTCACTCTCCCTCATCAATCTCTTGCACCTCCCCTTCTTCTACTTCCCTCTACCTCCTTCTTTCTCCCTGTCTCTCTGTCTCTCTCATTCCTTCAAACCAAGCTGCTTTCTTAATCCTCCTTCCTTGGCTCAGTTTTTGGCTTCCGCTCATTCTCCCCCTCATGCTCTCCCTCTCATTCTGCTTATGGTCATCAACAATGCCGAGGTCATTTCTGCCTTTGCCCTATGTCTCTTCTTCCCTCGCCTTCGCGTTTTTCGCATTTCCACCGTCTTCGCACACTGGATTTATTTCTCCGCTCTCTCGTTCAAAAGCTCTCGGGAAGTTTTGCATTCAAACCCCAGCCTGTTAACCCTGAGCCGTGTCTTACCCTGCTCGCCGTCCACGTGCGGGCACAAACTACTGAAGGGAAAGCAAGATGTTTAACACCCGCTATCCGAACAAAAACTTGAAAGAATTCAGGAAGCAGAGAAATCACTTGTAGTTTAGGTCAATTTTCAATTCAGCGTAAACCCTCCAAAAATTGTGCTATTGAAAAAGCGCAAGCTTATTACAGCGTTTGGAATGCGTTACATTTTATCAAATTAGATTTGTTGCATATTTTCACCTTTTTGCCCTGCATTTTGGATGAATTTTTTGCTGATTGTGACTCCATGAATTGCACGCCAGACTCCCTTCCTACCGCTTCAGAGCACAAAAAGCCACCTTATCACAACCATCCACAGAAGCAAAGTGTTGGGTGGGCTTACAGCGCCCAGAAACCAAATGTAATAACGCAAGTTAGAGGCCAGGAGTGGAAAACTTATCCCCTCAAGCATGTCACCTCACAAATCCAAAATATATCTTTTTACTTTCACTACAACTTCTTTCCTCAAGTCAAAACCATTCCAAATGCAGATTAAGAATACAGTAATGTACAATTTTGTCCCTTCTTAATTTTCCACCCAGGGCTCCGTGTCCAGAGCTGTGGTGGGGGAAACACTCATTTTGTCCAATGCACCTGATGTTATTTTTCAACTGCAAACCCACGGTGGAACCATGTTTTACATAAAAGCACAAGGCTGAGCTTGCAGGAAAAGCTCAGCAACAATGCAATGCATGAGCAACCACCCAGTATTAATTAAGGTGGCACTTTTTAAAATTAAAGTGGTCCCGTTTGTTCCTCAAGTTGTGCGCAATAAGAAGGTCATTGTGTGACTCTAAAAAGACGCTTCCAACTTAAATTAGTGATGCCTTGGCACAGTGCTCACAGGGAAGAATAACATCCTGGTGGCACTTAAACCGTTCCCTCCGTGTTGGGAATTGTCTTCTCTACAGCGCTGCAAATCATTTTTGACTTCCCAGATCTCATATAAGTACAGTGTACATTTTAAAACAAGAAAAAATGACATATTCTGCCACCGCTACATGGTTTGACTAACTAACTACCTCAACTTAAGTTTTAAAGTAGCGCCACGCACTTCTCCACTGTTGAATGCACACCTTTGATTGGGACTTGGTGTCATAAGCCGTGGTGCCACATGAAGAGTACAACTCAATTTAGCATTTTAAGAGTCCGCAGTAGATAGCAGCGCGACATGAAAAAATATTAAATTCCGACTATTTCCTCATTATCAGGGGGGCGGCATAAATCATGACTGAAATGCCTATCCCTCGTCGAGTGGAAGCCTTCAGGTAAAAAACAAAAAGGCCTTCAGGTTTGAACATACCTGGAAAAACATCGAGGAATTAGTTTTTTTAAGTAGACAAAGAACAGCCAGGCCTGCGAGAAAAAAAAATGGCCTTTTCAGTCCCTGAACTGAAATCATTGTGAGTAGCTGCATTTTTATCTTAAATAAGGTTGGTCCCTATTTGCCATGCTTAGCTTTCTCTGTGAAAGCTATACCTTAGGCACATCTTGTTTTAGCTCACTATTGATGAATGTTAAAATGGTGATGTAATGTGAATGTAATCGTTCTCCCTCTTGGTTTTTTTAGTGGTGTAAAGCAAGCCTAAGTTGCACTAAAAACTTCAAAGTAGAAGCTGAGGCTTGGATATTTGGTTATAAACCAAAGTTCTGGACTTTTCAATATTGAACTTGATGACCAGCAAAAGTCCAAGAGATCGCCACGTTACTGGTAGTATTCATCCTGTGTGGGTCAATGAAACGTGAATAGACCAAAATTTCATGGTCCATGTTTCAGTCCATCCAACAGTTTGTTGAGATATTTCATTAGAAACCAGAATGTTCAACCTAAGTGCCATGCTGCCAAAACCAATATGCTTACAGTGAGGTTACAGCTATTAGCAAAAAAGACTCATTTTCTGTTTTTTTGTATATGTGTGATATATATACTACATATATATATGTGTGGGTGTGTATAGTAATACCTCTTTGTAGAGCAGTATTCCAATCTTATCACAACAATTGCACATGTTCCCTCTACCTCAGACCAACATATTCCCAAATCCTGCTCTTGGTCTATAGAATTGGTACGTCAGGAATTCAATACCTCGATGCCGGGGACGTAGCTTGCTAGCCAAAAACGGTATCCTCTCTCTGTCCCTGGCAACTTTGGTAAAGAAAACATGCT
>NW_023339796.1:19553255-19553425 GCF_004916995.1 Morone saxatilis | reverse complement strand
CGTCGAGTGAGCCTTCAGGATCAAAAAAACAAAAAGGCCTTCAGGTTGGAAATACTGAACATCGAGGAATTAGTTTAAGTAGACAAAAGAAAGCAAGGCTGGAGAAAAAAATGGCTTTTCAGTCCTGACCTGATCATTGTGAGTAGCTGCATTTTTATCTTAAATAAGGT
>NW_023339796.1:19552983-19553173 GCF_004916995.1 Morone saxatilis | reverse complement strand
AAACTCAAAGTAGAGCTGAGGCTGGATATTTGGTTATAAACCAAAGTTCTGGACTTTTCAAATATTGACTTGATGACAGCAAAAGTCAGAGGATCGCCAACGTTACTGTAGTTCATCCTGTGTGGGTCATGAACGTGATAACCAAATTTCATGGTCATGTTTCAAGTCCATCCAACAGTTGTTGAGATAT
>NW_023339796.1:19545429-19552872 GCF_004916995.1 Morone saxatilis | reverse complement strand
ATATATATATGCATATATATATGTGTGTGTGTATAGTAATACTCTTTGTAGCATATTCCAATCTCCTCACAACAATAGCACATGTTCCTCTACCTCAGACAAATATTCCAAATCCTGTTTGTGTTATAGATTGTCCTCAGAGACCTCAATACTCGATGCCAGGACTAGCTGCTAGCCAAAACGTATCTCTCTCTGTCCCTGTGCACTTTGTAAAGAACATGCTTCATGTTGAAGAGAAACCTTGAGCAAAGCCAGGAAACACACGAGAGAGAGGGAGACATTAAGAGTAAGATAAAAGCAACAAAAGGCATTAATGCAGAGAGCAAAGGATGGTAGCGGTTTAAAAAAAAGAAGATTAGCGAAAGTGGAATAAACAGATAAGGAGAGCGCGCACGTGATGAGAAGCAACAAAGTTAAAAAGATATAAGGATGAGGGGAGAGATTGGCATTTGTTAATCCCAACTCCTCCTCCTCTTTTCTGCCCTTTTCCGGGGGAAAAGAAAGGAGAAACAGGGAGAAATGAGACGAGTTAAGGAGAGGGAAAGATGGATGGGAGATGACAATCTAAAATGGATAAGGGCTGATTACAGCGTAGATGAATGCTGGGTCAGGTTGTTGCCTTAATCAGAAGTGGATTTGCCGGCTCCAAAGCGTGTATTAATACAGTACAGCCTGAGCAGTTGGGTTAAGCCGTGGATGGTTGGCGCTGCTGAAACGGGAAGGGAGCTGGGTGCTAGTCATTAGAATGCATGCAACAAAGCATGAGAAATCACATTAATCGCGGGGAATGCTAATGACAGTGATTGGCGTAATCACAGCAACACGGGTGGAAGGGGTGAGACAACAGGAGGTCAGCCATTTCTCTAGTTATTATTCTTTCATGTTATTCCACCCCTGCTGATGTGGCTCCTCGAAAAATAACGACACTTTGTCTCACATCCTACCGCTGCTGATGGAAGTTACGCCACAAGCCCATTAATCCTGATGATTGGTAAATATTTGTGCTCTTACATTCTAAATTTAACAACTTTGTCAACAGTTTTTGAAGTCAACTGACGGCATCATGACTCAACACCAAGACATCCCACGTCATTGCTTCTTCCCAGCTGGTATCATTGTTTATGTAAAGGCTGGACTGCAAACAGGCTTTTCTGTGCATGTTTGTGTGTGTAGGCGTGAACCGCGTGCACGATTGCTAACAGCTACTGCAATAACAAATGGACTGCGGGTTGCATTCCCGGTGGTATGGTGGAGCCATATCCACAATCAAAGCAATTAACCTGTATACGTCTGCTGGGATCTACAGCTGTGGGGGAGACTGAGTTTAACACTGTAACCTACCAACGTCTAGCTGGTAGAGGGCATCTGTTCAACAAATCAGCAAAGCTAAAGTATGTAATCACGTTTCACACCACGCTAATCACTTCAGCCTAATTTATCACTGCTATGAAAACAATCTTATGCGCTATTAGGAAAGAGCAGATGAGGAGGAGGAGAGACAGAGGGAGGAGGAGGCAAAGCTATGATAGGGGAGACAGTGAGAAGAAGAGTGGGGAAAATAGAGAAAGCAACATTGTGAACATGTCCAAAAGGGCTCTGATTTGTCTAAAGCTCACTAATTCAATCTTGGAAATCCGATGGAGTGACTGAGCCATCCCCCTTGCCCTCCTCCCTCCTTCTCCTTCTCCCCACCCAGGCCTCATCTTCACCATTTGAGAGCAGAGCTCTCAAAGTCCCTAATCCGGCTTCTGATAGCAACACCCTGCAAGGAGGGAGACATCAACACCATACAGGGGTGGGGAGCGAGCAAGATGAGTGGCAGAAGATGGAAGGCTGTAAAGCAGAGGGGAAGGCAGGCAGATAGAGAGAAGAGGGGCAAGGGAGAATAACAGTGGATTGTGTGGCAATTGAACTCAGTCTGTTGGTCGCATCAAATTCCTCTTTAATTAAAAGTCTAAATCCTCCTCACTTTAAAGCTCCTACTTTATAATTAACACTCTGATCTCGCCCCCCCTCCCTCCTCTCACTCGAAAAGAAAAACAATTAAAAACTTTTGCGATTTTTACTTCAAAACCCATTAATTAAAAATCGCCAATGAACAATGGTGCAATATTGAGGCAGACCCCCACTTTGCTCATTACCCGCTGGTTAATTGATCCTAACGGCAATGTTTACCAAAGGGACGCTAAAGACGAAAACATTATCATTTTACCTCGCCTAATTGCAGTCTTTAAAGGAGGGGGGCCAAAAGGGAATTTCTGGATGTTTGAGATCATAGGGAAAGTGGATTTCAGAGGATCCTCTGTGATTTTGTCTCTGAGGAGTGTGCACTCGTTTTATAGCACTTATAAAAGGTTATGGCATATTCAATATTACATACCTAAACAATTTAGCTAGAGAATTAAACATGGTGGCAGGAGACTAGAAGCAGGAGATGCTGTATTTTCTGGTGGTCAGATATCAATGTAGTGGAGTCGTACCCACCCTCCACTCACACCCAAGAGCCTGCCAGACACCACTCATTCATCAAAACTCCATTACCCAAGATCCATCATAACAGCTCCCAACAGCAAAGACCGAATGCTTATATTTTCCAGAAGACCATAAATACACTCACAACTTCCTCAGTATTAACTTTTTTTTGGCCCCCTTTCACAAAACAATTTCGACTTTTATTTCCTCCTGACTTCGTCTCCCCACCACTATCACCTCGGGTCGCGGGACGGCTAATGAAAGGCTGCTCTCAGAGGAACACGGGTGAGACATATCATGGTGTCTCTCAGCCAGCTCTAAAAAATTCAGGGCAGCTGCTGCTGTCGCCACCAGAGAACTTCCCTCTGTCATTACGCCACCTCAGGTGCAGGACGATGCCCCTGTCTGTCTTTTTGCTAGTCTCTTTTTTTCTCCCATTCTTCAGTTCCAGACATTATCGCTACCTTATCAATATTCAACCCCCTACCTCTGGCCTGGTCTCTCCTTTCCAAGTTCACTTCATCAGAGCCCTTTCTCCTTCCTCTCCTCTTTCTTACAACCTAATTTCCATTTCCTTCTTCCTTCCTCTCCTTCATGTTTTTTCTTTTTTTTCCTATGTCAGGCAGAGCGTGATTTGACCCTGATTAATAAATCCCTTCTCCCACGATGGAGCGGAAACAAGGTGCAGATGCAAAAATTGATTTTTCCTCAGTTATGTTTTTTTTTGCCTTTTTAATGCCAGCAGAGAGAGAAAGGGCATCGTTGTGTTATTAACATGAGTGATGAAGTCGTTAGCGTGATCCCCAAACCTGTCTCATCGCGTTGTTAGCATGTTTGCGGCGCGCTGTGACAATTTGATTAGCAGCTTCGGAGTTGGAGCCATTGCGCTGCTAAATCAAGTCTGTCAAAAAGGGCAAGGCACAGATTGACTGCCATCTCACTTTTACTCACAAATTCAGTGATAAAAAGGAGCCATATAACACACAGATCCACACCTGCACAAACACCCTATAACACCTAATAGCAGTTTAAAATAGTCTTTTTTTTATTGTTTTTGCTGGCAAAAAAATCCCTTCATCACACATCACCATCCCAAAAATGTATCTACACAGTCTTGATAGATTGACCTGCTTTCTTTTAAGGGATGGTTTTACTAGAATTACAAAGAAAAGAAGTCACTGGCCTCTAGTAGTATCTTTTCATATAGATAGCTTTGGTTTTGTGTGCCCAGGGTTTTTTTTCTGCCTCCACCACAGTACAGAGGAGGTGAATGGAGTTGTGTGTGCGGTGCGTGGCATTGAACAATTCAAAAGAATCTTCTCTAACAGGAAATGTGACCTTGTTTATTTCAATAATACACAGCCCTCACTGTGAACGTTTTTTATTTGGACCTCTTTCAATAGACTAAAGAGTTCCTACTTAAATAGTTGACAGTTAGGTCTGTGGATTATCCAGGCCCCATCACACTGGCATCTAAAATGGCAAATTTTCACACCAAAACCAGCTAATTTCAATGGATTTGCTCATAGGGGCTAAGTAAATCTGCAGAAATTCTTTTACACGGCGTTCAATGTGGGAAAACCTTGATACATGAAGGGCACCGTTGACTAATGGCAAGCTGTTTCGACAGCGCTGACTTTGGGAAAGGAGAACTGGAAAGTTCAAAATGAAGGAAGCTCATTAGCTGTGTTGTATCATCCACTTTTATTAATCCCTCTGTGTCAGAATTTCAAAATTATGAGATGGGAGCAGTGGTGTTAGTGCAGGGTATATGCAGGTATGCAGAGTATACCCACTTATTTTTCAGTCAGCATGGCGTATACCCACTTCTAAATCCTCTGATGCGCAGTAGTGTTATGCAAGCTGAATTATTCTCCCTTATTATGGCGGCGGATAGAGGAAGGAATAAGGAATACTCTACTCAAAATGCATAATTATTTTGTTGCCTCACCTGTCTGTCGTCTGTGGCTAATGTTCATTTTAAAGTAGTAAAGTTGTCCCGTTTTTAGGTCAACTAAATATATGCAAGAATAGTCTTACATGTCACTGTTTATAACACTGCTGAACAGGCCACTTAATTAAAGAGTATACACACTGGATGGGTGTCAATGGTACAAGTATCTTTTTAATAAACCTTTGTGAGCACCCATTAGTGATCAAGTTAACAAGGACAATAACAAAGCAGCCTCTAGCACCACATATTTGACTAGGAAGCATGGGTGAATTTACTGGATACACACACACACACACACCTACACACACACATATATTTATGGAAAAAAAAGAGTTAAATACATAAAGAGCAATTCCACAAAAAAATTTTCTCCTATTCCCTCTCATTTGTTTCCCTGTTAATGAAACCCCTTCCTACCCAGAACACTTTCAGACAAAACTGGCACAGATCTTTTCGTAACGTACTCTTGTAGAATCTGAGGAACATATTCAAGTATAAATTAACTAACATGAAAAAGAATCGAAAACAACAAAAGCAAAGGTTAATAATTAATTTTTGGCTTTTCAGTTCTGTGAGCACCATACATGAAATTCCAGTCACCTCCATTTTACTGAAATAGAAGCAGAAAACTCGAATTATGTCAAAACCTGTACGTCATAAAATAAAAACTACCTACATGACAAAATGAGAAAATGTATGGGTTTTTTCCCCTTTAAAATCGAACCAATATTTCCTCCTCCGTGCTTATATTTCCCTCTCCGTGCTTCCCTCTGCTCTCTTGGCAGTCCCTTCTCTGCTTTATAACCCTCATTTTTCCCTTCTTCCCTTCTCAAACAGAATGTTGTCAATTATTTATTCACCTCTCTACTCAATAAAAATGTCCTAATTGTCCACGCTTCTCTCTCGCGCCTTGTCACGCTCCTTCCAGAGCACTCTGGGACTCTGCCTTTCACACTTTCCACTTCACCTCATGTCTCTCTGTTTTCTTCTTTTTTCCTTCTCGGCCTCTCTTCCTCTATGCATCTACGCTCCCTCGCTCACAGCATGCATCCCCCAGCTTCTATTTTCCTCTATTTCTTTTTCCAGCTTCTCTGTCGTCATCTTTCTTCTTTTCTACCTCGCCATCTCTCCCACCCCGTCCTTTTTTTTTGGTCCAACTCTCTCCCACCCACCTCCAGAACGCAAGACTGGCTGCCAGCGGCCTTTTTCATTCAATTACGGCACGAGTGTTGCTGTTATTGTTACCAGTAATAATGAAGCCCCTACGTCTAGCTTGCTGCCAGGCTGTCACAGGCACGATCATCAATAGGCGCCATCCCTCATCTCCATCTCCGGCAATCACCGGCCTTATTACTATCATCTGAGAGCAGAGGAGGGCACACACGCACTAAGAGGCACACACACACACACACATACAGGCAGTGGTCGGGCAGGTGTAGTCAGTGTGGACACAAGTTTCTGTGCTGAGGTGGCTTTATTGGTTGAAGTCGGCGTTATTAGCAGGATGTGTGGAACACTGTCCTCCCACTAAATACCTATAAATTATAGTTTTCTGTGTGTTTAGGCTTGGATTGTGTGTGTGTGTATGTGTGACTGTTACTCTTTTCGCTTTGCTGCAGTTTGTTTGTTGTTGTGTTTTTTTGAGAATTTAAATATATGTCACCCTTTAATTTCAACCATTAACATTAGATGCTAGAATGTTTAGTGGTTGTTTTTTTTATTACATCCCAGAATCAGTGTCAGTGTTACTCTCAGTTATCAGTGTGAACTGCTGTCATGTGGAACTTCCTTTTAGTTTAAATTCAAATGATTATTCCTGTTATCGATTAATCTGTTGATCTGTTTACAGTTTGATTCTTTTATTGTTGTTAAAAAGTGAAAATAGTTCTCAAAGCCCAAGGTGACTTTTTTAAATAATTTTTTTTGTTTTCAAAATCCCAAAATATAAACCATAAAATGATATAGAACACGTTTTTTTATATATAATTGTTCTTTATGAATGTCTTCAGTGAGTAACTCCACTAACTTTGTAATAAAGCAGTCTTTATAAAGGGTTTATAAATTGTAATTAATTGCTTTATTGATGGATAATAAATTATTTATTAATTCTTTATAGCTCAATTTTAAACCAACAATCAGAATCAGAACCACGCCAGGTTGGGAGGATAAACACCAGCCAAAATATTTTTTACACCCTGGAAATCCAAAAATCTTAATGTCTTATAACTGACCTATAAAGCATTAATAAATGATTTATTAATTATTTATAAATCCATATAAAGGGTGTCTTAGTAGAAAGTCGTATCCACTTTATCTATGTTTACATTTGGGAAAGAGACATTCTGAAAGCAAATTGTAGCCTCTTACAAACTAAGCACGTGGACTGTGATAATAGTGTTTTACAAAGACCAATAAGTCATGATAATTATAATAACAGTATTAACAATAATCCAAATCCTTATCTCATTGCTCTTTTGCTACATGAGGTGTAAACATAATTTCCAACAGAGCTCCCAGCTTGTGGGTGCTTTTGCAGAAAGTTGCCAGTTTTCAAGAAAATATGTTTAATTTGAAGCTGAAATGAATCTAATCTGCAACAGGCAATTCAGTCACCATTAATATTTCCCGTCAGGAGAACTCTCACTTCCGTTATTTCCCCCGTGCCATAATTGTCTTGTTAACTGATTAATGGCTGGTAGTAAAATCTGATCCGCTCTCTCTTGGCCGTCAGTCTCCCTCTTCCCCGGAGCTGCTGATAGCCCTGTTGTTATTCACTCTTTGGCACCAGCGCTGCTTGTTTCCCCATCGAGTGTCAGTTAGTGCCTGGCTGCTGCTAATTGATTAGTTTTCCACCGCATTAGGCCAATAAGTCCCCGTCCATCCCTGGACTGTCTCTGTCCAAGCAGCTGTTTGCTTCTGCTGAGTCTCTAAAGCACCGTGGCTATTCCGGACATATGGCAGGATTTTATTTTAAGAGCCAGAAAGGACTATTTCATTTTATTTCTTTTGTGTGTGTG
>NW_023339796.1:19542168-19545329 GCF_004916995.1 Morone saxatilis | reverse complement strand
TGTGTGTGTGTGTGTGTTAGCGGATGCTGGGTGGGAATGTGTTTGGCTGGTTGCTAGGTGGGTGTGCAAGTGAGTGTGTGTGTGTGTGGGTGACAAAGAGAGACAAAGCTAGGGGGAGTGATGAGATTATTATGCGTGTGAGTGTGATATGTGCATACACAGCGTCTGCGCGTGTGGGTGGATATGTGTGTGCGTGTTTGTGTGTGTGTTAAAGGATGCTGGAGTGGCAGGCAGGGAGAGATGTTGAGTGTGTACCAGGAGAGTGAAGGCCCCTCCAGGCTGTTGGTGCATTCTGAATCCAGGACGCACGCTGACATGAACGTAATTGGTGGAAACTAGCTCGGGTTGTGGTTCCGTGGAAATGGAGACATAGTAGTCCTCTTACTCTCTTGTCTCTCTTACTTTGTCTCTCTTTATCTCTCTCCGTCCCACCCGCCTCCTCGTGTAAGAAAAATCCCTTTGGAGCAATTATAGCACTTTGCACTTCTGTTCGCATTCATAGACCCACCTCCTCTCACTTTTCCCCCCGTCCCTACCTTCTTTTCTTTTCTATTTGCGTAGCCCCACAATGGGTAAATGTGAATTTACATACCTTTCCATTAACCTTGGCTCACTCTGTATACTCTCCTCCTTCTACTGGTTAAACTCAGCTCATGCAGTTGTTCTCTGTTCTCTTTGTTATGTTCGAAAACTAATTACTGGCTAAATGTATGGTGACCTCTCCATCAGCAATTCACACCTCTCCCCTCATGACCTTATTGGGCCAAAAACCACCATTAAGGGTCACAAAGTTTTGAAGACAAAAAAAGAATCGAAAGTTGAAAAGCTTGAAGAATACTGAAAGGTTCCTGACCTTCGCATGATAAGGTTATATCTGCTTTTCCTTGTCAGATTCAATGCTATAATAAAAAAATGGTTGTAAAATGGGTTCAAATGTCAGCATGCTTTACCATCACATACAAGTCAAGATAAAATCTGTACTTTTCTCATTATTCTAACATCTCCGCTGTCTGGTTCTTTCAAAATAATGAAATGAAAGAAGAAGAAAAAAAAACAAGGGATGAATTGCCAGTGCTTTTTTTTCCAGAAAAGAACTCTAGTAAGCACCCAGTTGGTTTCCTAACTGTGGGTAATAAGACAGCTCCATTGCTCACGCAGAAAGGTGTTGAGTTTTTTCACTCCCCACCCGTCACTCATGATTAATAGCCATGAACTGAGCTGAACTATGACGGTCTCGCAGGCCCCAAACTCTAAACATTTACGCACGGGCACAACAACTTCCACCAAGGGGGAGCAGTACTGTCACCAAACTTCACCAGCCTCTTTACCAGAGCTTGGTTGAGAGAGCAGAGAGTGCAAGGGTTAATCCCTGTGCTAAACTGTGCACTGTTACTTCTACATTCAATTACCTCTGGTTAATACGCCCGCTCAACCTTCCCTGTCAGTGTGGGAGAGAAGCCATTTCCCTCTTAATTCTCTTCGTAGGAGTGTGCCAGGTAGAAAATGCTCGACGCATTTCTGAGACTAGTGAGGCAATAGAAAATTATTTCGTTTCATAAACATGTTACGCACAGCGGATTCACGCTGATTGGTGTCAAGCTGATTGATGGAGTGGGAGGGCAAGTTAATATATGAAGCCACAAGGAGGCAAGCTGTGGAGTGCACAAGTTGCATGAAGAGCTGCAACATGAGGGTGTCTGCCATTCAAATGTTATGCTCCTGTGGGTGTGCGCATGCATACACAAGCTGCTTAAACTGAATGCCCCTCTTTACAACAGTGCACACATACATTTTCACCGGAGTACAAATGACTCAGAGCGTATACTATGTCTTCTCACCCAAATATAATCGCACACACACACAACGTCTCCCTCCACCACCGCTGTGTGTTTGTGGTCTGTGTCTCTGGGAAAAGTGATAGGTCGCTGTCTAAGCTGGAATGAGCCCAGAGTTATAAATACACACTGGGAAATATATCCCTGAAATAAAGCGCCAATACAGAAGCAAGTGAAACTCTGCAACGCTTCCATTTATTGCTAAACTTCCTTTCACTGTTTATGGTGCCAGGCATGGCAACTCAAAACCCTCTTTAAAGTCATTTACTTGTTGGAAATAACTCAATGGCTGCCAGGGAAGGATAACAGAGGCTGTCTGCTGTGTGACCGAATGACCTATCAATGCATTCTGATTTTAAATGACACAATCTAGGGTGATGACAGCAGTTTCTGACCCTTTATTATTTATCCCAGGCCGTTTTGTGCTGAGTGTGCATGGCCTTTTTTAGTAATACCCTGCTTCGCATTCATACAATTCCATACATTCATGCCTGAGAGCTGCCCAGTACATCCACAGACATCCACTGTTGGCCACTCAGCAGCTTCACTGGAGCATTACTCATTCACTCTCCTCTCTTTGCTGCCTCACCACCAGCCTTTCATTCACTACGGATTTCTCTATTTCAAAAATCATCTTGTTCACATTCAGAACTTGGGAGGCGGTCATACATCAAGCGGCAGCAGTGGCTTATTGGGCCGATTGCGCATTGCGGCTCCGCAGAGTCACAGTGCATCACGGCGGCAGTTCCATTAATTGGAAAAGTGTCTTCTATTCGGGGGGCATGATTAAAATGTGGTGTGCTGTGTTTTTGCGATAAAGACTCAGGGAGATGAAGAGATACGAGGACAACGCGCTCAGAGGAAGGAGAAGAGAGGAGAGGCCCCAGGGCCCGGCATGCTGAGTTGCAATCCAAAGCCTGCGGACGGTCACCGGCGGGAGGCGGAGCACCATCCGGCTGTATGAAAGTGGACTAAAAAGCCTGTGTTTTCCCTCTGTTGGCTTGTGAGTAACTGAGCACTAAAAGGAGTTTAACAAAGCCACCAGTCTGGTTTCTAAGAGTCCGAGAGTCCTTAATGGCAAGAGGTGTTTATAGATTTAACCTATAGTTACAGGGATGGCATTTCCAACTGTAGAGGAGCAAATGTTCTGACACAATAATAACCCGTTTCACAGCAGTGAGAATATAAAAAAGAAAATCTCAGTTTCCCCTCTGAGATCCTTCACTGCCTCTCCTCCACACTGCTGCTCACTGACTGATGAATATTTATACTGTTCACACTTTAACACAGCCTGATCTCAGCTCTGCCATTTTACACTGCTGGTGA
>NW_023339796.1:19515569-19542151 GCF_004916995.1 Morone saxatilis | reverse complement strand
AAGTTGCAGAGTTGGGGACATTGTGTCTCTAATGGGAAAACGTGCATGTGTGTTTTTATACTCTCTCTGCTTATTCTTGTCCCCGATTCCACGGTTTGATCGTGTGACAGACCCTGGGGTGTACAGAGCCAGCGTGGAAACAGGCTTGGCTGACTGCTCTGGCTAGGCTCCCTTTTCCATAACTCCAGGGGGCCTTTGCTTTTGCTCCCATGCCGCTCATTGCACCTCAAGGTGGGCTTTACCCCTGGATAGTTATCCATCCGTGCTCCATAGCTCTCGGCTCCCCCGTGGCAGCGTTGGCTACATACGGAGGCCAAGCCCAGGCTGCTTTGGGGAGGGAAGATGCAGAGCCGAGCTGGAGGAACTCCTCTTGGGGGCTCTGCGGGAGCTGAACTGGAGCCAGGTGGCGTGGATAGATCACTGGTAACCACAGGGTTGGTTGGAGACACACAGGCTGCAGGCTGAACGCAGCCAGACTCCCCTGCATGTCTTCCGCATCTTCAGCTCCTTGCAATCAGCTGCACACCTCAGCAGCCATTGTCAAAATAAAAATGGGTTCCATTTTTACTGCTACTTTGTTCAGGAGCGCTGAGCTGAACAGAAGAGGTAGAGTAATTATAGGAGCCAGAATGAACACTCTGATTGCAAAATAATGTTTCAGGGAAGGATTTTATAGCAATAAGACACAGCAGGGGAAAGAATGGTGGAGGGGGACCATTTGTGTCAAAACAAGAAACAAATCCATTGATTTTGTGTTCTTTTTACCCATAAACGTTGTCTATGTAATTAAACACAGCCCATTTCTGGAACTATGAATTTTCATTTGACTGTCTTTTTGCTGTTTTCTTCCTGTCCATTTATCGGCACAATGGTGTGAACGCCACTCGAACCTCTCTCTCTTCCACTGAAACAACACGGCCCCAGCTGGTTTCAGAACATCGGCGGAAAAAACTAAAAAATGTCACTGATCGTCCATTTCTCGTCTACAGGGACGCTAGAAGATCATGTAGTGGCAACAAATCGAAAAGCATCTTCACCTGGTGTGTTGACTTCAACTCCTGTGTCCAGAGACGCGGGACGCACGCAGTACCTCGACGCCGCTCTCTGCCAGCCATCGATCTGAGGCTCAGAGACTTGGCCAAAGAGCTATCAACCTTTTAAAGTGTCACTTTCAGAGGAAAATGGATTGCCGCGGTGGGAGGGGAGAGAGCGGAGACAGAGAGGGAGAGGGTAAGATATCCGAGGACAAACAACCGGCGTAATCAAATCACTCCCATCAGAAGCTCATCATTCATGACTAAACAGCTCAGTTGAGTTCAGTATATTAGTGTGCATGTGAGTGTATATACACTACATGTTTCTATGATCACATTAAGTGTCCTCTCCTGTTTGTTTAGTGTTGTAAGCAATTGTGTGATTTAATTCTGACCTGCCGCGGGACTGCAGATGCAAATTAGCTTTAAGCTACCTCAAAATGCAACATTTACGTTGATTCGTTTTGCCAAATGGGCTTATTTTCTTTCATTCTGACGCTGAGATGAGAAGAGTAGAATGCTTGAAATGTATTCATCCCAAAGGACGTTTCTGAATGTTCACTACCAATCTCATCACTGTGCATTTGGTAGCCTAACGTTACAGAGCTTGTTAAGGACTTGTTTAGCCTAGCTTAGCGTAAAGACAGGAGGCAGGCATGAAACAGCCTGACACCTCTAGAACAATGTATTAGTTTCAGCCATATAAATGTAAAAACATCAGTTTCTTGGTTTATGGGTAGGTTGCACTCTAGACTCTATGCCTGCATGATATGAGAAAAATTGCGGTATGCAACATTGTCCAATATTGCGATGACCAGATGTCTTGCAATAAATAAACAAATAGTGTAGTGCACATATTAACTATACAGTTCGTATATTTGCCCGGTTGTCTCATAACCGGATATAAAAGTAAAGTTTACAACAGCAAAGTCACTATAAGAACTCAATAATATCTCACTGTAAACAAATCTAAAATGTCAGTAAGATAAATCCTGTTCCTGACATTAAAATACTGAGTGGAGTTTATGAAGAATGACAAACACAGTCAATATCAGTCCTTCTTCCTCTGGTGTGACTCACCGCCTGGTAGAGAGAGAAGGGGCTGGTTTGTCTCAGCCAGCAGCAGTTTACATGAATTGGACAAATATTAAGATACGTGGCACACTAAGCTAAAGGCAGCTAAGTAGATGAGGGAAGGCGGAGCAATTTCCGACATCGCTTTCTACACGTTTACATGCTTATGCTTGTTGAACAGCTGTACTGGTAAAGCTTTTTACTCACGAAGGTTTTATCGCACTTACACACAGTAACGTTCAGGCAGTATGTTTCCAAGTAAGTGCAAGTGTTTACCGTGTATGCTCACATCCCGATGGCAAAGATCGTATTTATCAGTCAGCCCTATAAATGCTAGGCTAAACTCACTCTAGCTCCAGCTCCTACTTACGCCATATGATTCAGACTGTAATGATGAGCAGAGTCGTAAAACCCAGCTAGAGCTGTTTGTTTATGTCCGCTTTCACTTGTTAAGAAACCATTCCAAAAATGGGACGCAGACAAAAAAGCTAATTCTGGTTATTTAAATGGTTTGACTACAAGATTGTAATAACAGAAGGTTTTCTTTTTCTATTGACTCTGCCAACAATGTAGCATCAACAGAGGCCAAACAGGGGATGAATATTAATTTGTCACGTCACTTTTTCAACATAAATGTAAAAAGAAAAAATGCATTACTCATAATGTCGAGCCATTTGTTTATTATTGTACACCATCTCTTATGAAAAAATAAATTCTGTAGTTTTCAACCAAAATGTAGCACTATTTCAGTTTAGGATAAACAGAGTATGTGCATAAACTAAAAGGAATGTAAAACACATTGAGGTTTGTGCTGAAAAGCTCAGTCTGAAGGATCACTTTATAATACAGGCATACACACACACACGATCAGAAACATAAAAGTGCAGCCGTTTTGAAAGAAGCAGAGAGTGAAGCATGTGGTTTTTTTTTATCGGCCCAGAACCCCACCCCGCTTTTTCTCAACTCCCTATACTTGATTAAACGCCTCAAGCAATCTTTAGGGTAAAAAGTTACTTTAGCCAGTAGATATCCAAACGCAATTAAGCGAAAAAATTGTTTTCATCTCAAAGCCGTGCTTTTTTCCCCAAACACTAGAACCAGCTCAGAAGTCAAATGTAAAAGCACAGAACAACACACTACAGTACCAGAGCTCCGCTGTACTGTAGCTCACGGGAGGCATACGACCTTATGCAGGTGGATGTGGGCGTTTGACAGCTGACATTAATATGCTGTTTCTGCTATTTATTAACCGCTGATAAGCTTTGGGGGAATTAACATGAAAGTATATATAACAACAGCCATCAGCACATGCTGCTTAAAGTATAGCTGAGCAAATGTAGGAGAATAGACAGCATTCTTTGTTTCTGCAGCTGCATGCGCACATGTACACCCGTGCATGTGTGTGGGTGTGAACACCATGCCTATGTTAAAGAAGTTAGTTTAGAGCTCTTTGCTGTGTATCTTTGAACTGTTAACCCATATGCTGAAAACTTGAATAATTCAAAAAGCCTCAGCAGGCCTATATGGTGCTACATGTATCCATTATTTTATGTACACAAGCGCAGACCTAAGACCTGTCCTTCTGTTCCATTTCAATTTTGCTCTTTCTAGCATAGACTACAAGATCTAGCACAACAACAAAAGTCCACCAAAATTTACCAAGTTTATGATGGAGAGAAAGGAGGTGGTGGGAGACAAGGAGACAGATACACTTCCTCTTAGTGAAGGGGTCAAAGCTTAGCAAGCACCGGTCACATTTTGCATTCATTTCCATAAAGAAGTTGAGAGGGTGTGTAATAGGAAACGTTGACACATTGTGGAATTGGCAATTATTGTGATGAGAGAAATGCTGGCATGGAGAGGAATAAACTTTATAAAGTGGAGTGTCATAAACAAGGTTGTTCAGCTGGCTTGGCTAATGGAAGAGTGTATTAAGGAAGGGCCGCGCGTTAAGGCAGCGCTTCTGTCGAGCTTTTTCTAAAGGTGGAGTTGTGGCATTATGGTGAAGAGAAAAGACCCGCTGGCCATGGGAACCAGAAAGGAGCTGACAAACACCCACACATGCGCACGCACACACACACACACGCAAAGCAGCAGCAGCATCAATCTCGCCTCTCAAACACAGGCTCGTACACAAACTCACACACGGCCACAAGCAATGAGGTCTGTGCTGCATGAACACACACACTATATATCTCTAGAGGTAAGACAGAAATCCAAAGACCTGACAAGACAAGTCAAAGGGATCCAACGCCTTGAGGCAGCAAAGAAGAGAGGAGGATGAGGAGAGGGAGCAGAGGATGGAGGATGAAGGGAGGAGAAGTATTCATGGGGGATAGAGAGAGTGACACCGGACGAGATGAAAAGAGAAGGGGAGGCGGAAATTGGCGAAGGCGGGCGGAGAAAGAGAAGGCGGTGTGGGAGGAGAGATGCGAAATAACGGGAGAGGAGAGAAAGCGAACGGAGAGTTCGAGGTATGAGGAATGAGCAAAGTGTGGGAGGAGTGGGAAAGACACGAGCACAAAGTGTAAAAAGGGAGAAAGCGGAGCTGCATTTGGAGGTACTAAGTGAGTCTGAGGAGAAAGAGAGACGTGTTCTGTGTGCGCCCGGATGAGAGCGAAAGAGACAAGGAGATAAACTGTCAAGAGGAGCCAGTGAATCCAGAGCGACAGAGAGGGAGCATGTATGCATTTAGATGTTATTCTCGCATGAACGTAAGGCCCGAGCGGGGCTAAAATATCCGGCGAGAGATGTCTGTAAGAGGGAGAGAGAGGCAAAAAGGGACAAAGTGAGTGAGAGAGAGATGGTGGCGGTGATTCGTTGATGCTATCTGGGCACAGGGAGATGTGTGTGACACAATCTCAAATTGGAAATCGCTGTTTCAATCTCGCCTCACTCCGTGGCTACCCGCTCCACTGATAACAAGAGCAGCCTAATTCTATTAAAAATATCCCGTGAGTGCAGTGGTGGCTGAGACGAAGACAGCGAGAGAGAGACATAGAGAGGGGAGGGAGGGAGGAGGAGGAGGAGGGCAAGTTACAGTAGGAGGCCAATCGAGGGAGAGAGAAAGAGAGAAGGCTGAGTGACTGGCGAGACAAACCCGAAAGACAACAGTGAGCCTTAAAGCGCTTGCACAGAAAGAAAGTTTCGCCTGTCTTCTACCGTATCTCTTTAGCCCATCTGCCCATCATCTCTCCCAACCTCTCCATCTCAGCAAATCAGCCTCTTCCATCTATCTAACTACCCATCTGTCTATTTATCGCCCTACCCATCTGCCAGCTCTTATCACTCCCCACAGGTGACTGTTCTCATTTAGGACAGCTCTCTCTTCCCTGCTTGTTTGTTTTTTTTTCTTTTGACTTTAAATCCATTTTGCTCTGCTAGCGCCAAGTCAGCTAACCTCGCGACGGAAAGCCTGCCTGACAGCCGGCTGCTCTTTCATCTCGCTCTTCCGACTCCTTGGCCAACTGTAGTGGTCTGAAAAGTACTTTGTTTTCCAGGTTTCGACTGAAGATAGAATTAAGTGGCCGGCTAATCACTAATCAATCTGAATTCACAGAGGGCTCTGAGGAAATGGGTCCTTTAACTTGTCCTCAGCCAAATAAGACTTTTTTTTAAAAAGTCTTTGCTTCCATTACAGTTGGCCAGCTGAGACTGTCAATGGGACAAAGGATTTGATGGAGATGAGAAAAAACTAGACGCTGTGGAGGGCCAGCCAAAGAGCACTCCGGGACAGTATCATCTTGCTTCGGCCGGCTCAAAACATCATCATTTTTGCTATTATTTCTTAGGCTGTGGAGACAAAGTGAAAAAGAAAGCGAGAGAGAGAGAGTGTCAAGAGCAGAGTGTGTACATGGGGTCGGTCTGTAATAAAAAAGTAAACAGCTATGACTCCAGCAGCCAGGCAATGAAGTGTCAGGCTAATGAATTAATCAGACAGTCATTAGTTTATATCTGCTGAGGTCCGAGCCGGCTCTTTTTTCTCCCCTTCTCTCTTCCTTTACAGACAGAGAAAACGGAGCACACAGGGAGTGCTCATTCAGCTGTGAAAGAGACTGTGTGTGTGTGTGTGTTCACCCGCTGACTGCATGCCTTTATGCTGCACTACGGACGCTAGCGTGCATGTGTGGGTGCGTGCATGCACCCATTACGCTTTGTAGCTTCTGCTGATGATCGCCTGTCATACCAATAAACTCAATCTGAGGCCCTAAATGTGAAAAGAGGAAGGGGAGGGGGGAGGCAGACGGGGTGATGTAGAGAGCACAAAGTCAAGGAAGGAAGAAGGGGAGGGAGGAGGATGGGGAAGAGACAGACAGAGAGAGGGAGAGAATTAGGTGGACAGTTGGGAGACAGTCAAAGCTGAAAGATAAGATACTTGGATTAGCGAGGAGAGAGCTAGAGAGTGAGAGATGAAGAGGTTGAGATACGGAGAAGGGCAGTTGTGTAATCTTGGGCTTTAAAATGAGTTGGCTACTGCTGTGGTCAGAGGAGGAGCTCTAAATTGAGATTATAACGGAGGGATTGTGGGAGAAATAGACAGTGATACGGAGACTCTAATAATGACAAAGATAAAGGGGTCCGCGAGCCGAGGATCAAGATGATAGCTGTTTACGAATCTGCACGCCAGCTGATACTTAATCCCCCTTCAAATATCACTTCATTAAGCTCAAGCGGAACAAACCATACACAAGACAAACTCATAGAAATGCATAAATAAAAACTCTGTGTTTTTCTCAGATAAAAGTCCCAGTTTCTGTAGCAGCCTTTGTACAAAATCAGTCTGAATTTTAACCTGTAATACGTACCACGGTAAACAACACGCACTACACAGACTGTTGCAATGATGTATGCAAATTGAATAGAAATGAGGAAAATAGGCTACAGATCCAAAAATAGCAAAACAAGTAAGACGGAATAATGAATTTAAATCATTGTGGGTCCACCGCCATAGAGACGATTATTTAAACAAGAGAGCAGCCACTTAACACCGCGCATTCGAGGTCTGATCAATAATGGTCGTTTTAGCCGGAGCTCTTACAATCAATCAATAGACTAATAACAATGCATATAGAGTTGGGTAAAGCCATATAAGTGAGTTCATTCAGGTAATATTAGCTGGAGAGAGGATAGCCACCTTTTAAAACTGACTGCTTTTAAATATGATCTTTAAGGGTGCTTTAACACCTCACCTGCTTGTTGTGTTCAAGTGAACGTTTAGCCGTTTGGTTGGGTTCATTTAGGCTGGTGTGAGGGCTGTCAGTCTCACTTTCCCGGGGGCTAAGCAGCCAGGCTGAGGTCACTTTCACACCAGTGGGTCGGTTCATTTGGTGCAGACCAAGGAAAGAATTAAGCGTGGAGCCCTTTTAGTTCTGGTCTGGCTCATGTTAACACTGACTTATTACAAATCAAGAGTTGTAAGCATGGACCAAAAAGCATGGTCATTTTTCAGTGCAAGGTGTTATTTATAGCACAGTCTCGACTAATGATGCTCATAATTAGTTATATCTTTAGAGAATGTTTAGATACACATGAAAAGCAGTTAGTCAGAGACACGTAAAGGAGTTGACCGTTTGTAACAAATGGTTATGTTAGATTTGATGCTCTTTGAGGCATCCCTTAAAATCCATATTCTGCATAGAGAGCTAATTCCCCTTAACAAACACGCATGAACATTTAATCTTGGTTAAATCAACAATAGCTCAAATATAGCACATACTGTAAGGAGTGGGTTGGAGGGTGCTGCAGCAGCAGACGGTGTTGGCTTCAGAGTATCATCAGAGTAATAGTCAGAAGTCTGAGGTTATAATTGCGGTGGTGTACACCTGGATGAATATGATTGGACGCTGCAAGCAGAACAGCTGATGAATGAGCCCGTGATTGTGAAGCATGTATGAAACATCTGATGCCAATCATCTTAACGTGCTCTGAACACTATGCTCCAGTAAAGTGCTGTCAGTCCATGCAACTTTATGTTTAGAGCTCTTGGTTTGTTCATACAAAGCCAGTATTAAATGTGAAATGGACTTTAACCAGACTGAGGTTACAATCAAACTAACATCTTAAAGCCAAGCTTGAGTGAATGTTTAACAATGACAAGTCGCGCTTCCTCTTTCTGATGGATGGCCAGACCTGGAAAGCAAGCATGATTGGCATTTGGCATGGATTTGGTCTATCTGGCCATCTCCACACCTGTCCCCCACTGTCTGTGTGGTGCAAAGAAGAAAAACTGATCAATACGGCCGATCGATGGCTTCAAAGATTTAGCCTAAGCTCTGCTCCATTCTCAACAGCCTGTCATTCACCCCTGGCTGCCCAGACGCATCTTATTCCAACAGGAGACAGCTATTCACTTTCTGGCTTTAAACTGTCTGTGGAAAGTAAAGCACTCCCCGTCGTCCATTCTGAAGGATTCTGACAAGAGGCAATGGTGTGTTTTGGAAGGGGGGGCTGAGCACAGAGCCACGCAGCTCTGGATCGAAAGGGAAGAAAAGGCGGGGAGGCGGAGGTGGCGCTGTGGAGAGGTGAAAACAGACACTTGCATAGGCTGCGCTCAGGAAATCATCAAACAGCAGTTGGTTAAGGGTCTCTCTTGTTCCACAGCAGTAAAGGGACCCTGATGATGTGACACCAGGCTGAGCTGATGAATGTGACTTTTGGCTCGGGTTATAGATAGCCCCATTTTGTTCGACACGGGCCTCCTTTCTTCCACTGGCAGCAGGCTGAATGGAGGCTTGGCATTTGAAAGGAAGCCGAGAGATTTGCTGGCGGATTAATCCTTTCATTAGGGAAAGTGAGAAGTTAATTGCGGCAACAGCTGCATCTCTCATGTTTACACGACTGACGGTTTAAACACCATCCCTTTAAACGGAAAAAAGCAATTATCAATAAATGCAAGGCAATCTTGCCACGATGAATTGAGCTCAAATTAGGCTTTCTTCTTCCTCGCACCGCATATTCGGGGCGCAAACAGCCGTGTTGGCTGGCAGCACGTGGTCTTTTCTAGAGCTGAATTGTCACACAACAAAGATAAAACACTTGACTTTCTGCGTTGAAGAGTTCCCAGGGAGAGTGATCAAAGGTGAGCCGGAGTCGTGATTTCTAGCTGATGAGGAGAGAGGGGAGATGAGGAGAGAGCGTCGGGAGGCAGGGAAGATGGGAGAAAAGGGCTCTAACTCACTTGTGCGAGCTGAGGGGGAAGAGGAGCCGGGTGTGTTGACACACTGTGGAACAACAACTTCAACAGAAGAAGAGCTTGCCAGAAAACTACAAGTGAGATTATGCTGGCAATTGAGAAACGGAGACAGTGTTTTCGTCTTCATCCGAAAGTTTTACTTAAAAAATGGGGATCCAGAGTCCAAAGAAGACCAAAAAACAGAGACAAGTCAGGGGGGGGCTGTGGAGGAAGTGGGACAGGCACGGAGGCTGGGAGGAAAAGGATGGAAGGCAAAGTGTAACCGGATGACTGGAAACAAGGGCAGCAGGGAGTCTGACAACGAGGGGGGAGGGATGGATGGAGGACAAATAACGCAGGGAACAGCACAGTGGCAGAGAGGAGAGAGAGGAACTGAGGCGCTGAGGAAGACAGGGTAACATCCACCGTTAGAGCCGATCAATTTCCCGTCCCCTCAATAATAGATGTGACGAGTACGGTGGGCTGTTATCTGTCAGGCTTGACTGACCGAAATACAATCCCCACTGGGAGCCCCACACACACACACACCCTACAGTACACACACACATACGCCCATGCAGTCAAAAAAATGCCAGATTTCAGCACATACTCAAAGCGTAACTTATGAGCTAACCTTGAAGCGCATGGTGGCAAAAGAAACAGTGAAATGGAATTTAACACAAAATGGAAATCGTTTGTGTTTCCCGAGGCCTTCTGTGTCATCTCCATGGTCACACGCTGATGCACCGATGTCACTGACGCTCTCATTCATCAACTGAACCTTCTGTCCATTCCACAAGCAGAGATATAAAGCAGCACCCACGCCTGCTTCTCTTCTCACACCCTTGTGTTGTGTCCTTTTAATCTCTCACCTCCATCTTTCATGGGACCCAATGTCACACGCACATGTCCAAGGCCACGCTGTACCACGGCTTGCTCTTTTAACCATGCAAGAGCGTGGTGGTATCAACACGTGCACACTAGCATCAGGTTACCTAACAGCTAGCGGGAGCATCAAGCAGACGGTGGAGGGCAGGCATGTGGAAGAAGCCTCAGCGTGACAGAGAACAACGGGAACAGGCTCTCACTCAGCCCATATCTGTCAGGACCCCCTCGTGTCGCTTTACCCAGATGTGTCACACCAGAACACACACACACCTCCCCACGCATTTGCTTTACATCCAGCTGTTCCCCCTGCAAATACGTATGTCAGGGGTGGGGGGGTGCACTTCAGGCTCGTGACTGTGTGATCGGAGGAGTATCTGTTCATGTGCATTCTTTTGTCTTTGCTGACATTTGCCATATTGAGAGTGTCACAGCATATCTCTGTGGATGCATGCAAAGAGAGGGTGACAAAAGTAGAACAGTGGAATATGTTAGTGTGTATGGTGTTGGGACAACACAGGAGCGAATCAACAATTGCAAACACGTCAGCCTGACAGATTCGAAAGGCATCAAACACAGTCAGGAAGTGGAAGAGCTGAGCTGATACATGCGGCACACTGAATTCAGTATTAGGGGTGCACCAGGCCAGTCATTTTTGGCAGAGAAAATGATTATTAGGTGTTCAGAGGCATTTTGACTGCCTGATCAGGAGCAAAAAAATTCAATTTGGAAAGTGTTCAGACATAAATGGTAATAAAATTGATGAGCCAATTTGTGGGAGTCAGCTGAACGCCAGCAGTGTAGTCATCTTCACAGCCTGTGATCATGGGTGACAAACACTTGGACAGAAGGCAGAGTGGATGGTGCCACAATGAGGAGCATCTCAAGCACAACCACTGGCAACAGGTGAGCAAACACCTCAGTCATCAAGCACACATAACATGTAATTACTATGTTTTGATACACCTATGATTTACTTACCCGTGGATAAAGAGAGATGTCAAGCTGCTATAGAAACAGTCTGTTCCTGCTGTGCTATACTGGAATTTATGCTTGCTGCAGGCTTTTCAGTGATGTGCCATTCAAGGTTCTGAACAGAGTGGAGACATGAGTTCTGAGTTCTCTCAAAGTGCATTCCAAGTCCAATTTCTTAAAGAGAAACTCCATATTATTTATTTTTTGAGCTGAACACATAAACACATTCTTGTTGGCGTGTTTTGTTACTACATGTGATTTTTCCAACAATACACATATTGTGTTCAAAAAAACTATTTTTGCATCTCAAATCTAGCTTCAATGTGTGATTTGAAAGGTCACAGAGAATATAATATTTATGCTAGTGAAAATTGAAAGTGGCCATAATCAACTAATTCCTTTGGCATTACCTAAGCTACGGAGAACTAACAGCAGCTAGCTTTGTACCGTTCCCTGACATATCCTGTCCTTTGTTGTACCTCCATAGATTAAGAGCCTACAAGGCCATGAGCCACCGTCACACCTCGGTACATCTGTTATCTTCTGGCTCATTTTTGTCCCCTACAGTGCATTACTAAAATATTCTGGCTGCGCGTACATACCCTTTAAATATTCTCAGATGCAATTTGCATTGTTTGACCTTTGCAACAAGATTAAATGTATTATTGTATCCAGTGTGTGGTGATATGTAGTCAACCCCTCTCCTGACAGAAATAGATCTGTCAGTGTGTATTAAGCATTAATTCAGCTGATGGTGGCATTGAGTAATAACAATGATATTCAGATATTTTGCTGTGCAACATTAGCTTCAACAGCCCTGCACACCCACACAGGTATTTTCACTTATTGTGGCTGATTAGATTATAGTGACGCAGAGCTCGGCTGGGAGATTACTGAGGTCACTGAACTCCATACACTTTTTGAGGTCTTATATTTGTAAGGTGCAACAAAACTAAACTAAAACTAGGAGCTATCAATCAAGCATGTGTAAAGCTACACCAAAACCTTGTATTTATTATTTATTATTCCTCAGGTAAACCCAAGGGCCAATAAACAGGTGGGAGAAAAATTAGAATGAAAATCAGACAGAATTACCATTTTGTTTCACTTCATTCATTTAGCCAGACATTGTGTTCATGGCAGCCAATTTCTTGTTGGGAGAGTTATTTAGTTTCAGTGGAAAGTGATGTTTCTCTATAAAACGTACAAACACAGAATGTGTGTAAAATGGGGGAGCCGGCAGGACCGGACACACAGTCGCCATACTAGATACCAACGCTACTGTGTTACACATCATGCTTTCTAAAATCACACACTGGGGCAGCATTATGCCTGCGTTGGTGTAAAACAGCAAAGCCAGCATAATGACAGGTCTTCTTTACAGCAGTGTTGCAGGATCTCTGTTTAAAAAGGGCTATAGAGTCCTAGACCTTTAACCAAAATTTTATTTTTAGGCATTCCCCTGAAAGCATCATAGTTCAGACTGTTTTTAGTGGATTAATGTCTGTGCCTGTCTGTGCTTATCTGTCTGTTCTCACCCTGCTAAAGATTGGCAACTTGCCCGAGTTCCCTGCCTTTTGTCCAGTGCATGCTGGGATAGGCTCTGGCGAACTTATGACCCTTGACAGGAGTAAGTTGGCATGTTAATGAATGGTCGTAGATAGTAGACCTGGAAAATTTGTTTGACAATGTGAGCAATGATACATTATACTTCCATTTTAATTCTTTCTCCACTTAATTAGAAATATATCATAAAAAACCATTATAGATCAGTTATTGGAAGCTCTTTTAAATCCTTTTACATTTTCAACACCTCTTTCATGTACCATTTCCATTTTTCAGACCAACATTACTCCAACTTTTATAAATAGTCTTGCAGTATGTATAAAAATAGCTGGAATCAGTGTACAGATACAATATGCCGGGGGGGGGAAATATTATGATAATAAAAAGTATCAAGGCTTTTCTAGGCCAGGACCAAGAGAGGAAAACTGCTTCCCAAGAATCAAGCATGACTCCCCAGTGAGCAGCTCACTCGGTGTGCCGCAGCCTGCACGTACAAAAGGGGAAAGAAAATTACAGTCCACTTGAAGAAAGACAAGTGACAAGACTTTAAAGAACAAACAACCTTTCTGCCTAACACTGTGTACAACGCAACAAGGAACAGATTCTCCATCCAAACCATGCTCTGTCAAGTTCAAAACATGATTCCAGTATTGTAGCGCTGTGAAGTCCCTGCCATGTAGGCCAAGCCAAAACAAATGTGGTGTCAATGCAATAATAAACGAGCTTTGTGTTTGAGTGCGACCATGATAATTAGTCTCAAGACGGTATGTTAGTAGAGAGAAGGCTCATAAAATATAGAGGCCATTTGGCGTGCACTCAAGTACAAATCTGTATTCTAAGAGCGTGGGCTGTTACACTAATGTTCTACATAGTTTAAATCTGGCAGCGGCACAGTCAGAAAACTTTGTTTGGAGGAAAGATGCTGACAGCTCCAAGCAGCAGGGTAGAAAAGATTACTGAGTCAGCGCACGTGTGTAGATGCACACCCTCTCTCAGACACACATAACACACATGCCGACATGCCACACACTGCACTCACTAGAAAGAAAATTCCTTTTTGTTGACTCGATTGCCCATGTGCCCGAGAGACCGCGCGCATCGCCATTCAAGGTTCCTGACAAAATTGGGGTCGCCGCTGAACAGCGCAGCAACTCAAGGTCGGGGAGATGATAATGATGTTTATGAAGTCTAAATCCACAAAATAAGATTCCCTCTGTATCTCCCAAGTGCCTACCTGCCGAGCATGCCTCCATTGTGACCAAGTGTGAAAGGTCTGGTTCGCAATTTTAGCTAGAAGCCACGTCACATTGTGCAGCGGAGCTGGGGAAGGAGGCTGAGGAAAGCACACATGGACCTAAGAATCAGAGGGTGTATAGTGTACGTGCAAGGCAGTTCACAAGACACATTCCTACAGTTTCATGCAGTGAATTATAAGATTATTGTCCCAACCCTCCAACATCAGCAGGGGATGCGGTGACATTTTGACAACTCTAATCACCTCATTCTGAACCTGTTCTGTTTGCTCAGGCAAGCGAAGAAATCTCCAGCGGCTGTGAGCTGGGAAAACACTGCAGCAAAAATAAAAGGCGTAGCAAAGATCTTTGCTGCCCGTTGGGTGGTCCAAAAGCTCCTGGTGGGCTCTTTGGTTCAATATGCTAGCTGCTTTTTCAAATTGTTACACGGTGTGTTTTCACAGCTTCTGCTCAAACAACCCCGTCTCCTGCCATGACACCCCATCCTGAGAAACGGCAAATACATCTTGGCCATCTCCTGAGGAACTGGCAAATAAAGAAGAAAAGAGACTTTTAAGGCTGTTTTTCCCCTCTCGTCTTTTTTTAATTTCTGTTGCATTAATTATACATATAAAATCCGGCTTTTTGATTCAAGCATCAAAACACACAGCAGCACAGTTTAAACACAGATCTTTTTGGAGGGGAAACTTGCTGGGCCTAATTGCAGTGTGCCTTAATGGCAATCAAACACCAAAAATCAGTAACAATAAGGCTCGTCTGGTGTTGACGTAAGCACACACAGCTGGGCTGCTGTACTCGGCGACAAAATATACAAATGTACATTTTGTAGATCAATGTAGATAGAGGAATAAAGATGAACACACGTTCAGTGAATTATATATAATGCTTTAGAAAAGCAGCCATGTGCATCAGAGTATGCCTGAGACTGACCACCATTACCACAAAAGTGCTCTCACACACTCTTACATACACGCAGGCACTGCCTCGACCCCAGAGTGCAGCTACACACCCAATTACAATTAAATTCTGTGCTCCATGCTCCTCGGGGCCAGAGTATCGATGATTCATTTTGCGTTTTATCAAAGAAACAGGAGTGCCATTAAAAAGAGATCAGTCAGCCACCAGGCTTGAGGAGTCTGCTTCTAATTGGCCATTCATCAAAATGCCTTCTCAAGTAGATCGCGGCACTGAAATATCACGCATGACAACTGAACCGCACTACATTAATTACACTACTGATGAACCTCATGCTCTGTAGCTCGCCCCTGTGATTCCATGGAGGCTGGAGAATGCACAGATGCATACACACACACAAACACACACACAGGTGGACATATGTTCATGTTCACCAGAATAAACACTGTCTAACACTGTCAGAAACGGCAGCTTGGTACATCAAAACAAACTGAAATTCATGGTATTTATCAATGTAATTTGACACTGAGATAAGCATGAACAAACATTCCCTTTGCTTCTGTATTTTTAGCTTCAAAAAGCCCTCCCTGAGGTGCTGCCATTTTATCTGCTCAATATCATCAGTCAACCTTTAAAAAGATGCTTTCAACCATTTCACTTCACAGCATGTCCGGCGTGTTTGCACAGAGACAGAGCACTGGTTTAAAAAGGTATTGTAGTCACTGTCTCTCGCCTGTCTTTGTTCAACTTAGCAGCCATCAGGACACACACAGATGAAGCGTTTTGAGCTCCATCTCTCTCCTCTCACCACGTGCAGGGAATTCTCCCTTTCATCCATTTCCTGATGCACTCTAACTAGACAGTTTTCGGTCATGTCCCAGAATTATGCGTGCTAGCTCTCTAGCTTCCCTCACACACACACGCAGAGACACACACAGACACGAACAGCTGCACATCCGCTGACAATTCATCCATCTCTGAATCTCTCATTTTCTGGTTTGAGCATTTTGGTGCTTTTTTCCCCTTCTGAGCTGCTGGATCAGCTGGGGCTGGGTTCATCACTAAGCAGTGTGCCCAGAGGCCAAGAAACAGAGAGGCAACCGCTGTTAGTGTGGTTACTGAGCAACTACGGGGTTAAAACAGGCATAAAAAGAGCCACATGTAGGCTCGTTTGCATGTGCACGCGCACACATTTATCTGCTGTGATTCCTTTAGGCGCAGGACTGATGAGGGAGGAATCTTCAAAGTAACGGAGTGAAACCCAGATGGTGTTTGATGTGTGGATAATGATTTAGGTAAGGCTAAGCAACACTTTCTCCACATCCAGGCTCAATAGAAGCCCGAAACTGTGTAGACTTGAGTATGAAAACCAGAAATTGAGAGCTTGACGAGGCATGGGAAATGTAGCTCTGAAATACTGGATGTGCAGATTGTTCCTAAACCAGCCTGTCTGTGTAACTACTTTTCATGCATCAGGCAGCAAGAGCCATATAAGAGGGGCATCTTGTGGGAATCGAACTTACGCCCTTGCAGACTCTCGTGCATGTCAGTCCCTGCACAGAAGCTCTGGGTTACTCACTGCAGATATCAGTCCATCATTGTCATACAGTAATTCAGTATGTAATGTGCCTCTCAGTCCCTAAGAAGCAGAGGAACAGACACACTGTCTACACGGAGCATGCTAAGCCCAGTCAGTGTCCTGTAGGACCGGCTATTTAACACAGGAATAAGCCAATTATCTTCATGGAGTAGGCAAATTTACAATAGGATTTAGTCAATTCCTAAAGGACTCCTATGTCAGGGGTGGCAGCTTATACTGTAGGTTTCTTTCTGACATGGCCACACATACACACACACGTCTGCAGCTGCACCCGTGCAGATGCACATTACCACCAGCCCAAGCAACCACCTACACAGTCACTCCTACCTCGGGGACACACGGTGTTCTCCCAGAATTACTGGCAGCCATGATAAAGATGAGCCAAAACTCCAAAGTGATAAATAACACAAAGAAATGAGCTACCTTCTGTGCAAGCAGATTTTTCTGTTCAAAAGCAATTGTTCAGAAAAATAGTTCATTTTCAGAGTATGATAAATTTAATTCCAAAACGTTGGTTACAGTCATTGGCACCTTTTGTTGCAAAGCTTATTAAAGTCTTCCTAAATTGTGTTAAACCATGGTGAAATTATCTAAGTAGCTACAGTTAGTGCTTTCAATTTCACGTGTGCTCATGAATTGAGAAATAGGGACGAGTAAATGAAAAGCCAATGGAAGCTGTCAAATTGAAAACTCTTTTAAAGACTTGCACCAAAACTAATCACTTCAATATGAGGTAGACTAGAGAAAATCTAATTGAACATTGAATATTATGATTCCAGATTCCATGTGCTAAAGCCCTCACTGTAGCCTCCTCCATTTCACTGCAGCTAAGTGAGATTTGACCCCCTTCTTATGGATTCCACCTTCATGTACTATCCTGGTACATGCAAGTAATGCAAGCTGGGCTGTGTGACTGATATGCCTGTTCTTTGATCTGTTCTTCACTGCTACACCTCCGCCATCATGACTCATGATTTAAAAGAATTTTACGAGTAAGCTCGTTCCCTGGGCAGATCTCCATACAAAAATTAACCAAAGACTTTTTTTTAAAAAAAAGGTTTGAGCTAAACTTCAGTTATATTTGGAGGATTTTATCTGCTAACCTAATATAGAGGAGAGAAAGCCAATAAGTCAGCCACTGTGTATTTGAGTGTTGTCTGATGGAGGCTTAGGGTTAAATGAGTGCATCACAAGCTGTTTTTGAAAGACAAACGTGAATGGATTTTTAAGCAGCGTTACGAGTTACATACTACTCATTGAAAAGGTAATTGCATGCTGTTGACTTTACAAAGGCACCTTTGACAGAGATAATAATGTATCTTTGTCAACATAAGTAATGTACGACATTGTGGTTTAACAAGCAGCAATAGCAGCCCATGGCTGGTGCACACTAGAGGATTTTCAGAATCAGAATTTGGTTTATTGCCAGGTAGGTTTTTACACATAGCCTACGAGGAATTGGTCTTGGTGCATTGGTGCATAAAATATACAAATCACAAAAAAATATACAAATCACACAAAAAAAAATGCCCAGTCTTAAGTGCAAATTCCAGGGACTTGGGCTCTCACAGAAACTTGTATGATCAAATGTGACTGAAAAAACAAACATGGAGGCGAAGACTATCGCCATCAGCTGTTTGCACTTCTGTGTGCTTTGTTCTCCACAAAGTTTTATTGTTAGCATGTGGTTGGTGATATGCATGATGATATATAATATTCCATTGCTTTTCCTGTTCACACGAGAGCATTTCAAGTTAGTAAATAATAAAACATGTTTGATATCATCCTCTAATGTGGGGCCAGCATCACAGATATGAGATATACTGAGCCTCATCAAACCCCCCCAAAATGTCAAAGTAATGGAACATTACTGGTAGTAACTTATGAATCTACGCAAACTGTTACCAGTGTAACTGAAAATTATTAATTATTTACACTTAGTCACTTCTCTCAAAAGTTATTGAATTACTTTATAACTATTATATGAAATAATTACTTAGTAGATAAAGTAACTTTTGCGTTACTTTTAAATGTCTACTTCAGTTTTCTTATTAACGCACACAGCCGTCGGCTATAGGCGATTATTTTAGTGTTGCTGTGGGACAACACAAATGTATCTAGTTATTAATATTCCCAAATCAGTAACTGTAATTGCGATGTTTAAACTGTTAACTATTAGTTACATTACCAGTTACCGCCATTGGAATTATAGTGACTGTTACGGAAAAATTAAAGCACACAATTAATGCATTAGCCTACTGCCCAATCCCTGTTATTTTTATTCTTATATTTATTATTTTCTGCTGGTTTTCTTTTAATTCACTCTATGAATTTAACAATCTTCTCCCTCCAATACTTACATACACTTGATATTTGTGCGCCTGACATGTGCCAACATTGAAATCTCTCCAATAGGGTTTGACAGAAACACGAGGGAATTCTGAGCATTGTTATCCAGCACTTGATTCCTGGCTCAAATTCAACTTTTCATCAGAAACAACGGGAGAAAAGATTCATTTTAGCTCACTACTCCAATACTGCAGCCAGTGGCAGCACGTCTACAACCAACTCGCACACATACAACCAACAGTCATGTAAGCTCTCTCGTTCTGTCAGTGTCTGACTCTCTTGCCCTTCTTCTCTCTCATTTCTACACAGTAGTGTATAAATGTAAATACACACACACACACACACACACACACTCAGCCTGGAGCAGCCTCTCGTCTTTCTGTGTAATAATGTCTCCAGTGGAGCGAGCTGCCGTACTTTTTTCGCCATAGTCCTCCTTCATCCTACCCTTCCAAACAGCCATTCACCGAGTTGGGAGTTGCCTCTACCAATCTAACACACCACTCTGAAATTCAGTCCACTCCGACAGTAATACAGACCCCCTGCTGACCGCAGAAAGAGAATGCGCCTCCATACTTTCAATTCTTGTCTAAGGGAGAAAATTGAGGAAAATCAGAATAACGTGTGCATGTACAATTTCAGACTGTTCGAAGACAATGATTATGTATGACTTTTCTAAGTCGCAGACAACTGTGTGTGTGTGCGTGCATATATGCATCCCCACCTGCCTGCATTACCACATGCATGTGAGTAAACAGCGACGTTGGTCTGAGAACAATCAGACCGTGACAGACTCTGCAGCACCATCCCACAGGCCTCTACAGAGGAAAAACACTGCACCGCTAGACATAGCCATTTCCTCTAAATGACCACCCTCCTCCCCTCCCCTCCCTCCCATCACCACTAGGGAGAGAATGGTTCTGTGTCTCGACATAGCACTGCCCAGGCTGGGGTCAGTGTGTCCGGGCTCTAACCGCAGACTGGGGGACGCTGGGGACGTGGCACTGCTTCGGTAGAGGCTGGGGACGCTGCACTGCATTGGAGGAACAATGCGTAAAAGCGTGAAGGATGCTCAAGCTAAATCCCACACTTTTCCTGGGAGATGGTTGTTGTGGAACCTAAATTTCCCATCTTAAAAAGTCCCCATCAGTGTGTGTCTTCACCTCCTTTGATGCATGATCACCATCAAACGGCATAGAGGGAAAGTATAGTGCTTCATCCTTCAAATCTCTCTGGAGTTTAAAGGCAGCATCACGTATGGATGAAGAATTCCTCGTCAGTCACTTGCCTTGAGTAGGTAATTGGAGATGATATAGTTGAGATACAGTTCCATGCAAAGCCATGTAAGAGTTGCGGGCTTTTCACTCCCCCTTCAAAAGACTGACACCAGAAGAAAAGTAATCTGCTGAAGGTTTTTTTATACAGCTCATTCCATTTTCCCCGTGCTTGGAAAGCAAGAAGAGGGGAGTAACTACAGGATCTTAGGCAACGTTAGATCCTGGAAGCTCCTTGTTTCCTTTCCGTTTGAAACAATCGGAAAGGGAATTCTGCCATTACATTATCTCTGTGCGCGAGGGCCCTAGGGAATGTTCATGTCTTGAGCACTAAGCATTTATTTCCTTGTTCTGTGCGAGGATCCCTGGGAGGCCATGTTGTCTGATTCATTTCAGTGAATTGTCAGCTAATGAATGGTACACGTCCGTCGACTGCCACACACTCCGTCGGAAGAGAAAAGCCCCCATGGGTGCACATCTTGGGGGTTCTCCTATTCTCATTAGGAGGGAATCAAAAGGAAATAGAGACTCACTGATCGTTTACCATGTTCCCTATAGGGTGGGGCTGCATGTGAAGCCATTATTTCTCCCCCCATAGAAGGGTGATCAGCATGTTTAGCAGCATCTCTAGCATGTTTGGAGGCATGTCCTTGATGGACTTTGATTGAGTCTTTAAAGAAAGACAGCCAGTGGAGTCTCTTGAACATAATTAGTAAGTAATCTGTCTTCTTGGCAAAACTTTACAAGGCACTCCAGGCAGAAGAGGCAACACGGTTATGTAAAATTGGCTGAGGAAAATGGTTAAAGAAAATCTTCATTCAAGACGTGAATTCAAATTCTGTTCCCCAGCGCATCCGCAAACTCTCTAGTTTCTTTCTTGAACACACAAACATCAGTCTGCGGGTGTTGCTCCATCCTCCCTTCCCTCTCTCAGTATCCCACCATCTATCCCGAACTCCTTCCTCTACTGTTGCCCATAATACATAGTAATGTCCACTAATGGGATTTGGTGTGTCCCTTGCTTGTCACAAGCACAGCACCTCTCTTTCCAGCTCCTATTCTTCAGGCGGTTTTATCGCCAGCATAAGTCACCGACTCAGTGCGACCTGTCTGCTTCCACCCCCACCCCTCCCTTTCCACTTCCTCCCACTCTCCTCTAATTTCCCAGCCTTTCTTCTAATCTCACCTCATGTTCTGCCCCACCCCTACCTCTGTCCACCTTTCATCTACTCCATTTTTCTCCATCAAACTACCCCTCCTCTCCTCCCTTGATGTCTCCTAGACTCCCCTCTCCCTCTTCTCCCCCTGCCCTCCTTCACATCCCTGTCGCTCATCGGTCGCCATCCGAGTAAATGCAAGAGCTATCTGGTGTAAACAATTACTAACAAATGCTGACATACACTCTCTCTCTTAACCACCTTAGAAGAGGAGAGAGTATGTGCCCAATCGCTAGGAAATTGCAGTAAAGTGCTCATGTAATCAAAGGTACCGCAAGTGATAAATGTGCACAAACACACACACATCATCACAGACACACGTAAACAAGTATAGAGTCGTGGCGCTCACACACATCAAACTGATTGTACCCATAAACTTGGTGCCACAGTGATGTGATGTATAATACATGAGCTTTCCACATACATAAACATGTCCTAAACTGATCATAGCCATTACAATCGCTTAAGGCCCATCGTGTGTGTGTGTGTGTGGGAACCATTCATGTATCACACCAGATTTTATGTAAATGTTCAACAAGGGGCTATAAGAGCACATATTTTACATTTGAGGACTGACCCAGCTGCAAAGATGACTGTATCAAAACCTGGCTGTGCTCTCTACAACATCAAGAAATTATATATAGATATGGCAGACCCACTTTTCTTACTCTTACAAAAATATAGTACACAGCAGGCTACAATAATCGATATAACCTGGGAAGGCAGGTCATAAATCTAAGCAAATGTATTTCCCAAAAGGGCAATGGATGCTTTCACACAAACACAAACATTAGGCCTATTACATTTGTGCACGGCGTAAAAAAAAGGAGCATTTTGCACGAGCTCATCACCGACACCCCCTGGATGTGGAGCCAAATACTTATTATCACCGACTTATAGGGTCGCGTAATAAATGGACACAATTAAGCCGGGTTTTTGAAGCGACTCGGAGCCGATCAACCTCATTAGAGACGCGCTGAGCCGAGGAGAAATTGCGCATACGGACGGCTAGCAGGTAAAATATCTGCCCCGGGGTGTCTGTGCTCGGTATGTGACAGTCTGTCAGTCGCTGCTCCCCGCCGTCCTCCGGTAAAGGCTGCGTGCAGACAGACAGGAGTGCGCACACGCACGCCGTCTGGTAGGAATCGGCTCACACGCGTAACAATATTGCGCCGGTTCAAAAGTGACATTCCCTTCTCCTCACCTTGTGCTCGGAAGAAATCATGGACTACAAATCTAGAGGAATCAATAAATGGATCAATAACGGAATCAATCAATGTATACAACAGTTATTATGGCGCTGAAATTCCCCCACATAAAAGCGCACACGAGTGTGCGCCAGCGGACAGGTCCTCAATCTCTTTGACCAAGCTCCCAATTAGGACTCTAGTATGTCCAACGTCATCTCCTATCAAACCTGCCCCGCTGTAATATTTCTAAAAACTACAACAGATTTTAATTCTACACGAAGCTTTAATGGATACACTTTTAGAACGACAAAAATCCTGCAAACCACCTTCGGGTTGTCGCTCATATACGCACGGAGTCGGTCCGCCAGTGAGAATAAACCACATGCATCTATTTCACTGAAACAATCAAAGGAAACCGCAAATTGACATTGAAGTATTAGAAGTGCCACGTACCGTAATTTCAAATAAATATGTGATCTCTGGTGAATGCCAAGCAGCGGTGCCAAAGAGCAGGAAGGCAGAGAGAAACGCAATTCCTAAACACCAAGCGAGGGGAAACTAGGTCTGATCTTCAGTGAGCCTGACCGCCGAGCAAAGAATGAAATAAATCATACACGCTCTCAGTGACAGGATTATCTGCTTTCAGTCAGACAGAGTCGGAATTTACCTCTGGAGGTCGGATCTTGGTGTGATGGTCTCAAGTTTCTTCGTCCGTCGCCCGTTCTGCCCGTCAGCCGGTCACAAAACTGAGACCAAGAAGGACAAACGCTGTTATCGCGCCTCTCTCTCCCCCTCTCTCTCCCTCCTGAATAATAACGTGACTCTTGAAAATCCCTCAGCACGCTTCCACTGGCTCTAATTTCTCCGTTTTGTCTCTTTTTCCTCTCTTGATCTCTTCATCCCCGCTCTCTCTCGGAAGTGATTATTATTGGTATTATGTCCATCATCACTCATAATCACCTCCTCCCCCTCAACCACCACCACCATCATCATCGTCATCATCCCCATCATCATGTCATCCAAAAATCAATATGCGTTCTGATGAGCATACTATTCATGTGGTAAGGCATTTGGGTACTGTGTGGGTATCTCTGTAATCTATAATAATTCAATAGGCGCTTACAATGGGACGCCAGTGTCTTTATGTTAGAAAAAAGTTCCGCACCACTTTCCAATAGGCGACCCTTAATAAATGGGTTATATAATGCCCTAATTAACGGTTAATTCATAATATATTAATGCTGTATATATCAGTTATAAGACATTAACAAGCTTTGGGTTGCCAGGTTGTTCAGAAATTGAAATACCCCTGTAAGCTGCTGCAGGAACATTTCTACAAGGCTTTTTAAAAAGGTAACACTTTCTAATAAGGAACTCTGTATGAAAGGTTTATAAGTTGTAACTAACGCTTTAATTAATGGTTACTAATCATTTAGTAATGCTTTATAGATGAGTCGTAGGAGATTACTAAGACAAGAAATAAACTAGTAAGAGTTCCAGGCTTACTAAAATGGAAAAACCAATGAGTATTTATTATCAAATATTAACATTTTTATTTCCTTATCATCTCACATAGAGAAGTATTGAATGATTTATTCACATTATTTAAGGCATTACTTACAACTTATAAACCCTTCATAAATCAGGTCTCATCATAAATTTTGTACCAAATGTTGTTTTAAAAATTTTTATCATCGTTATCATATACTGGCCTCTTACTCGTGTGAGTATTCATTATTTTATTTTCTGGCAACCCAAATGTGTTAATGGCTTATAACTGAGCTATAAAAGCATTAGTAAATAATTTATCAACCATTAATTAGCAATTACTTTATTTATTTTTTCGTCCAGTAGAATTCTGCCTGTTCCTGTAGTGACTTGGTGTATATGGTTATCATATAGTGACCTCTTCTTATGGTTCCTGGAACTTTTAAACTCTTTGAGCTTGTTTTATTCGATTACCACAATATTTAAAGGTGCCCTGTGGGGTTTTTATGACTGGGTCCCCGTTTGGTTTGTATAATGCACACATGCACGCAGAAGCATGCAGGTAGATGTAAACAATGTATTATTTTAAATATTAAAAAAATTCCACATGGTATCTTTAACATACAAAAGTCTATGGACAAAAATCACACCTTTGTTTTGGCCTAGTTACTGCATAAAACAAATGCAGATCTTTTTCAACAGGGGCACCATTATTATCATTAACACCATCATTATCAGCACTAAGCCATCACCTGATTACCGGGCAATGATAACATTATTATACTCATGTTAATCACACCATCTTCTTCATCGTCGTGGTCCTATTTCAAAAAGCTATTACCTCTATCCTTATCACTTAAGAGCAAATTATACAGTACCTCACCATCTTCACACACATGCACGTGCACACGCGCACACACACACACACACACACACACACATTTCATTAGGCTGCTCGGTCCTCCTCAATCATTACACATGCTGTAAGTCCCCTATCTTCAGTCTACAGTGTACTTGTAGATCGACTCCACCAGAAGTCCTTTGAAGAACAGAGTGTGTGTGTGTGTGTGTGTGTGTGTGTGTGTGTGTTTGTGGCGGGGGCGGGGGGGGCAGGGCGCGTATGTGTAACCATTGGAATAGTAAAAGAGAGGGAATGCTCCTTCTCCATTATAGAAACACAGTAGAACAGGGCCAGGCAGACGACAGAGCATGAAAGGACTGATTTATCCACCAGGGAGAGACTCTGTATGTGTGTATGACAGAGAGAGAGGAAGAGAGAGAGGGAGGAAGGAAGAGAGAAAAAGGAGAGGGCAGTGTGTACTTGCCTGTTTTGCTCTCTTTATTATTGAACCATCGAGCCAACGTGTACATTATTAAATTAAATGTATACATCTGTGTGTGTTTGTGTGTGGTACTTTCTGTGGGCTTTGAATGCTGCTTCTTCTCTTCCCCGGCCAGGGAGAGTCAGTTTTGCCATACATGTGTTTGGCAAGTGAAGTCAGTTGGCCAGGAAGCACAACCAGGCTGGATGTACTGTACACAGCACCAGAAAATACGCTTTTAGGCACTGTGTAAAGAGACAACTTGTGCCACAACAGGCTAGAGGATTTATTGTGGTTCAAACTCAGCATGTGTGGCCAATTCTTTCTTTGCTGTACTGTTTATGATCTAGTAAATCAAGTCTTAAAAGGGTCAGTTCACCCAAATTACAAAAAGAAAAAAAATCTCACTGACCCCTTGTGGTATCTAGCCATGCAGATAATGCTTCTTCTTTTTACGCAGGATTTGAGTCTGTGATTTCCACTACCACTCCAATACAGTGGGCATGAATGAAATTTAGTTTACAGTGCTCACAGCCATAAAAAATTACATTTAAAAAATGTGACACTATAACAGTACAACATGCTTTGGATAATCCACAGACCTGTGAACAGTTTTTAATAGCCACGCTAGCAGTGTGGCCCTACTGATGGCAGTGCCGGTCCATTGGTCCACCCCTTTGGTCCAGACTGAAATATCTCAACAACTGTTGGATGGATTGCCATGAAATGTGCTACTGATACTCAAGGTCCCTAGAGGATGAATCCTTATGTCTTTGGTGAGCCAATTACTTTTCCTCTAGCACCATCATCAGGTCAACATTTTAATTTGCCCAATACTTTGGGTTATAACCAAATACCTACAAAATGAATGACTCTCCCATCAACCCCAGCTGTACTAGTAGGCTAAACTAAGATGGTCACAATGGTAAATATTACACCTTCTGACCACCAGCATGTTAGCACTGTAACTCTGAGCATGTTAGCATATTGGCATTTAGCTCTAAGTAGAGCTAGTACACATTGACAGAGTTGCTAATAGAGTTGTAGGCTTTTTGTCTTGTTGGAACTACTCTAACTGAAGAAATACTTCCTACAAAAATTGTCAACAGTGCGGTCTGTGGATTGATGGGAAAACCAGCCACGACCTTGTCTATGGATACTAAATGCACACCAGACATCCCGGCTTGATTGTTCCGGTTTCAAGCGCGGTGTCCCAAGTCCCGACAAGTATCTGTAAAAATTACACAGTTTTCCACAATCACGACTAAA
>NW_023339796.1:19461983-19515505 GCF_004916995.1 Morone saxatilis | reverse complement strand
TAGATGTTTATGATGTTTTGTCCCACTCAGCATTATTACCCAACCCAATATATAATCATAATCAATGCACCACATGTCTGAATCAACACTTATTTGTCTGTCTGTGTGTCAATCAATCAATGTGTCATTGTCGGGGCTGTTGCTAGCCAATGAGTCATCTGACAGAACGTGTCAGTATGCTAACAGTTAGCTGTCACGTCAGAAAGAAAATCAGTCTTTTCTAAATAGCTCCAGGAGGCTTACTCTTTGTGCGTAAAGTACCTGGCAACAAAAAGGTTATGTTAATGCCTTCCATGATGTTGAAAGGTTGATGAATGGTTGATGGTAATTAAAACACTTATGGTGTGTGCATGAGAGCATGCATGTGCGCTGCATGAACATCCGGTACACTTAAGGGTCACGGTTTGAGGGTTTGAATACATGGTCAGCCTATGTACACTGCTGAGTACCTCATGGGTTTTTTATAGGTCTTTCTTTACTTTTCTTCCTCTCTATAGCCATGGAGGCTTTTTCTCATCATGTGTAATAATAGGCCCTCTTTATGTTCATCAAAAACTAACACTCAGAATTCATCACTTCCTGTGTGCCAAAGCAATCAACCACAGGAAAGAACCACCAGCAAATGTAAAAGCTTTCATGGACCGGGAGTGGGATAAATCATTCCTGTGGCACGGTAATCAGTGTTAGAGTAACTAAACTGATCATACTTAAATGACAGTATCAGAGATAATTATTTAGGGAGTTGTTTTAACTCAGAAAACCCCCTTAGAGGAAGCTGGTGTGATGTTACCATGTCAATTGCTATGTTTTCTGTGTCAGTCTTGATGCTAAGCTACTCTTTATGAATACATTCATATTCACACACATGCGTACTTCATTGATCCACTGCACTCCCAATCCCACGACTGCTTCCAGACACTCAGTTATGCCAGCGAGTGTGTATGTGTAGTGTATATGTGTGCAGACTGACAGCCTGTGTGTGTTTTAAAGGCCACTGTCATGTGCCGGGAAGCGGGGAGGAGGGGGCACCCCCCTACAGCAACTACGGAGCTTTGGTCCCAGTATATCTTCCAGTCATCTATCAGTGTATGAGATCCACGGGGAACAGAGAGACAGACCGTGTTGGCATATGCACAGCATATACAGAAAGCCAGTGATGGTATGTAGAGTGACAGCAAGGCAGCACAGCTATGGAAGCATCAGATAGGCAAGCAGGTGGGCAAACAGACAGAAAGAGTGCTCACTGCAATAGAAACATGCAGCTTTGCTTCATAGATAGACGGACACGAGGACAGACAGGCAGAGTGACAGATAGCATGAGGATAACAGACGGCTGGACAGATGCATGATGGTATTGCAGATCTATGGTGAGACACTGGCCAGGTATAGCGTTTAATAGCACGGCACTCAGACAGACACGGACAGCTGCCGCACGCTATAGTCCGAATCGAGCGGTGACGGACAGATGCCCTTCTCTTGGCTGGAAATATGCCGCACCTCTGTGCCCACACACACACATACACACACAGCTCCACTCGTCCTCCTCCCTTCTCCACCTGTCTGCTCCTTGCTGTCAAGGAGCCAGACTGGAGGTGATGTTTGTTCCCTCAGGCACTGTCATCTCCTCGTTTTCTTCCCCCTTCCTCACTCATGTCTTCTTCTCTCTCCTTCCCTTTCCTTTTGCCTCCTTTCCTTTAATTTCCATTTTTGTTTGGCATTTACCATTTGAAGTGTTGCCCTCACAATAATACCACAGCCAGACAGCACCGAGTGGATTGTATATTTGTGTGTCTGTTGGTGGCGAGACTCCAGGTATGAATGTGACAAGGGCTTTGTGCCAGAGAGGGTGCATGAGTGATTGTGTGAATGCAAATTACCATATATGGGTGCATTGTTATTTTAGCTTTTCTTTCTGCCTCCTTTTTCTCTGTCACTCATCCAACTGGCAAAGATTATTTTAGCAAATGATATCAGCCTTTGAACGGCTGTTGACTATCAGTGAAAAAGAGAAATATGGGATTGAGAAAAGAAGAAGGGAAGAAGGGGAGAAGGGAGGTGTAGGTGAAGAAGCTGCTCTGCTACGCCAAATCTGGACATCGTCCTTCACACAGGCCCATTGGAAAATATTCATAGAACAGCATTAATGTGCCTGATATAGCAGGTTTTAGCAGTCCAGCTGGTCACATTTGCATATAGTAGGATTGCTGAGGCCAGTTGGCAAATGTATTTTTCTGCATGAAGGCAAACATTCACATACCTGAAAATATTTGACTGTTTCTATGCATAGAATATGAATAGAAATTGTATTAATTAGAGCTGACATAAAAATTGTCTTACAGCAACACTTACTATTGGTACTATAGGGCCTCCTATAGTACCTTTGTAAATTTCTCTTCAGAAAGAGCAGATGAGAGATTCAGTAAAGCTTGTGTTAGCTTCTGAGCTTAAATCTGCATTAATTGATTTTTAGTGCCAGCACAACAAGCTGAAGACACATCAGAAACATATTATCACTTCATTTAGTTGTTGTGGCTAACTTGTTAGCAAGTAATTGCCTATTTAAATGTCGAGAAAACATGGAGCTGTGTCTGGTCATGAACTTGTCAGCAGGGAAGGCGACCTGCAGCAACTGTAGATTAAAAACAGCTCATTCTAAGGTAGCAAAAACACAGTGATTCCTATATTTAAGTGATTATACACCTATGAAAACATACCTATGAATATTATTCCATTTCTACCAATAGAGCCTCCTAAATGTTACACACTGTTCCCAGGGAACTGCAGAGTCTGGTGATAAATGATACGTGTCCTTTGCAGCCTGGTGTCTGTTTCAGCTAAAGAATGTTTGTTAGAGACAGAAGTACTGTTTTAACAGCTTATTAGTTGAGAGTCAACAACTTTTGTCTGATATTACACAACTGTGGTTAAGGTTTGTTTAGGTTTAGGCACAAAAAACATCTTGGATGTTTCAATTTGTGGCTCTTTAACCCGTCTCTAGGGGCTCCTTGTGGCTTTGACAAAAATTATGGAAAAGAAAAACACTTTCTTTTATCATTTTGTAGGCCTAAAGTGATTCTTACATCATCCAGTTGTAAAAACAGAATAAGAAAATGCATTAACATTTCCTCAACTAAAAGGTGCATTATACATTACGTCCTGACCCCGTGCCTTTTCATGTTTTGCCAAACCTCAATAGCAGCTGTTATTAGTCTTCAGTCTCAATAGCTAGGATAGCCACAGAAAGAAAAGTCTTGGGGGAAAACATTTATGTATATGGACAGATATGTTTGCTTTCACCAACGCTGCTGGCTTATGCTTGATCTGCAGCAAAAAAATTAGTATAATAAAGTTCAAATAGGTTTTGCCCCTCCAGACAGATTTTTTTCTTTCTTTTTTGGGCTCTTTTAACAGTAAAGGTTACTGACACCTGCCCTACTCTGTTACACCACACTCAAACCAGGATCAGTCTGTGTGTTTTTGCAGTTCAACAAGAAAACAGAGTAAGGAGTCTCTAGTGAATCAGCTGATCACGTAACATCAACTGAGCTCATCAACTTATGAACTCTCCTGCTGGACATCTAGCATTGGGACCAAGTATGAAAAATAAGGTGCAAAAAAAGTAGGCTGTACCTATTATTTCAACATTTTATGCTGTGTGTGAGTTGCTCATCTCATTTTCAGATTGTGTCTGCAGGTTTGTGAACACCAGCTGCAACTAAAGTGTAACCACAAGGTGATTAGAGAATCAATCAATCAATGGAATCTTTGCTTTTTAATTATTTAAGCTTTTGTTACTCATTCAATGTAAATCTGAAATTGATTTGTTTGGAGATTTGAAGAGATTCTGATTCAATAAACGGGTTTAGCAGTATTTTCAGATTTGATAAAATGGCATTGAACCCTAACCCTATCATCATGCACATTGTATCATTGTGTCAGAAAATAAAAATAGAGCTTTTCTTTCTGGATTGCTAATAATTACAGTGTTTAGTGAAGTTTGGCACCCTTTTTAACAGCATCTAAATCACAGATATTTAACTGATGCCAAGTGCAGTCAGAGTGTTCAGGGTCATCTCAGGAATATTCGGATCCAACATTTATCTTCTAAATAGAAAATGATAGATTCATGAGAGCGAAATCACATTAAAAAGTATTTGATATGCTCATTAAAATGTTGTTCTTCCGTCAGTTTCACTTTGTTATTTGAGTTTCATTATTCTGTTGGAGAATTTACTCCTCACTTAATTATCATTTAATCCAGGGATTAAAATCACCCAAATACCCAAATACTGATTCTGTACTCTCCTATCTTTCCAGACTGTACCAAAGTTAATTCCAGATGTCTCTTCTTTTGTATGGTACTGTATGTACTGTATTATATTGTATTTGTACAGCCTTACCTACACTACTCCCACTTGCATATTTTAAAAAAACATACCATTACATATCAGTATTAGCTGGGAAAATGTGCTGTGTGTCAATTAAACAAGCATAATGGGATTTATGCTACCTCACAACCCAGCGTTGAAGGCCCCATAAACTTCAAGTACACAGCATATTTATAAGTAGTCTAGGAGTGCTTGCTCAGGATCATTTTAGTGTGATAGCGAACATCTGTTAGGACAAAACTTAAATGACCCCTTTTTGTCTGAGCTGCAAGAAGCACAGATGCAATTTCAAGTCTTCTGCTTCACACCCACAAACTGCACAAAAGTACCTTTCTTTTATAATGATACCTTTAAAAGTCATGCTATGTATGACAATGACACAAAAAAGCCAAACTTTTCCTTGTGTATAATGCATTAGCTGTAATAATAGCTATTGACTGTAACTTGTTTGCTCTGCAGAATATTACATTCTTCATCAAAGAAAAGCACACAAAGCACACAAACACACTTATCTGAATCAGTCAGCAGTGACATTATGTTAATGTTAAAGCGGGACAACAATCACTTACTTGGTCAACAAATTACATCGATAATTACTTGATGAATATTAGCAATGTCAGTGAGCATGTTAATTTGTAGTGTGCATGCTGGAGAGCAAATGTGTCCACGCACCCAGATGCTAGCTGCCTACCAGCTGGACTTCAAATGCAAAATAACCACACAAAAAAGTCAAAGAAAGGCCACAAGCAGAAGATGTTGCAAACATCAGCAGCAGCTCCAACGGAGCACAAAAACCAGGTAAAACAGCCCAGCCGCTGGCTAAATCAGCCTCATTTAAGCCGCTACAGCAAGCGTAACATTTTCCAACACCTTAAGGGTCACAGAGAGCTCTTAACTCGCCTTGTAAGTTGATTTTATGGCAGGTTAAATACCCTCTTTCATCGATCATGCATGGAATGAATCTAATCCATCAAAATTCTTCTTTAAACTTAATCTCATGACTTCAGTCTGGCAACAATTTATTGTGTGCAGCCTGAACCGAAATTGAATAAGAAAAAGGGCACATTCGCTCCGGGACTGATCAGAGACCATGCTGGCTGAGTTCATGTTTTTTTCTGTTTCTATTCATTTCTAATTATTCCCTCTGATCAATTTTACATTCAGTCCGTTCATGATCACATCACTTCAGATGTATGTTTCAAGGTTGTTCAATTTTCTACTGAAACAAACTTGTTAAGGATTTATTTAATGTAGTGTTAAGTAGAGTGAAACAACTGTTGGCATCAATTGTTCCCAAGTCTTGTTGCCAGGCACATTTAAAGATGTCATCCAGTGTTTAAACCTCCAGTGTAAACATGACAAATGATAACGACTTTAATTTATATTTAGACTAGCGCCTTAAGTACACATATAATCAAGGACCAGCTCAGTTTAAAAGAAAACTCACTTTTTTTTACTCCAAGAGTCTCCTCTATAATCTGACACTTACTTTACTGTTTTGTAAAGCAGTAGATTTGACAAGGTTGTTGTAAAGAAAAAAAGCCAGACACTTCATTCCTTTTACACAAGGCTACACTTGATAAATAAGATCACATATAGTTGCATACATTTCAGTAATATATTTTTTTTACTGACCTTGTGCATTATCATCTCAGGATTCATTGCAGTGGCATTCTGAGATATTGAACAGACTCCTCCTGGATTCATTCTCTGCTGTCAAATATCTGCTAAATCCTGGCGTTGCTTTCACTTCTCTGTTGCTGGGCTCCTTCGAAGGCCACCTGTTCTGCATCTTCCAGCAGCTCCAGGCCAGTGGCTGAGCAGGAGTCATTCCAGCGACTGTGGTTTCTGTTGCCATTCTCCTGGCCAACTCACAAGCAGCTCCCATGGTGAGGAAGGCTTCACAGTCTGGCCTCCAGGACCACTGCCCAAACAACAGGAGAGGTTCCCTGTCAAATGAGCCTGAGCCTGTGGAGATGCAGCTGCAGATTTTGTGGCCTGGTGTAGCTGAAGGAGTGAAGACAGTCAACTTTAACCCTGTTTCACTTTATTTATAGGTGCAATGCGCAACAATACATTTGAGTAATTATAAATAATAATCTTCCTTGTACAGCCCGCTTCCATGTTGAATTCAAGTCAGTCAGTCAACTAAAGTAATGTAGACTTTGAAAAAATCTTTTTATGACTTTTATTAGACAGCTAGCTTAAAGGTGTAACATTTAGGAGGATCTATTGGCAGAAATGGAATATAATATTCGTAGGTATGTTTTCATTATTGTATAAGCACCTAAAAGTCTGAATTGTTGTGTTCTTGTTCCCTTTGAATGAGCCGTTTACAAACCAAACACTGGCTCTAGACACGGCCTTTCGCATTTTTTTACAAACTTCAAGAGTTTCTCTTACATGCTTGGAAGGGGAGGGTGAGGCGAGGGGTATTCAGTTTGTTGTAATCTGCAACCCTATACACGTCCACACTGGACCCTAACCCTAACCCTTTAAGGGTGGGTTAAAAAGTCTGCTATTATAAAAAGAGTGAGACACAAACATCTTTTAAATGGGGATAAGAGCATGCACTGTCACAGTCTTTTCTCAAGAGACAGATATAGCTGTGTAAAGAATAAAAAAAAAGTTCAGGCCCCTGCATACTTTCTCAACACTGCACACCACCAGGCCCAGCATTTTTTTTTTTAGACGCTGTTTCGATGATCTGACAAGCACCTAGCCTAAAGCATACTGACACCTTAACAGCTATCTTGTGGAGGTTGGAAAAAGTGGTACATCATTGTAATTTTGTCTCCCGAACCTATGTCATAAACAATTTCAGACTCGTGTTTTGACAGTGAGTAATGTCCACATTCACATGAGCCTTCCTTCATCCCTTGGAGGGGGCAATTGTGAAACCTTGAACAATCCAATCTTCTGTGCTTCAATATCAGCCAGCGTTGTCAGACTTTAATTATTGTATAGAAACAAGATTGGATGGCTTCTAGTTACCTTGTGCTCCATTTTAGTAGGAAAGCTTATTGTTTGTAGCACAAAGGGAGTTTATGGCATATAGTGGTGGCAGTGGTTGATGAATAGTTCAGCTGATGACCTTAAAAGACCAGTGTGAAGGATTTAGTGGCATCTAGCATGCAGATTGCAACCTTCCAAGTGTGTAGGAGAAACTGGAGTGGCCGTGACTCCATAGAAGAAGACCTGCTTTTTCTGTAGATATGACCAGCTCATCCTAAGGTAACAAAAACAAAACAATTCTTATTTTCAAGTGATTATAAACTAATGAAAACATATCTATGAATATTATATTCACTTTCTACCAATAGATCCTCCTAAATGTTATCTAAAATGTACATCATCAAAACATCTAAAACGTCTTTTTCCATATGAGAGTACTGCATGAGGCTCTGATAAATACATTATAAAGGAAAACAAGGAAAGTGAATACCTTTAGATAGACTCTTTCATCCGCAATAAATAAATGAGCAGTCCCTCAGAATTTCAAACTGAATTTTGTAGAATTGTCTCACTATGCATTGTTAATGTGTGAACTGTCTGGAAATGTATCCAGCGTCTGAAAATGTGTAATTTGAATATATGTGTGTGTGTGTGCGTGTGTCATCTTTCATCTTCAAGAAGTACAGGCTCAATGTCAAGCTGCCAGCTGATAGAAGGCTTTTGTGCGTTTCCCCTTTCTACTCTATGTTCTCAAAGTAAAGATTCTGCATCAGCGTGTCCCTGGAGGTAAACGACCACACTGGAATATCAAGACAACAAAGAGTACAGACACCTGCATAAATATCGTAAGAGTTATGAGGGAGAAAAAAAGCCGGAAATACATCTGCACAATCACTTGGGACAAGCATGCAAGAACGGACGTGCTCATGAACAACAAACACAACAAGAGCCAAGTGAGTGATAATCACAGTAATGATGATAATCACCAACCATCCAAGCAGAGAGAAAATAAAGTTTGAACAAATTATATGCTGGTTAATTTTTCCCCCACCCGGCACACAGAGAGAATTGAGTTGGCAGTGGGTGAGCGGCTAACAATGATAAATTGTCCATACCTGCGATCATATTAACAATAATTATTGCATTAGTGTATTTCATACAAAGATGAAAGTGGACTCCGTGAGCTGAATACAGAGTTGCCCCACTGAAGGTGGAATGTGAAAGAGGAAACTTTGTCGTTCCGCCATGTAAAGCCATTTCCTATCATGTTCGCTTTCTCTTTCATCAGGGGCCGGTATTGTTTCGGCACTGCTCCGGCTGACAGAGTGTAATTTACAGGTGGAGCCAGGCTTCCTGCCATCCACTATAAATTGGTCTCCATTTTCTGACATCTAGGCTTTTGGAAGTGTGATTTCTTTGATCTTTTCAGCCCCACCAGACGTTTTCTGGTATTCCATTTTACATCATCACCCTCTCTGCCTGCTTCTATCTCTTTCTTCTTGTCCTGTCTATCTCTCTTTCTGTCTCATCAAACCATCTGCCTCCCCTATTTTTTCTTCAGTCCTGTCACTTATCTTTTCTTTATTGCTTGTCTTACTTATCTCCCACTTTGATTTTCTTTTACTTTTACTTCTTGCTATGCCGCTGTCATTAGCCGTAACATACCATGTCGTGCCTTTGGTTGCATCATGGCAACCACTATAAGCTTTCTGTATCTATTTTCCTCAATACATATGTGTATTTATTTTTCTGCATTTAAATCAGCTTATAAAATCACATAAGGGCATCTAGTTGTTGGGGTATGTATAGGGGTATTATTGTAGCAATATTATTTGCAAATGTGTGGAGAGTTGCGAAACTGTATCTCACGTCTGTGTGCACACGTAAAGATCAAGATCGTTTCTCTCTCACTGCATTTGCAAATAATTGTGACAATAATAACACCATACAGAGGGTGAATTTCTGTGACAGCGTGTTTTAAAGGTTAAACAAGTTTTGACATTTTTTCCAAGACTTAGATGAGAAGATTGATTTGTCTTTATGGAGGTAATTAGCCTAGCTTTGCATAAAGACTGAAGCAGTGGAAAACTAGCCTGGTTCTCTCCAAAGTTCAAAAATAAACCTACTGCCAGGGTGTATAGGTTTGCACAGACAGAACTACCAATATTCAAGCAAGGCTACATCTCCAAGATGACCATTTTAGGCATGTTATTTGCTTTTGATTGGCTGAAAGTGAGACGGTTTGAAGGCTCACGTCATGTGCAAATTAAGAAAAGTATCAACTGCCAGACACGGAGGAGGCGAGAGCCGATCTGTGTGCAACAACGGTAAGTCATCAGTGCTGTCAGTCCATGCCTCAAGCATGGGCGAAGCTTTTGTCTTTCAGATGACTAGACCACAATGCACATGTAACACACATCATTTTTTCCAACATGTTTTGTACTGTAGGTATCATGCATGACGCCACCTAGAAAGAGAAGGAACATCTGGAGGTTTTCCAGGGTTTTGAGTGTATGTGATAGATAGTAAACTAACTAGCCAGTAGCTATGTTGATTTAAAATGAAAACCTGCAAGCTACCTGAAGTCACCAGACTTTCTACTGTGGAAAATAATGCCAACTGATTTATTACACCAACTAGAAAATAAAAGAATAAAGATGCCATAGGGCAGGTTGAGGGGGAAGGAGATTGACCTTCAGGGCTTCAGATGAGGTCTTAAAATGATACTGCAGTTAAACAAATGCTATTGTGATGTGATTGGTGAGGTGAATTGTTGAACTTAACGATCATCGGACCGACAAGTAATGAAGTAATGAACATCAGGTGTGACTGATTGCATAGCCTGTGGAACTCTGGGACTAAAAACGGGAGAAGTCTGGGGAGCGTGCTGTTGTGCTGTGTGGCTGTGTTCAATCCGGGAGAGGAAGGGCGTAGTTTGCAGCTGGTTAGGGCTGCCGGCAACAAAGACAGATGCGATGGGGGTTAGCATGTTCCTGTGTCACGAGGGAAGGTCTGCTGCCTCCTTTAGCTATTTGGGACTGGGGCTATAGGAGTGCAAGGCGCCACCGCCCTTCAGCTTTGCTGCTGCCTCCAGCACGCCACTGTTGGCGTTGCATGCCTGTTCACCTGCTTCACTGTCTGATAAAGCCATGGTCCCCCAGGGAGTTGGACGGTGCCACAAGCCTAGACTCCGGGGTGTTCTAAGGAGTTTTGTCTTGGGTGCGGGAGGCTTTGTTACTGGCCTCACACTTACGCTGCATTCACATGGATTCAGACGGTAGAAACCCAGTGTCATGTAAGTGGACAGCAGGACAGTAAAATTAGGATAGACAGGCAGAGAATACCGACAACAATAGATGGCATTACTGTCCAAATTTAAAGTATAAGTATTTTTTGCCGTCCAAGGAGGATGGAATTTAAAACTGGATGTTACGTTATTTTTATTAAATATATTTTATTCCATTCTTGTTTCGTTTTGCCCGGTTGCCATTCTGTTGTTTGTCCCGTGCCATCCAGAAGGTGCTGTCCATCTGCCGTCTGCTGTCTGCCTGAATTGACACGATTGCAGCATTATTCCAGAAATTTAGAAGGTACCTCTCCCGCTTAGTCCAAGAACTCCAAGGATGCTGTTGTTGAGTGACATTAATCCAATAAAATGTATCTGTTATTCCTTGCCTCCCATTCCAGCCTGATCCAACATTTTCCAAAGTAAAGAAACTGATAGTCAGTATCTTCCAACACTGAAAAAGGTTCTTTGTTTTGAGTGTGTCAAAGCATACACCATCAATAAGACCACTTTGGAAAAAAAGAATGATTGTTATCTACACAAAGATTCTGAATAACTGGAAGAATGCCAAAGGTAGCTTTAGTCGAAATACCTAACCTTGCTTGGTAACACAATTGTCAGAGGCATTGCAGCAACAATCAGGTCCTTATCATTGGTTCAGTTATTTGGTTATAATAGATGGCACTCAGGATATAGTGGGAAAAGAGTTAATTTCCATGTTTCAGAAATGTGGACCCTGGTGGACCATTACTTGGTGCCTCAGGAAGTCCTTTGTGGGATTGTATGAGGTGCCAGATAGCCAAACTAGCTATTGATGCGCACTTGAGATTAAATATTCAAACGTCAGGCTTGTAAAGTCAGACATATGATGGCACTGCTAATATGGCAGGGGAGTGCTCAGGGGCACAGACAGTGTTGAAAAGAGAGCAGCCATTGGATCTGTATGTAAAATGTTCACAGTGTGTAAATGTGTTTGCAGTGCCTCTCTCCTTGTATGTGATGCATTGCATCCAAGCGTGTAGGAGAAATTATAGTGCCCATAAAACTCACTAAAAAACATGACAGGCCCTATCAAGAGCCAGTGTTTGCTTTGTCTGGCGACTGTAGAAACATGGCGGTTCAACATGGTGTTCTTTATAGAAGAGGATCCTCTGTCCATAAAAACAGTTCATTCTTATGTAACGAAAACACAGCGATTCTTATTTCCAGTATATACACTAATGAAAAAATTACTATTAATATTATATTCCCTTTCTGCCAATAGATCCTCCTAGATGTTACACACCTTATAGAAACCATAATGAGAAAAATACAAATACAAATTAAAAATAAAAACAAATAGGATGAGGGAATATACTGAAACTAGTAGGCTTTCTGAAGATAAAAATGTATATTTTTGTTTATTCTCTTTTTCCTGTTAACAAGTAATTTCCTCCTTTCTTTTAGTCTTTGATCTGTTGCTGTGTATAGTTTTTATTTATGTTTTGCATTAGACATTTGATTTGAAATACATCCCGGGCCCCTCCATTTAGGCTTTATGTACAGCAAAAATAACAAAACTACTGACCCAACATGTGACTATTGCTCAGTTTAACCATGAACAGCGCTGAGAGAGACAGAGCGAGAGCTGCAAGCCATAAACAGTTGTTTCTACACGCTTCCCCCAGCTGACTTTCACAGAGAATTGTTCATAAATTCCAAAATTATTTAGCACTTTGCTGGTGCTACGTTCTTGTGCGAGTGCTCTGATTATTAATAAATGTATTCTTTGATTTTGAAACAGCAGCCTCAGGGCTTGTGTCCATATAGGGTTTTTCCTCTCTCACCGCACAAGTCTTCATCCCAGTGCTCCCCAGCGCCCTTCAAGAGCTTTTCTACCAGAGAAAAACGCTACGCACACACCCTTAAGTTGCTGTTATTTAGTCTTACTGAGCATATTGCGCCGTTCAATCAATAAATGATTTTTTTTTTTTTTTTTTTGAGGGGCTTTTTCCATTTATTAGGACAGCTGAGGATGGACTTAGGAGGGGGGGGGTGACACCCAGCAAAGGGCCAAAGGTCAGATTCGAGCCCGTGGCCGCTGCAACAAGGACTCAGCCTTCATGGAACGCCAGCTCTACCAGGTCAGCTATCCAAGTGCCCCTTTATTAAATTTTTAACAAGCCCCTCAGCCACTTAATCCTGTCAGGGAGAATGTGGTAGGTAGGGGGTTGTGTGTTGAGACCAAATCGCCCATGACCTGCTGTTCTACCTCTGAAGCTTAACATGTATCTCATTTGTTTAATCTGTGCATAAACAAAATTACAAAAATCTACAAATTCCAGAAGAAGAGGGCGCAATAAGATGTCGTAATTAAAAGAGTGCCAGTCGAACGTCAAACGGTAAAAAAAATGCAGAAAACAGGATGGAAATATGTAGATTACATCAGATCTGTGTGGAGTGATCGTGGATGTATTATAAAGCCATGGGAGCGATGAGGAGACTGATCAGTCATGTGAGTTCCATGTTTGCTGCATTATAGACCTTTTCAAATGCCATACTTGAAAATGCACATAAAAATACGTTGATGGAAATATGGCTAATAAAAAGAACGAAGAGAAATAATCCATCCATAGAACAGCCATCCTTTGTTGGAGCACCCATAATCAATGAATCATACATGCCACAAACCAACATACCGACAGTAAAGACTATCACATCATTATTCACTAAATGGGAGCCTTCTCACATTTCTAAAAGCCAAGTGCAATAATACCAGTAACGTTTTAAGAATCATTATTCATTTATTGGCTACAGAATCAATTTTGGCCAAAGTGAGGCAGAGCGATGGTGGCTTGAGCCAATATCCAATATGTGTATGATCCTGGGCAGAAGGTGTGGGCCGCCGCTCTGATGTCCTCAATCTGCAGGTCGCCGTGGCTCTGTGGACGGGGCGGACGTGATTGCCAGATGGGGCAGCAATTATTCTCACTTCTGTCGGTCAGTTCCATTTCATATTACACAAGTCAAAATGTAAATTTCAGCTGTAATTCCCATGAAAAATACATTTCCTGGGGAAGTGATCCAAAGAGTGTAGCTGTCAGACAACCTTCCTGAGTGTTATTACAACCCCATCTAGGTGGTAGCCTGTCAGTCCTTCCTTATTCATTCTTTTTCTAACCCTGTGGGACGGTGTGCTCAGGCTCTTGGTTTATACACCAAAACTCAGAGCACCTTTTTGATCTTGTCCTTTTTGTTTTTGGCAACACTTATTTTGGGGCAACTTCCTTGCTTACTTTGACAGTTACATGGACGCCTTCGGCCGCTGTCTGACCATAGCAGTCTCCTCCTCACCGCACTGCCAATGCTAAAAGAAGAGAATGTTTGAAATCTATTTGGCTGCCTCGGCTATTTTACCTTAAACTAACTAAATAAATGCTCAGTAACAAAACCATGAATCTGGAAGAAAGATTTAAACAAAGACACTCTACTTTTGTTGTATTCTTTGAAGAAAGCAAAACCACTGTAAATCGACAACGTTAATGAATTTACATTACTTACGTTTACATTTCCTGGTCAGTTCATGTTTGTGTGATGGTTCAGAGAAATCAGAGTTATAGAAAGCCCTCATGAAAATGTTCTCAGAATGTACAAGTGAAATGTATGTTAAATTGGATGTTTTAATAAAAAGACATTTGAAGCCCTCACTGGTGTGTACACAGAGGTGGAAGATTTAGGAGTAATGAACATTTAGCACTATAAGAAATAAAATGACTTAGCAATAGTGAAAACAACAACAGATAAGTCTATGAATTAACAAGCATTTAAACCCCTTTACAACTGCTTTCAGAAACAATACTGCTAACAGTGCCTTTAGAATAAAGCTACAGTAACCTTATCTAACCTAAACTGTGCTAAAGCAAGTCTATGTGACCCAATCTTACTCACTGTACATGGTGTGATATTGTGGGTGACTTACTATAATGTGTGGTTTTGTTTGCGACCACAATGTCTCATAAGTAGAAGCAAACAGTGTGGGGGACTATTTTCAGCCATGTATTGATACACATTTGGTGTAGCGTATTTGGAGTATTTCTGGCAGCAGGACAGTGTGTGTGGGATTGGCTCAAAATAAAGTGTGTGTGAGTGTTCATGGTAACGAAGAAACATGTCACCCAGTGCAACAGCGTGGCTCATTGGTGTGTTTTTAATAGTTTCTGGACCATAGCGGAGCTCTATGGCACAGAGCAATATGCTATAATAGGCTATGACTACACAGCCAACAGTTGTGATTGGGCCCAACAGTTGGAAGTAATTGGTAAAGTAATGTAATCACTCTTCAATAATAGTTGAGGAAGGATTTAATGGTTCAAGGAAGATCAATTCAAGCAATTTTGTGTGCATTCATATTTGAAAGCAAGTCCTATGTGTGTCTGTAGGGTATTGTGTGTGTGTGTTGTGTGTGTGTGTGTGTATGACCTAAGTGTATTCAACAGCCGTGCCAGAGTAACTCAACTGCGCTGTCCTCTGGCACCTGAGTCTGCGCTGACCAACCCTGCTGCACACATAAACAATCCCACGCAAACACATCACACTCACTCCTACTCCATTCACACACAGATCTTTCCCATGAACCCCCCACACACACACACTCCAACTCTCTCTCTCTCCAACGCACCCTCCCTCTTCTTTTCATCTCCCTTGCTTTTCCTCCATCCACCAGATGGCTGACCCATCTGCTCCCCCTCTTTGCCTCACTCTCCACCTCCGTCTCTCTCTCTCTCCCCCACCGCTCTGTGCTTCATGTGGTGGAGCTCCAAGTTCTGTACACACAGGACCCTCAGCTCCCTACGAAGCCGTCCGCTCACGGGGGTGTCTCGCTCCCCTCTTGCACTGATTGCATGTGTTTGCACGCATCTGTTGGGTTGCCAGTTTCTGTGTGCGTATGGCCACATTTTGAAACCATTTCTGACGACGGCTCTTCTTGAAACTCGTATCTCCTTGTGTGTGTGCGTTTGTGTACACATCTGCTTAGGTAGCCAAATTTGTCTGTGTGTGTATGCAGCACACCCACCATCTGTTAGTGTATTTCTGCATTTGGGGGGTGTTCGTCTGATTATAGACTAAAATGTGTTTTCCTTGAGTGTAAAGTGTTCATGTGATATTTGTATCAGCATTGCTTTATCTCTATGCAGCTACGCCCATATCTGCTTGGCTATTGCTTAGGAATAGTTATATATTTTGGGAACTCACCTTTTTGCCTAGGATGACAAGAGACGATGTGTACCAGTTTGATGTCTTCATCTCCACCTCTTGGAGGAAAACAGAAAATTTAGTGCATGGACAGATGTGTTTGCTTTTGCCACCAACGCCGCTGGCTAATATGCTTGGTCTGTGGCCAGAAATTAGCATTATAATGCTCAAATATGTTTTGTGGCTCCGGACAGACCTTTTTGATGTTTTTTTGGCCAAAAATGGCTCTTTTGATAGAGAAGGTTGCTTAACGCTGTGCTAAGCTAACCATCTTCTAGTTGTAGCTTCATATTCACTGTACAGACATGAAAGTAGCATCTAGGGCTGCTCCAGACTAAAGATTTTCCTAGTCGACTAGCAGTCGTTAGATAAAGCCAACAGTCGACTAGTTGACTGTCCCTGCCTGAACCCACCGTGTCTTCTGTTTGGAGCCGGCAGTAAATGGGCTGGCCTCCATTGGTCCGTCCCATTTTGGTTCTTTCATACATTCCAGCCCAGCTCTTTGGTAGTATTCTGCCTCTGGGTCCCCTGGTTCCTATAGTAGTGTTTAAACTCCCCCTGTCCTTCGAGCTCCCAGTCTGGGTACAGACAGATAATAGGACTGCTAACTAGCTAGTGGCAGCTAGTACAGTTAGCATATGCAACAGCGCACCCGTAAGTGACTCTCTGTGTTACGAGAGAAAAGGTGTTGCAACAATGCCAATATTTTATTCCCGGTGACAGGACACAGCTCCAGCACGCAGTCAGACAGCCGGTGAACAAGCTGTCATTTTAACCTCATCATTTGTACAGTAAGGTAAATGAAAGTTGAACCATGATGTCAGTCTTTAAAACTTTGATGGATGATTTAGATAATAATCTTACCGTCCGGCTTTGTTTTCTCTTCCAAATAAATTTGGCTAACCTTTAGGTACGTTTAAAACAGGGCTGATTACTTGACTGTGTGTCTTGCCTTGACTTTTTAGCGATGCAGCTGCATTCTCCCAATTTTAGAAATTAACTGAGCAAATGCAATATTACTAATTATAATGACAAAAAAAAAAGATCCAAGGTGTAATAAACAGTAAGTTTTGCTTAAGGCTTCCTCCATCAGGAAAAGGAATGAGAGCACTATGCTGCTGCCTTGAAGGCTCAGCAGTAGTCCTACCTGCTTCTGCGTGTCTGAGTCACCATGACCTTGCCTTTACAGATAGCTAATACCCTGCCGAGAGACGCTTGAAAGACAAGTGGGCACGCCGCAACCTCACACAAACACAGAGATTGACGTGCAAACATGCGGACACACATATCCTAAGCCTACATGTGAATGGACAGGCACAAACACATGTAAGCACACACACACATGCCATGAGACAAATTCAAGCACAGAGGGAGATAAACAGCATAAGCCTGAGGAGGGGAGCGATTGCTTCAGACACAAGAGTCAACTAGGAGAATACCAGAGAGGAAAAAAATGGCAAGGCAGACAGTCTGACAGGCATGCTGGACAATCACACAGATGCACAGATGGGCAAAGTGACAGACAGAAAGACAGGCAGGCAGACTGATATTTTGCTATGCAAACCCCCACTGCCTTACCCTGATATGAATATCTAAGCACAAGCACGGAAACAGCGTAAAAATGAAAAACAAACCGAATTCTGACATTTTCAAAAAACCACATACACCTACATAACCTTCACCAGCACAAAGTCTGTGTGTTTCAGATGTGGTGAGTGATATTTGGTTTAGATATAGAAGAGCTGTGTCAGAAATGTGATCACAGTCTTCTGAGGAAAAGGAGCGGGAATAGAAAGAGCAGTGACGGGACACTTCAAGGATGTTCTTCTTGTTCAAATATTCAATAAAGGACAGAAAATAATATGAAATACATGCATAGGAGAAGAAGAATCATTCACTCCCTCTGTATTTGTGGATGGTACACACACTCTGTATGCATTTGTGAGTGTGTGTGTGTGTGTGTGTGTGTCTTAGTTGGTATTAGGGACACACCTGGAAGAAGCAGTCTGCGCCTGGAGACCTCAGGTGTGGCGAGACAATGCAGAGGACGGAGGGAGGGAGCGAGGGAAACGAGGAGGTCAGAGGGGTTGCTACGGGCACCAGGCCAACTGTATTCAAGTGGAAGACCATCAGGAACCCGCGTCCCCCGACGGACAAGATGAAACCACACGGAAAATAGGGAACGGCGGCCTTGATGCCGTCCACTCATACGCACGCAACATGCACAGATGCTACCCTGCACATGAACACACTACCCCCTACATCCACCAGATATAAACAAATTAGAGAAACCACCAGAGGCGAAGACAAGTGAGCAAAATGCATCCCACGTGTTAACAAGCATCATAATGCTCTACAGTGTACCCCGCCACCAACTCCTCTCCGCTGCGTTGGCTAGTGCCTGGGGTCCTGGCAGCAGACGACAGAGGAAAGAGGAGGAGCGGATGTGTTTATGCAGCTTCACATGCCGGTCAGACCTCCTGCCCTCTCCTGTCATCTGCTGCTTTAACCCTTCATTAATCCCACGCAGTGCGCTTTAACCCCTCATCGTCTGCACCTGGCGAGAGCCGCTGCGTCTCTCTCCAGAAACTCCAGCAGAGCCAATTAGGCAAGATGAAAGCCTACGCTGGAGCTGGGCCGCCAGATCACAGGCGGAGAAGAGAGATGATCAAGACTCAGGTGAGAAGCGAAAACAAGCAAACAAACAAATCTAATTTGATGCTGCAAATTATTGTGATATCGTTTGCTGATGGAGAGGAGGGACTGACAATGAGGAGAGGAGTGAGCCTCTTCAAGTGTTTTTTTGTTTGTTTTTGTTTTCACCCTTCTTTGCTTCTTAGTTCAACAGAGAAATAACAAGCAAGAGGTTAAGATAAAGAATGAGAGCATAAAAGGGTTTATATCTGTTTTGACAATGGATAATGGGTACAGTCTTGAAAAAATATATTTATGAAAGGGAAAAGTATACGAAAAGAAGTGTTGCCACACTCAGAGGTGAGAAAAACACTTTAATGTTTTATGTTCTGGGACAGCGGAACCACAGCGTACTGTGGAGGAGACACTGTATAAATACACCTGAACAGTTTTACAAGGTTGTGTTGAAGAACAACAATGTGCGGTGGCAGCAAGACGCAGCAGTAAATATCCACAACAAGCATCAGTACTGGAAGACCCTCCCAAAGCAATAAGAAACCCCACTACTGAATAGTTAGATGAAGGGTATTGTAGTAACAAGCACGATAGGGATTACAGGCAAAGGCAAAGCAAAGACTAGGCTTACTCTGATATGTTTTAACAAGAGAAAAAAGGGAAGAAAATAGAGCTGGCTTGGAAGAAACAGATGGGACATGGAGGAAACGGTGCACAGACACAGAATTTTAACATCTGGTGAAGACCGCACTATCCTCTAAAGGAAAAATCCACAATTAGATGCTCTCTGATAAAATGTAATACTAATAACGAGTGATGTTTAAAGTTGTTTTGTAATGAAACGTTGCCAGAGTGAGTTTTTGCTTTCAAGAAACATCAGAGGCATACCCCATACTCAAAAACATAAAGTCTCTGCTGCACCACAGTCTATTGAGGCCACTGTCGGTGGAGTAATTGGTAGCTATCTCTGCGTCTTCTATGATGGGTTTCTACCTTCATAATAGTTACATGTCAGGGTGAAATGGCAAGGCCCGCATTCTGATTCTGAGGGACCGACACCCGAATTGGATGTTGATGTTACAGGTAGCTGGAGATTTTTTTTTGTTGTTGTCATGTCGAGGTTTGGCCACTTATCAACAGAAACAAGAAAAATACACCAGTTTTACAGATAAATAAACCCAGAGATCAGAGCGGGCCTTTTCTCACAGTAGACGTTCTGAGTCGTCATAGCGGGCGCAGCCCAGGTGAAACTAATCACATAAATGATGGTTCTGTTCCATTGGAGGGTCCCAGTAAGCCCCTGGCAGTGAGTCAGCGTGGACAATATCAGAACCCTGGAACTGGCACACCTGAAAGAGATGCAGCCATTATTAATGTCATTAGTTACACCGGTGCCTTCTCTGCTGAGACATGTTCAAATATCAGATCTGTCTTTGAGTAGACATTTTGAATTTTCACACACAGGCATTATTAATAACACTCATGACAGCTGCATGCCATTCCAGGTTCAGAGCTGGGCTATTGTGCATGTTGGCTCTCTGTCATGATGTACTGGCACGGTTAAGTGAAATGAGGATATTAATTATGTTATTAGTTACCTGTTATGACAACGTCCACAGCAAGAACGCCGTGTAACATTTTAAACTTGTTTCAGAGTGGATTTTACCTTTAGAGTTGTTGTAATCAATATTTGTACATAAACACTGGCTCAAATGACTATCTGTAATGTGAAAGGGGTCACTTGTGGTGACAAGCCCACAACTAATTATGCAGTTCCCCTAGATTTTTGGCATCTTTTAGCCCATTCTTTGGGTTTTATGGGCTGCAACTTTACTGTTTTGGTTCAGTCTCACTGCTCTCATCAGCATCATGTCCACCCACAGGAGGCTGTTTTCAATGAAAGGGTCTGATGAACCCTCTTTACACCACCTGCCCAGCACCGAATGGCAGACAAACAAAGTTAGCAAGTAGCTGGTGAACATAGTGGAGTATTTTGCAGAACATGTAGATTAATGCATGTGTGTTATTCAGATTTTTGAGAGGGCATGATTGAAAATAAGAATGTTTGGGGGCGCCTGGCCAGCTCACCTGGTAGAGCTGGCACCACATTCACAAAAAAGGCAGAGTCCTTGCTGCAGTGGCCATGGGTTTTAATCTGACCTGTGGCCCTTTGCTGCATGTGATCCCCTCTCTCTCCTGTCTACCTTCAGCTGACCTATTAATAAAGGGAAAAAGCCCCCCCAAAACAATATAAGAAAATAAGAATGTTTTAAACAAATGTCTGTATTTAACACATTTTTGTGTTCTCTCAAACATCTGCAATGTTTTGAATAAATAATTTTATATTTTGCAATAATTGGCTTTCTGTGGATTGACTAGCAGTAGTGTAAGATCTAAGTGAAGGATTACAGTGCTGTATGGTTAATAAATGATTTTACTATGCAGTTACTGTACTGTACAATTACAGTGACACTTACTGTGTAAGTAAAATGCGGTTATGGTGCTGTAAATTTGAATTACAGTAACTATTAAGTACCGTTACTGTGAAAACCCTTGGAAATGTCTAACAATGCAGCTCCAGATGGCAGACAGACAAAGTTAGTATATAGCTGGTGAACAGAGTCAATGGAGAGCAAAACAGAGCTAAAAGGAAAGTAGATATTAGACTGACAATCAGATTCAATCAAATTATGTATATTGAAATTTATATTTGCTTTATTTTTGAGAGTGCCCTTAATGGATACTATTGTCTGGCCACAATTGGAAAAAAGTAAACAATGCTGAGACAGCTTGAGAATCTCAGTAAACAAATGATACTAAAGCTTTTATGCTTGATAAATTTAATCTCCAACAAATGTCCGTGAAGTTGCAGTTTGCGTAATGTCATTTTTTTCCTACTGACTGCAAAACCATTATACTGAAGCACAAGTGTAGGACTACCACTTGCAGCGGGTTGGAAACCAGAGGTCCACTAATTAGCACTCTGTCAGGTAGAGGGGAAGAACTCATCAGCACAGTCCCCTGCTGAGGAGATGTGTTGGAATGAAAACCTGCAGATTTTTGGCTCTCCATGGCATATGGTTTGCCACTGCTGTTTCAGTACATATCACTGTGTGGTATCTGTCTGTAATGGGCTTTGTCCCAATGCTCACCCTCAATTCAAAGTCACCTTGGCTTTGGAGTGGCACCCTATAAAAAGCTCTGTGGCCGTTACTAAACAGCTTCTCCTTAGAGTTTGGTGGGCTAAATAGTAACCCTTTTCACAGAGCTGTGGAAAACATAGCTGCAGCGCATAAAAGGAATTATAGTTTGATTGCATTATATTATCAGCATGGTCTCAGTGCATACTCGCTGACTCACCTAAATCAGAATGATCTGTTGTTAAGTTTATGACATGCTGAGGTGCCTTGTAGCTTACCTTGTAGAGCTGGTGACAAATGTACCAAGGCTGAGCCTGTGCTGCAGCAGCTATGAGTTTGAATCCAACCTGTGGCCCTTTGCTGCGAGTCACCCTTTTTGTCTTTAAATAATAATATAGAACTGCCATCATTACACAATTATTTCTAACATTTTGTCCATATAACGACAACAACAGTTTTAAGTAGTGCCACAGTTATTTTGCAGAAATGAGAGTGAGTGAGAAGTAAGTGTTGAATTTGGTCTTTATTTGGGGCTTAAAATATACACAAAATGTTGCACTCGTTAAGCAATATGCATGAGACTGTAATTAATAAGAGTAGAATTTGTCTTCTGTATAACTGTGGATGTCTTGAGATAAGAATTCATTTTCATGAAAAAAAAACCCATTAGTTATAAAGAAAGAGCTTTAACTTTACAAGAAGATACTCTGAAAAGTATTACTTTTTTTCTTGCATTGCTGTATCTTTTATATTACGCTCTGCAAAGGTCTGTTGGACATGTACAGGAGAAGAACTGCAGTGATGTCACTTCCAATCAATGCTCACTGCTTTTTTTAGTGCATTCTGGATTTACTCAGGTGGACATCTAGTGCATTGAAGCGATTTTGGAAAATAGCTGACTCTCTGGGCAGTTCACCTACTGAACTGAACAATGGACCACTTTACTTGTTGTATGTACTGTAGTTTCACTGGGGCTGTTTCTTCAAAGTAGTCCTTCATAGTGAGAGCTGCACATAATTCAATGCAACCAAGACAGACTGTATTTGCTTTCATAGTTACCAACAGGATTAGGTGAGTTAACTTGAGATTTAAGGGGTCTGAATTACAGATCACATCCATTTTAATGTTACACAACAAACATTTACTTTTTTCCCCTGTTTCCCCCCACGGACAGTCATTAGAAATTCATGCTGTGCAGCCAAACATCACAGAAGTTTATTTTTTATTCTAGCTGAGATCACAACGTTTTTAAATCTCAACTATATGCACAAGGCATTTTGAATATTTTTATTTGATGGAGTCTAAGAATTTGAATATTTAACTCAGTACAGTAGCTTCAAGGAGAAGTTGGAACAAGCCATTACAGAATATATATGACACTTTCAGACAGTGGAGATGTTGTATATTGAGTAGCAATGATGTGAAGATGTGTTGAAGAGAAGTCCGCTGACACCGTCTTGATTGTATATATAAATGTTTAATACAAAAAAGAAGCCATCATTTTTCAAGCCCCCGGGAGCTTGGAGAGGCATCACTGCAAATGAACAGGGCTCCGTCCTATTTTGCATCGGACATAGCGTTATATATGTCAGTTGTTTACTCCAAAAGATAGAAACATCTGGTTCCAATCCAGATATGTAGGGTAAAAAGGATAGTTTTCAAGGTAAAGGTCAAAGGCCATTGAGAGGCCCCTAACCAAGCATTCCATAGTAAGAACATCACTGAACATCATAAACTGCTAACTCTATATATGTTAACAAAATATCATTTGAATCTTATAATAAAATGTTTAATGTATAGACCTTCAGAATAAAGTTATTTTTCCAACCTTAAGGGGGAAATTCACAGTGTGTGTTTACTGGGAGTTCCACTGCATACAGTATGTGAAAAAAAAGTAAGAAAGCCTTGTGTAGCTCTAGAGTGCGCTATATGAAGTCTGATAAATTGCCTCAAGTGATGTCACTTAAGTCAAAAAAAACAAAAAAACTGGGGGTTGCAGAGTTGGAAAGAAGTTATTTTACTACCATTACTCCCAAATTTCCGAACTAAACTGTCAGCAGTGACCTGCATTGTGGGTAATGTAAAAAACTATTTTTTACTAGTAAGTAGAGTGCATGGAGTAAAAAATACAATTCATCTGGTTCTGCTCCATCAATTTTGATCTTTTTTTATTGCCCAGAACGGACCTGACAATGTTCTTTGAGTACAATGCTGAATTAGTAAAGTAAGTGAGTAGTAAAGTGACTTAAAGGGAGCTAAAAGTGGCAAAGTAGAATATAAGGGGGTAAAATTATGCTGTGATATAAATATTGTTGCCAAGGCGAGGATGAGGGTCAAACAGTCTCCTCACAAGATTAAGTTGCTGTGTTGAAATAACATTATATTTCACATTTATATACAGCCAGATGGGGAAGCACCAAGGGTGAGGAGTGAGGAAAGAAATGGGACATGGCACCATTTGCATTTCAGCAAGAAATGCAGTGTGGTAGTAGGGAGTGGAGGCAAACCAGAGTCAGCTGCAGTGCAGGTAATGTGTGAACCATGCGCAGTTAGGGATGAATAATAGAAGGTGGCTCAGGTAGTGTGCAGTGCTAGCACTCCCTGGCTAGAGCCTATATCAAAATGGAAGTCTTATACCTGAGGTCTGAAATAGACTGCTTCAGTGTGAGAAACATAAACAGGTCAAACCAAGCATACACTCCCCCACAACAAGTACCCGACTCTCCCTCACTGCATCTCAGTGTCTGCTCTATCTTCTAACATCTAGAGCATTAAATAAAGCACACATCAGTACAATAATCCCTCCCCATGACCTGTATGACAATATCAAGAGGTCACCGGGCTGAGAAACAGGTGCCATTCTCTCATTGTGCCCACAGAGCACGAGCTGAGGCTTCTGTCACTGCTGAGTGCTGCTTGCATGAGCGGGCTGCAGAGAACGGCCTTGGAGAGGCACTGGGGAGAGAGTGCACCATTCAACTGAATCATCAGGGCCATCAATGTAATGAGAGCCGATCGGTCCTGAGCAAAGAAAAGCAAGGAGCGAGAAGAGGGAGAAAGGGAGAGAGGGAGTGGGTGAGATGGAGGAAAGAAGGGGGGAGGAGGGGGTGTAATGGGGAAAGTAGAGAGAGAGGGTGGATGGCGGAGAGCGGTGGGGCAGAGAAAAAGAAAAAGTGGGAGGGAAGCAGATAGAGAATATTGCATGGGAGGAAAAGGAAAAGTTGCTGATAGATGGTAAATTGACTAAGGGCTATGGCAAAAACTGGGGAATGGTGGGAAATGCTTGAGGGGAGACAGTGGCTCTGCAAATAAACATTTATATTTCCACCACAGTGCTTACATATGAAAACATCAGAGGCTGAATAGCACAAAGGAGACCGACTGCTGGGCACTCAAGACTTTGGCACTCAAACTGTCAAGAAAAAAAACACAAAAGGGCAGGGAGATGAAAGGATGACAAGATAGCGGGGCATAGAAAAAGAGAGGCGGTTAGCAAAAGAAAGAATTTACCTTAATTTTCTTTGTACCGCAACTAGGAACAATATTGATCAGTAACGACATGTCTAATTTTAAAATGTTGTTCATGGCAGGGGCCTGATATTTAATTAAACTGCCATTTCCATGATTTAGTCCATTAGCTTCTCATTCCCATAACGCCATCAGCTCTGTCATTTCCACAGCAGTGACAACCTGGGCTATTGTTTGCGATCAGAGAAGCTGAACTTCCAAGAGGTCATTACTCATTTCTGGCATTCGTCTCGGCTCCGGAAGAGAAAGTCATAAATTATTTCCCTCACACATAATCCCGGTGCCAAAGCTGGGTGTCAATCACTTCGGAGTCACTCCCGGCCCCCTCGCGTCAGTTCCGTCACGTCCGGCCCTGCGGATCATCTATCAGTGGGCGATCGTCCGTTTGGACGGGTACCCTCTGTTATTACCCTCACGTCCTGGGCTTCCAGCTGAATTACAATTGTAGAGTCAGTGAAGAGCCAGGAAGCTGAAAGGGATGAGCCCGGGTAACAAGCTCTGGGGTGGGTAATTAATGCCTCCATTTCCCCCGTTGGTATTGTCAGGGGGGAGGTGGCATTGATCAGAGCGAGATCAGGCCGGAGGGAAGTGGGCGACAGGCCGAGGGCACCACAGGGGGGATTATGTCAAAATGTGGAACAGAAAATAGGGATGGACGGGCGGATGGATGGAGAGGTGAAAGAAAAGGAGAAAAAGAAGAGAAGGGAGGGTGGGGGGGTTCAAGTCTGGCAAAGTCGTTCCTCTTGAGATGGGTCTTCCGCTGGGGCTGGCTACTCTGTCAAAAAGCCTGCAGCGCTGACTGACACTTCAAACCAGTAAAAAACACACTGTAGTTTTGTACTCTTCTATCAGATTGTAAAGCAGAGACATCCAGAGGGAAAATGATGTGGAATCCAAAGCTGCAGCTCATATAGTAGATGCTGTAGATACCATACTCATACTAAAATGACAACCAACACCACCCACGATTCAACAAATAAGGTTATAGAGGCAAAGTATCGCGTATCAGCCACTGTGCAAGGTCAGTCCAAAAAAAAACACAACACCCTGTAATGGTGCGTCACCTAAACAAATGTAAGTGTTCACATAACCAGAACTGAACTGCCACTAAAATAGCAAGAAGTCGGGAAAAAGCCAATTGATACTGTGAAACAACAGAATACGCAATTCACTTTTCTCTTCCCCGAGGGACTTAGTCACCACGTATTAAAGAACGCAGTGCAATATAAAAAAAAAAAAGAAGCCAGGAGCCACATGGGAGTAAGTGGAGTGACCGTGGCAGCCACCATCGCTCTTACTGCCACATCTTTAGCTGTAGTCTCCCTGACCCTGTCTCTGTTTGCCTGGGAGGCAAGGCCTGGCACTGTTGACGATAAAACAAACAGACAGGTCCCATTTATACAGTCAGGTGTCATGACAAGGGATAAACAGCCGACCGCTTCGGGCCTCTTGAGGCACAGTCTGCACTAATAGAAGGGGCTATCATCATCCTCATCCTCACCATCACCCTCATGATCATCATCATCGAGAACAGCAATAGTGGTGTTGGCAGAAGCTCCTAGGTGCCTGCTGGGAAACGGACGAGTACTGACTCAGATTGGACAGAACTCAAGGGCTGCTCTGTTTACTTTGTCGGGCTGTATTCATTCGTGTCAGTGAATTAATCGAGTCAAAAAAAAAGCAATTGCCAAAAACATTGCTGGGGAAGAGGGGGTGTGAAGAAGAAAAAAAAAAAAAAAGAACAGTCTCGAGTAGAGCGAGGCGGCTGTGGCAAGCACGCGGCGGGAATGACAAGAGTGTGGCTGTCATCACGAGGGATGAAAAACAGCACCTCTCAAACGAGGCGAGGCAGCGGCTGCCTCTTGCGCCAGCGAGGAAGGGGATGCGCGGGGACCACAAACGCAATTATCTTCACGCCAGCTTTGTTGTTTGTCAGAACTGGCACGCATTTAAGGACTTGGGTGTACTGATTATATGACACCCGGAGAGCCTTCGGGGTGGACAAGAGGCAGCCGGCAGGGAGTCATTACCCAAACCAAATAGACTTCTCATTTATTTTTCCGTCGGGGTAAAGCATCAGCAGGAATAAACAATGGCTGATAGATACTCAATCACCACAGGCGTGCACCCTTGCACTGGGTGTTTTTCCTTTTTGAAGATCCAATTACAAAGTCCTAGCATCAAATCATGGGAAATAACGGCTCATATGTGGTGTATGAATCCAAAAAAGGTTGTCGGGGCACCCTTAGGACTGTGTTCAGATAGGAGTTGGTGTCTGGGAGTGAAATCACATATGACCACTTGACAGATGGCATAATGTGGGCACAGGGGTTATTTTCTGACAGTGTGAAAATCATGGTGCTGGCACCTTTCAATATCGCCAGCTGGTCTTTTTCATAGCATTCCGTCTAATTTAGGCAGAAAAAAAGAAAGCTATTTTCTTCATTTTGTCATGCTTCCCCAGAGTGTCACCATCTTGCCCCGAGTGTAAAGCTTTGTGAAAATATTCTGAAAGCTGGTACTTAATAGCAGCAATTCTGAAAATACCTGTTGACAACCTGCAATCTCCGTGCCAGACATAGACGATCGTCCACACTGGCAGCACACTGCGTACAGTCTGCTGGTCCAATGCCAAGGTCACACACACACAGAGACAGGATGGGTGAGTCCAAACACGGTGAAAAACCGCGGGTGAGGTGTTTCCTCTATACAGGACTAGACAGGCCACAGGGACAGACGCAAACAGCCACACTAGCAACTTCGGGTTTACAAATCTAAAGCTATAAACTAAATCATATCCCCTAAAAATATGAGCCACTTAAGAGGTCAGTACACCCAAAGTGTCTTTATATCTTTCTTTGCTCTGATTGGTTGTTTAAGTCCAGGTGTGGTGGATTCATGCAAATGCCATTAGGAGCTCTAAGAGGAGCCGGAGGAACCAGATTCTTTCACAGATTATCTGTCTCGTGTATTATTGTTTGCATATAGTGAAAGTTTTTTTGTAAGTTACCGACTGCAACTTCAAGAATATCTAAACAGAAATATCCAATATTCTCGCCGATCATTGTCATTGTTTATGTATGTTGTACAGTCAGTACTGACGGCCTCAGTATTAAATTGAGGCTGTTTCATAACCAGTTCAAAACTCATTCAAGCAGATATGTTTACCATGTTCACCATCTTAGTTTTGCATGGTAACACTTGCTAATTGGTACTAAGCCCAAAGTGCAGCTGAGGCTCATGTCATTAATATTTGCAGGTATGTGGTCACAAACCAAAGACTGCAAAAGTTAAAGATGAAAACAGAGAGCTTGATGAAAAGTTTCACCTGAAAACAGTGACAGTGCAACTTTAGATTTGGAAAGTTAAAAAAACTGTTGCATTCTTTAATTTCAAATTCGGCAAGGTGCATTTGAAGGGGGTTTCAGACCCTGTACAACTTCACTTGAAGCATACTGATGCCTTTAACCGTAAAGTTCTCTAGGGTCCAGTGTGTAACATTTAGGAGGCTCTATTAGTAGAAATGGAATATAATATTCATAGGTATGGTTTAGTTAGTGAATATAGGAATCATGTTATTGTTACATTAGATTAGAAGGAGCTGTTTTTATCTACACACACTGTGGGTGGCCTTTTTATGGGCTAATGTTGAACCGCCATTTTTCTACAGTAGCCCTCATGGGACAAACCAAACAGTGGCTCTAGATAGGGGTGTTCGCACTTTATATAAGTTTCTTGGCCACTGTAGCTTTTCCTTTGTGATTGAAAGGGGAGGGTGAAACTAGGGTGTTGCAATCTACACACTGGTCTTTTAAATGAAAAAAAAGGAGAAATTGGTGCCTTACGTTTGCCTTTATTCATTGGGATTCTCAGACGCTTCTCTCCTCTTTGTTCCAAGATACAGACTAAGTGGCGAAAGTGACAGAGACTTTGCAGGGCTCTTTTAGATCACCGCAAATTATAAAATTACTACAAACTTAGTTTTGTCGTGTTGTCACATTGTTTTGATTTGTCTTATTCTGAGTGCTATATATAATTAAAGTAGAATATGATGATGTGATATATTTAGACCAACAGCAAACTGAAGAGATGTACTGTAGGCTAATCCTGGGATGTCACATTAGACATGCCATGTGTACCAACTCATTTCCCCAACTATGCCCCCTTTCAACTGATAAATGAATCATCCATCCATCTTATACAGAAGCTTATTCAGAGCAATGTGCTGGTTGCTTGTTAAATAATGTGGTACAGGAACAACAGTATTTCATCAAGCAATTATGTACTAAAATTGTAGCCTCTTATCCAGACCAGCCTTCCAGCACTATATATTAATGACATTGCTGTATGTTGGATATTTATGGTGCAGGGTCTTGCCTTTAGCCATTATTACAATATAATTTATAGTCAGTCAGTCCGTTTGTGAAAAACTATTCATTTACCCCTCAACTGTCAAGGGGTTAAAAGTCCCCTAAGCGTTAGTGCTTTTATCCAAATTTTCTCCATTTTAGCATATTTCCATGGGCAAATAGTCCCTCTGTTAAGTTTCTGCTTCTATTGATGGTGCAATTCCAATCACTTCATTTACCAAGAGCAGCATCACAGACGAGACTTGCTCATTTCCATTTATCGAAATCCCATTTCTATTCCATCTGCTAACTAGTCACCTGTGAAACTAGTTTTTAACCATGAATTGAAAGTGCACCGGCTTCGGATGTCTACCCCATCCCCTTTACTAGTGTTTATTCCCAACCATAAAAACCGCTGGAGGGGCACACACTGCCAGCGCTGGTCGTTACATTGTAAAACACCATGGCACGGTGGCACACAATATTGCGCGTTGAAAGCCAAGTGTGTCGAGGAGGAATTAAAGAATAAATTTCCCCTTCCAATTAAAAGACGTATTTGTGCAACGTGAGCGGAGGAAGGGAACATTATCAATGAGGGGAAGAAAACACACTGTTACAACTCAGGAGGCACAATTACTGAGGATTGTGGTATGCAATTAAATAGTGCTATTTAGACAGCGCTGCTCCCTGCTAATAAACACCGAACATATAGAGGAGACAAAAGAGGCTTTAGATGTACCTCCGAATCCCAACAGCTGGGGGAACAGATGACTGAAAAGTAAACACAAACAGTGGCAAAATGACTACATCAAAGGAAGATGAGGCGACAAGACTATACATTCAAATAAAGAGCAGACTCTGAGAAATGTAACTATTCACGGTCTTGAGGCCTAAAGGTAAAATCAGCACTCGTGCAAAAACACTCTTGAAAAAAGAACATCACAGGCTTTATTGTGAAAGATTAGTTTCCCAGGGTATGATCCAAACGAAATGTATGTAGGGCAAGCACCACACTACTCCCACACTGTACTAAAGCATGTTTGAGTCATTGCGCCCCCCCCTTTCTACGCAGCCCCTCAAAATCATACTCTGTGCGTGGAGCTCACTAGCAGTGTTAAAAATGTACAATATAAAGCTTTAAGCTTACAACAAGTCAAAATGGGTCACAGAAGTAAGTGGAAATCAATTGGTAAATGAGTCCTTTTTATTTATGTGTCAACCCTACTTTCATTTCAGAACATCTTAAACATTGGATACTAGAACAAACTCACTAATCCTCCCTACTCTCCCCACTTCCTTGTCTCCCCCCTCCCCTCCCCTCTGTGCTCTTGATTTTCATGACTATGCCTGATCTTTGTACTGCTGGTGCAGCATGAGCACGTCTTCCTGGGAGACCCTGGTCCAGCCCTCGCTGTGGACGTGGTACAGGTTGACCTGCCCACCGCTGTAGGCGTCACGGAATGTGGCCTGGTAGATGGCGCGGCGACCTAGCTCACAGGCCTCCTCCACAGACAGGTCGTGCTGCAGGCCACTGTCCATCACACCATAGGCGTACATGGAGCCAGAGCCCACGGCGAACAGGTCGCCACACACCCGGTTCCCCTCTGAGTCGACATAGTACAGCCCTGAGGACAGAGGACAAAAGACAGGTCAAGAGGGTGGGAAGGCAGAGGAGGAAACAGTGTAAGGGGAGTTGTGTTCGATGCACGAGCGTCCTCCGTTCTTCCTTTGTCAGGAAAACTGAGATGGTGTACATCTAACACCGCAGCTCTCACACAAACAAACACACAAACTTGTAAACGCACACACGCCATGTCCTCCAGAGAGAATGTGAACAGCTGCAACCTCTCTAAGTGAAGTAAGGCTGGCAGATATGAACAGCTGCATCCTCTTCAAGTAAAACGAAGCCGGCCGCGGAACCTGCTGACGAGGCGCGGGCCACATCGCTGTCTGCCCAGTGGCCCTGCTCAGGGTCTTATTGATCCCTGCAAACACGCCAAAAATTAACTATCGACCCGCAACCCGAGCTGTACAGGTAACTGCACCTCGCACCTCAAGGAGGACAAAAAAAAACAATAACAGTGCGCTCACATCCTGAGAACATCAGAAGAGCACAGCACATTCATATCCTTCCACCCATACACTTGCTCCTACGCAGCCATTTTCTTCAGCTCCTCACATACGCACAGTTGAATGACACATGGAGGCGCGAGCTCACCCCACAACGAACTGGCCAAACGTGTAATCCCACGTGCACTGTAGACCCACGATGCTCTGGCGGACCTGTGAGGGACAGTTTGCGCTACACCACGCTATGTGGACACATGCGAGACATTTTGTTCCGCGCCATGACACACTCGCTAGGCCTGATCCCACAGTGACGTGGAGCGGGTGACTAGCAGCAGCCTGCGAGCTCGCCCACAGCCAGCCTGCAGATGGTAAAAAGACAGCCTGCAAAAAGGCATGTTTTTCATAGCGCTTCACAAAGCGAAACCTGTGAAAATGATACTCACAGAGATGCGCAGGGACACATGCATATAAAATTGCCTAATATCCACCTCTATCGCTCAGCTCCCACATTAAAACACACTTCAAAATGCCCCCAGATTGCACATCCTCGCTTGCAAAGTTCCTCTGCTAAACTAGTGACAGTCTATTAGGGGTAGAGAGCCACTTGCTTTTATGAAGAAAAAAAAAAAAAGGGGGGCTTACCATTGCTTTCAACTGGCAAATTGCAGCTTCCTCAGCCTGTCGTTAGCTTGCCATGATAATCATCCAGTGCCTGCCTTATGCACGGGGGTAATTTGCCATTCTGAGACCTGCCTGTTCCTCTTGAAAACTGTAAGGGACTCGTTAAAAACATAATAGGCAGGGAGAGAGAGTTGTAAAGGCAGCCTCTTGTGTTGAGTAGCACAGTTGACGGAGGTGGATGAGGACTCTTTAGGAGGTCCAAGTATAGAAGCAGAGCGGCAACCGAAAAACACTTCCCACATCCATTCCTTTCCAAACACACCTGGGGTCTTTGTCGAGCCCAATGCGATAACGCTTAACGGTCTCTGCACCTCAAACACTGATGCTGAAAAGCATGAAGGTGGAGACGAGTGCTCAGAAAACCAAAAAGGGGGGGTGACATTCATGAGGCCCTACTTAAAGCAGAAGCAGGAGCACGCTGGATGCTGGATGGTGGAGCACTGCAGCAGTGGTAAGCCAAGTGAGGCTCCTTCCACTCCATCGATCAACTGACAGGAGCCTTTTTTTAAACAGCAGCCTGTGTTTTTAGGTGGTAGGTGAGGAGCACAGATCGATGGGTGGGTGGCTAGCATCAAACGGGTCAGCGTCTGTCCGTCATCTGTCCTTCCCACCAGACCACAAGTAAAAAAGAGCAGCAGTTGAACCGAGGGGGGGAAAAAAAACGCTATTACATCACTCTCTTGGGAGTGGCTGTAAAACTGGCTGCCACATGGGTCTTCTCTGACAAGGTCTTGTATCATACACTTTCTTCTTCTTCTTTTTTTGTCACGGGGGCTACATCCCATATCAGTTTACTGGCAAAACCCTTTCCGTCTCTGAAGTGAGCCCAAGAGGACGCTACGCAGAGTATAGTTGCTTTTCTGTCGAAAGCAAAGCCACTATCGAGCTATCAAGCTTTAACTATGCACTGATGAAGTGTCATAACATTTAATTTTATTACATTGAGCCATATTTCACAAGCTCCTCAACATAGCTTTTATTTGATTTATTTTTCATGCAGCTTAAGACACTCCATCAGGGGAATAAGTGCTCTTGACATGATTGTAGCCGGCTAATGAGCTTCCTGTCTAATCGCGATTGATTTAATTTACATGACATTTACCTCTCCATTCAATCATTGGCATTGTGGGGGCCATGGCAAAGCTCCCACACCTATTGAACAAGGATCATTATTTCCCCAATTGATTGCCCGGGATTTAACACGTGTCATTTGCGTTTGTTGGTATACCGGTGGGCCGTCATTGTTCACACAGCCAGCTCCGCTTTCCAGACAAAGCCAGCATCGATCCCAGCGGGTGTACAGGCATTATGCATGTGACCCAATTGTCCGGGGCTTAGACCCAACGTCCATCATCCCGCCACGCTTTTGCTGGCCCGTAGTCCCAGCTTCATCGATTTCCCATTACTGTGTCACAGTGGCGGCCTCTTTAAGCACACCTTCTGTGATGTACGGCCTCACGCTGCGTGGCATCCGAAAGCCACAGCTTAAATATACAAAGAGGGGCAGAGTATAAGAGAGGTTACAGTACCATCTAGTGGGGAACTCTGGGAACTACATGCGTGTTTCTACTTTCCTACAACAGCACAAATAACCAAAGAACTTACTAATCAAAGAAAAACAAAGAACTCCACTTCTGTGCATAAAAGTGACAGGAAAAGCTGGAGGATTAAATCATTTAATAGTAATTACGGTTAGATAGTCTGTTGTTTCTTATCAGGAACAAATAAATGCTCCTGTTCAACCTCACTTTTTGATGGAATGAATGCGATCTAAATGATTTGCTCAGGACTAAAGCCTGTACCAGGTCTGTCATCATTAGCACACTGACAAAAAAAAAATAACGTGTGATCTGTGCATCTAAATAAGTGGATATTTTTGTTCACCGCATGAGCTGGAACTCGAAATTAACATGCCAAAACATGACTCCCTGCACACAAAAACAGTGTAAATCACATACGAACAGTGGGGAACAAATGTTTGCTTGAGTACGTTTGAGTGTGTCACTCAGACTTGATTTATTTTTTTTAAAGAAATCTGCAGTGTTACATCTCTGGTCTGCTAGTGAGCTGGTGATAACAGCGAAAGCAACTAAACTGACTCACGAATATAAAAAACATGCTGAAAAGTGTACTAGAAAAACAACCCCGGGGATGGAGAATTCCAAATTGCTCAAATCTCGAATAAAAACAGCAGACCCCAAAATAAAGTAAAAAGAACTCTTATGGCATAGTTAAAATTAAGAAAAAATTGCAAAAATATGAGTATCTGCTGCTTTTTACTGTTTAATGTCATTGTAAACTGAATATCTTTTGATATCCATCTGAATATCAGACACAAGACATTTGAAGAGGACAGCTTGGCACTTTTCACTGTTTTCTAAAGTTTTTTATTGACCAAACAATGAATTAAATTGTGGGGGGAAATGCAGATTAATTGATTATGAAAATAATTATTAGCTGCAGCTCTAAAAATAATGACTTTAAAAGTTTTCTAGACAAAAAGGTCACTTTTACTTTTGGATATTTCACTTAATGACACTGCAAACCCCACCAAAGTACATATAGATAAACAGAAACCTATCAAATAAATTCATTTTGAGAAAATGTTAAATGCTGTTAAATGCTAAATGAAATTTAATCAGACGAAATTTGATAAATGTATTATATATCAAAATCGCCATATACATGATTATATTATTTAAAGTACAAATCAAATTCTGGATCAATAGATAAACACAGATATAGGCCATACGTGCATGTTGTGTACAGTTGGATTTACCTGGGCCTCTCTTGTCCCAGCCACACACCATGGTTCCCATGCTGAGTCCCATGCCCTTGTACTGGTACACCATGTTAGCGAGAAGCTTGGAGGCCGCTGCCACCGAGATGCGCTCCTTGTTGCGAAGCTCGTAGATGCGGCACTGGCGGGCCAGCAGGCGCTCCCAGAAGCTACAGTCGGCGGCTCCTCCGGCCATGGTACCCAGCAGGTAGGGGTTGATCTCAATCACCTTCTTCACCGTCTGTGAGGCGATGTAGGAGCCCGCTGTGGCCCGAGAGTCCACCGCCACAATAACACCATGCTGGAACTGAGAGAGGCAACAGCGGGGGGGGGCACATTACAGCAGGAGGGAACCATGTTACAACAGAGCAGTCACTGACGGGTCAGGTTGTCATTACATCACAACTTCTTTTCAAAATATGGATTACACATCATACTGTGTCTGAGGAGACACAATGAATGAACGGGTTGCACAGCAGATATTTTGCTTTGTCACAGCGGGAAAAACAATGGTGGACTTAATAAGAGTACTGATGGCCCAGTGACAGTGACACACAGCCTCAGTGGAATGCAGCAATCATTACAGTTTCTGGCTACGACATATCAAAACGTCTGCTGTGCAAACTAACCAGTCTGGAATAAACAATACATTACAATTGCTACATACAAATATAGGAATGCACTTTAATTACCTATGGGGCAGAAATGTGCTGCTGCTCTACAACTGTCAGAAAAAAAGCAATTTACGGTCCAGCTTTGCCAGAAAGCTGTGAGATAAGAGGGAAGACTTTTACTGAGCTGACTGTCACAACAGCTGTATGGTGCTACAGCAAAGACAGCACATTAGGTCAGTCAAAGGGAGATGTGTGCTAGGGAGTGTTTTCATCGACCAGCCGGACCCCCTCCAGACCCCCTCCAGACCCCCCCACCCCTTCCCCAAGGATTAAGGGATAAAGTTGCCGTTACTTTATCTTTTCTTTTTATCAACAAATCCCCTGCAGAGACCAAAACCAACGGCAGAGATGTGGCTCAGTATTTACACTGCTCTGCTCGTCTGACACAGTGAGAGGAAAATGCTCCACCGGCTGTTTCCCCTTTAATGAAAAGATAGGTCACCCAAAAGCAACACTTTTATGAGTATTTAATCGTTTTTGGAAAACAATAGCACCGAGGCAAGGTATATAGGGCTATCAGACAATCTTGTTAGTAGCATATATTCCTTGTTGGTTTTGGTGTTCAAGTGATTTGTCTATAATAACAAAATAACAGCATTGACGGATTCTTTACGTGGAATGTAAAAGTCTCTGGACTCTTGTTGACATTGTTTATTTAGGAGCTTTAACTTTGTTCTTTACTCCTACGACATCCAAGGAACATTTCCCCTATAGTGTTTTTGTTGTTTTTTGTGAGACAACCTTGTGGTGTGTTATTATACTCATCAGGACAGTTTTAAAACTCATCCATTTTTAAATGCTGGTTCCAACATTTCTGCCAGCCTCTCTCATCACTGAACACATTAACTTCTGACCTACTATATCCTCTGGTGTGCAGTTAAATTACTCTGTAATGGAATAAATAGTTTATTAAGGTCGAAACAGATCTGTCCCAAATGCAAAATGTGATTCTCAAAATGAATAATGATGTACAATACATCTAGCAGTTATTGTATAATACAAAAAGAAAGCACCTGTACTATTAGAAGCACACAAGCTGATGTAACAGTGTAAATACAAACTGAGGTCAGCTATATTATTATATTATATTATATTATATTATATTATTGTGTTGGGAAGTAACAGCTTAAACATAAGCCTAATCCATATGTGATGGATCTAATTAAACGTGTGGATGCTGCACAGGTGCTGTTTACAGAAGTGACATCTTTAATGCACTGATCAGGGGCCAATAAAGCCCCAAGGCAGAATAGCTAACTACAGCTACTGACTTATGACCCCCAGAGGAGGAAGTTACGGCCATTACTGTCAAACCTACATATGGTTTCTGGGGTTGCTTTTCATGCCAGAAAACACCACCATAAGGTTATGTGACCGTCTGCAATGAGAAGGCGGTTTGTAGCCATGTTAGCATGCTAACGTTAGGGATGTATCGGTGTGTTAGCTCTAAAGCACAAAGTTTACCGTCTTCATGATTTATCAAGCGTCTAAGCTGACAACTACATACATGGTTATGGTTTTATGTTGCCAGTTAGCTACAATAAGACACTCGTGTACTTACTTTAAACGCTAAGGTTGTGGTTCCATGCAGGAACTCTATTTTCCTCTCGACTTCGTCCTCGTCCGCGGCACACAGCGGGTTTCTAACCGAAAAACTGAGGCCGTCTCCCGGCGTAGTGTCAAATCCCGCACCGCTCTGTCCGGGTCCACATCCATACGTAAAAGACTTACAATTATCAAATGAAAAATCCGCACAATCACTGTTCAACACACTAGCAAGAGCCATCTTTGAAAGGGTATGATGAGCAAGCAACTTCCGTCGTGTGATGGGTACGAACATTTATTAAGTCCTGGCGGCGGAATCACACAGCGCCCCCTGTGTTTGTGGCGGACTGAAGACTTAGCGCTGCGATGTATAGGTAAATGAAAATCTGTGTAAACTGTGACCCAGGCGCAACTAAACAATATTTCAAAGTTACAGTAATATAATTCTTCGCTGGAATACATGGAAATATGGAGTAAAGAGTAAAGATAAAGTCAGGCGGCTGCCAGTAGCAGAAAGAGGCTTTACACTATTTCTAATCTTTAGTCCCCTATAGGAACCCCACATTTTTGCTTCACCCTGAAGCATCTAATTCAGCCACCCCTTTTATCCCTCCACTATCTTTGCCTTCCTCTCCATGTCTCTATAATATTCCTCTTTCAGGTTTTCTCTCTTTCTTTGACTCCATCCCTGCGCTGTGATATGGAAGAGGTCCACATTGTTTCCTGAGTAGGCGTCCCTGTGAGTGGCTCTGAACACTGCTTCTCTTGCCAAGGAGATGGCTTCTTCTTTACTCAGGCTCCACCTCAGGTCTCTATCCAGGACTCCATATGCATAGGGAGAGCCTGAGCCCACAGAAAAGATGTCCCCCTGCAATCGGGCCCCATCGCTGCACACATATATCAGCTTCGGGCCACTGCTGGGGGATGCAGAGTGTGCCATTGCAGTGACATCTTGGCTACTACAGACAGCGGAGGAGCTATCATCAGTAGTAGAGGATAAGTCTTCTGACCTCTTTGTACAGTCAGTGTTACCTGCATCCTTATCCCAGCCACACAGTGTAAGAGCCACACACACGTCAGTCCCTTTGAAGGGGTGCAGCATAAAGGAGAGGAGCTTTGCAGTGCCACGTATTGAAAGGCAACGTCTGTGCCGCAGTTGGTAGAGTCTGATCTCTCGGGTCAGAATTCGCTCCCACAGCATGCAGTCTGCACCGCTACCAGAGGAGGTGACCACTAAATGGGAGTGAATGGGGGTGATCTTATGAACCTCTGGACAGGCAACAAGCCCCCCAGCACTGGCACGTGTGTCTGCAGCTGCAATGACCCCACCTTGGAAGATGAAACCCAAGGTCGTTGTTCCATGGGACAGAGGGAAAGGCCTGCGGACCGTCACTGAATGGTTGGCTGGAGAATATGGGAATAAAGATCTGTGGTTGGCAGGGGCAGGGTTTGGCAAAGTTGGTATGAAGAAATGCAGTGGGATCCCACTGTTTCTCCTGGATGTCTTTAGTGTCCTCAATCCAAGGTTGTAATAGTCAGTCATATGTAAAGATGTGGCTGTATCTTCGAAATGAAAGGCAGGAAACCACTTGTGATGCACTGGAGTGTCTTTGAAGCCACAAATCTCTTCCAAAGCCATAACGGTGTAGGTGAAGAAGATACAGATAGATTCCTTGATCAGAAAATCAAAGTGTCTTTCCCAGAGAGTACTCCTCAAACACAGGCTGAACCAGAGTCCATCTTTAGGAAAAACTGGTCAAACAAAGTCATAAACCTTGTAAATCCCACTATGGTTTGTACTGTTGACTGCTGTAATCTGCTCTCATCCTCTCATCTACTGTCTAATCTGAAAGACCAACGTTTTTACCCTTTTATAGCCCCCCCAAATATGACGCTTTGCAAAATCACACAAACACACACGTAGGCCATGTGTCCAAAAGCATTTGAGTTGACATAAGTGATATTTGATCCCACCTGCTGTCAAAGAGAGAAGCCACTTTCTGCAAACCTTATGTTCTGCTAAGTGGTTGAGTCATGTTGGTAGCAGTGTGCAAGTTCATGCATATATCTTTCTATCATTTTCAGTTTGTTGTTAAAGGAAAGCTACAACCATACTTTCCATACTGTGGCTGTGTCTGGAACAGAGACACGCCACAAACACTAAATTAGGAATAGGAACTGAAGATAATAAATAAAGATGGAAATATATAAGTAATAATTAATCTGATGGAATACTCATTTTTAAAATCGATTCTATTTTTATACAAGGTAATTTATTTGTCATTTTACAGCACAGGGGTTGTAAAATTAAATGTAAGTTGTAGAGTCGCTTAATGCTACTCATAAAAACAAAAAGTACATACAGTGAATGGTAAAAAGAAAATTCTTTTATGACAGTAATGTATTTCACAGCATAAAAAACATTTGTCTTTCACTACAGTGGAGAAGAAAGACAAAAGACTTTGACATGAAAACATCAACTGTTGAAGTTCAATATTCATAAACTCAAGACCCTTGATGTTCAGTTATCGCGGTAATTTACAGACATGCAACTGAAGTACGTGCGAAGACATTTTGGGTCTAAATCATCTTGTTACCCAATGAGCATGCGCGTCTTTGCAGATCCAAGATGGCGTCAGTTTCCTCGTAAACCAGAGCAACGAGGTGGTCTCATTCAGTCGGCTACAATCATGGCGTCCGCTAGTACAGGGAGCAGAGTGTCCTGCGGGAGAGACTTGAACTGTGTGCCGGAGATAGCAGACACGTTAGCCGCGGTCGCCAAACTCGGGTGAGGAGAGTGCTGCACTCCGAGACTTCTCTTGAAGTGACAGTGATGTTAGCAGGGGGACCCGCTGGTCTGGTAGCGTAATGCCAGTGCGTGGGGTTGCTAGCATAGAGTCAATGCGCGATGTTTGCTAAGCTAGCCGGTGCATTACTAGCACGTGCCCAGTCCCAGTCACCTTTACGCACTGTTTATTGTTCTTTGTTGTTTTAGTGTTCAGTGTGTTCATGTGTGAGCTGGCTGGAGGATAGTCAAGGCAATATATTTGCGTTTCACCTCTGCCTGGCATTATAACTCATATCAGTGTTTGAAATGGTGTGCTTTCTTTCTCTCGGGGTGCAGGTTTGACTTCCTGTGCATGCCCCTGTTCCACTCGAGGTTCAGGAGAGAGTTTGAGTTGGAGCCCGCTAAATCCCGACCCGGTGCCCAGACCCGGTCCGACCTGCTGCTGTGTGGGAGAGGTTGGTGTCTCCAGCCGACCGTGTTCTGACATGTCAGGCGTTAGTAGGCATCAATGCGACTTACATTACTTTATGTTCTTCAAGAAATTAGACTGTACCCCAGTATGGCGGGATGGGCCTCCTGTGACACCAGAGAGCATTGATTGATTGATTGATTGATTATATGTTGTGTAAAGTTAAACGATGGGCGTTTTGCTCTTTGATTCCAGTAATTTTTGATAATTTAATTTTAATATCTATCCAGACCAGGTTCCCCCACCTGTTCTCATCATGTTTAGCATGTTGAGTATTAAACTATGACAACTCAATTCTTCACCTTACCGTACAGTATATATTATTACAGTATATAAATACACTATATATTATTACAGTATATATTATTACCTATTTGTCACTAATACATGGTGCATTATTGGCCACTACCTAATATCTTAATACATTTTAAGTCATGGTGCAGTCTTTGATTTAAGTTCAATTTCTATTCTCAGGTTTATTTAGATTAGTGTAATATATTTGTTAATATACATCATCAGCTATAAATATATACACACACACACACACATAATCCTGTGTGTTTTTTTTTTAAACATTTACCTGGTGTTTACACAGTCCATCTATCTTTATCTACGATGTGACAGGCTTTAAATATCTGACATTGAAGTTATAAAATAGAAGTTTAAGGTATAAAATAGTAACTACAAATGTTCAGTCATTTAATCAAACTATTAGATTTATATTAGATTTTATTTTAAATTAATATTAAGTGACTCAAAAAGTCACATCTTAGGAGACAGAGAACCGTTTCAGTTTTGACATTTTAAATATCAATGTATTGATAATTAATACTTCTGTTTGGCATATTATACCATGTAAGATTGAGTTTATAGGTCAAATGTTAGCATAAGCCTTTTTTTCATCCCGATTTGAAAACTATGGGGTCAGTAAGACAGACAGATGCTATCATTAATATTGTCAATGGATTGACAGGAAATGTTAAAATATCAGTCAGTGCTTTTCATTAACTACTCATTATGCTTTTTTCTAGATTGGAATACTCTTATTGTTGGGAAGCTCTCATCATGGATCGACGCAGATTCAGAAATCGAGACAGAGCGCAGAAACTCAGAGGCTGTAAGTTTTCACTTGGGACAATTTCTTTGACAACATACACTTTCTCTGAGGCCGTCCTGGAGGTTGTTGCAGGAGAGGGTTCTTTGATCTCAAGTTATAGTGGCACGAGTGAACTTGTCTTGTCCAGTCTCTCCTGTCCAACCCTCTGAATCTGTCTTTTTGTGTCATCCCGCCATGCTCTCATCATTCTTTTTCCTGTGTTTCTCTCCAGGCTCTGGCACAGGAGCTAAACTTCTCCGCCTACCTGGGTCTGCCTGTCTTCATGATCCCTATAAAGGGCCCACATAATGCCAATCTAGCCCGCCTGCTGCTAAATCACATCCACACTGGACACCACACCTCAAATGTAAGACACACAGCATAAACTCTGCATGCACATGTAGATCGCTTTTTGATAACAGGGAAGTCAGTCAGGCAGACAGCTGAATTCATCAGCTAACGGCTTTTGTCCTCTGTGTCTGATTAGTTCTGGATACGTGTCCCGCTGATGGCTCCAGAGGACATGCGGGAAGACCTGATTGAGAATGAACCGAGCACTTGCATCGACGACACAAGTGTTGATGAGAAGACCTGGAGCTGGTTAGTTTCACATGAGTCCACTTCCTTAACAGTCGACTGCTGTCTGCATGCTAAAACAGCTGTCATTGATTTCCTTTAGAATCCAGACTCATTTTGTTTACTTGCCTCTGCTCTTTTAGGTGGCACTCATTAAGAACCCTTTGTGATTACAACAAGAGGATCTGTCTCGGTGAGAAAGCACATTGTGAAGCAACAGCCTGCAGCAAAGTCAGTGCATTAAGAAATAATTATGGTTGTGTCTGCTACTGAAAATGTACTTTTTTTTTTTTTTTATTCCTGAAGCTATTGAAGTTGGAGCAGACATGCCGTCAGAAGCTGTGATCGATAAGTGGCTCGGGGAACCTATCAAAGCAGCCATACTTCCCACCAGCATCTTCCTAACAAATAAAAAGGGCTTCCCTGTTTTGTCAAAAGCCCATCAGCGTATAATCTTCTCTCTTTTCAAGGTATAATTCAGCACATTCAACCGAAATGAATCACCAGCCAAATGCAGATGTGTTGCTTTAATAAAAATGTCTTCTGATAGTTGGAGGCCCAGTTCATCTTCACGGGAACCAGTCGCCACACTGAAAAGGACTTCCGATCCTACCTGCAGTACCTGGAATACCTCAACCAGAACCGGCCTGCACCCAATGCCTACGAGCTCTTTGCCAAGGGCTATGAAGACTACCTGCAGTCTCCCCTCCAGGTGAGGAAGTGCTCATTTGTGATCACACATTATTGAAACAAATTGTTGTGAGACTGACTGACTATATTTTTTCCTTCTTTCCTTCAGCCACTCATGGACAACCTGGAGTCTCAGACGTATGAAGTGTTTGAGAAGGATCCTATTAAATATTCCCAGTACCAACAGGTAAGCATTAGAGAAAAAGTTGTCACAATTTGTCCAAGTGCAATATCCAAATCGCAGAAGCTGCAGAAGGTAAAATGTATCACAAAACAGTATTATAATGAAGTATGGCCTACAAATCCTGTTCTCCAAATTTAAGAATGTTTGTCTGCTACCGACCCCAAAAGATGTCGCATCATTATGATTGTAAAACAGATAATTTCCACTAATAGTGAATCACATTACAGTCGTAATCTGTCAAAAATAATTGCAGTATGAATGTGTTGATGCAACACTCTACCCATTGAGCTACATACCACCTGCTCTGATTGCTATTGTTGCATTAATAAACGGAAGGTTTGGCAGTTTCACATAAAGCTGTGAAATGGCTATGTGAGGCTGTTTGTATCCGTCTCTCATAAACTGACATGCTTCCATTTCAACAAATTGTCCGTGTATATTGACTTAGACATTAGGAGTTTTTCTTCTTTTGTGCTAAGTCACCTACAAAGCCTAAAGTCATCCATTTAAATCACACACATCTCTACATATTGATAGATAGATCTGAAGAAACAGCATCTGCACCAATCACTCAAGACCAAAGATCACACTATTGGAATTTAAATTAAAGTTCATTCACACTCATTGTGTAGCCTGCTGATAAGTGTTTTTATTTATAAGAGACCGTTTGGTTTGATAGCAGATTTGAGACAAAAATATAAACGATAGCGTCGCTATAGTAGTTCTCTGTTCTTTCTTATACTGAGTTTACTTTTAAAATATAAAATTTGATCATTTCTGCTTTTTATTTTTTTATTTATTAATTTAAAACTGAAGGGAGAGCTTGTACAGACAGGACAGATAGTCATTTATAGCAGAACACTGACATGTCTCTTTTTGTGTGATGGTGAGTTCGGCACAGAACACGTTAATGCTCATGCTTTATTTTTGTGTCTACAGGCTGTATATAAATGTCTACTTGACAGAGTTCCAGAGGAGCAGAAGGACACAAATGTCCAGTGAGTATCTTTACCCAGATCTTTATACATAGAGTTCAGAAGTTGCTGTGGTATTGCAGTCAGTGTCTGGATAATGATTCAAACCGTGAGATTGAATTTTGAAACCAACACCCCTCTTCCCCTGATGAATCTCGATATAATACCTCTAGTAATAGAACAGGGTAATATATTTGAGAAAATAATGACAGACAACTGAGTGGTGAGCTGAGTCATGAAGCAGTGATTGCAGCAGCCTCAAACCTCTCTTTCTCACAGGGTGTTGATGGTGTTGGGAGCAGGTAGGGGTCCACTGGTCAACGCGTCCCTGCGTGCTGCCAGACAGGCCAACAGGAAGCTGAGGGTGTACGCTGTGGAGAAAAACCCCAACGCTGTAATCACGTGAGTGGAGTACAACCCTTTGGCAGTCAGTGTCCAAGTGGGAAAAATACTGACTTTTAAATGCCTGTGTTAATGGTTTTAACTGGTCCATACTTGTTCAGGCTGGAGAACTGGCGCTTTGAGGAGTGGGGTGATCAGGTGACAGTGGTGTCATGTGACATGCGGGAGTGGGCAGCACCTGAGAAAGCCGACATCATTGTCAGCGAGCTGCTTGGATCGTTTGGTGACAACGAACTTTCCCCTGAGTGCTTAGATGGAGCCCAGCACTTTCTCAAAGGTACTTCATTGTTTTGATTTTAAAGCCACAGTTCACCCCAAAGTCAAAAATACATATTTTTCCTCTTACTTGGGGAGTTCTTTATCCACCTAGATTGTTGTTGTTTTGTTGTGAGTTGCTGAGTATTAGAGATATCGGCCACTGAGATGTCTGCCTTCTTTTGAATGTAATGAAACCAGATGGCATCTGGCTTGTGGTGTTCAAAGCGCTCAACCGCAATGTCTCTTCTGAGAAATCATGACCCAGTTCCTCAAAATAATCCACATACCTTGTTGTGAGCAGTTTCATGTAGGAGGTATTTTCATTCTATGGAACTACCACCAACCATAGCTGAACGTTAGGGGTTGGGGTGAACTGTCCCTTTATGTGAATTTTTTTTTTTTTTTTTTTAAGAATCCGCTATATATGCAGACGCTGTAGCTGCAGTCATTGAATGCACCTTTGGTTGTTTGCCACATCAAACATGCAAAGCATTTGCCATCCACCATTACATTCCATGCTTCTTTGCATCTCAAATCACTTTCTCCTTCCCCTTTTCCTCATCTCGTCACTCTCAGATGATGGAGTGAGCATCCCCTGTTCCTACACGTCCTTCCTGGCTCCCCTGTCCTCCTCCAAGCTTTACAACGAAGTACGGGGTTGCCGGGAACGTGACAAGGACCCAGAGTGCCATTTTGAGACGCCCTACGTGGTGCGCCTCCATAACTTCCACCAGTTGGCTGACCCCAAACCGTGCTTCACCTTCACACACCCCACAACAGGTAGATGCACTAAACTCATATTGTACACAAAGAAACAAGTACACTATACAGTTTGACACTGTGTGTTTTGAATGTGTTGATCACACTTGCTTTTTTTCTTTCAGATATGAACAATAACCGCTATCAGTGCCTCAGGTTCTCCGTTGGTTGTAACTCTGTGCTCCATGGTTTTGCTGGCTACTTTGAGACCACACTGTACAAAGATGTCACACTTAGTAAGTCAAATGTATGAAGGGGAAGTCACACTGTGCTGAGATTAGACAGAAATATTGATGTTTATGTTGTGTGTGTGTGTTTGTGGCAGGTATAAAACCAGATACACATTCACCTGGAATGTTCTCCTGGTTCCCCATCCTCTTCCCCCTCAAAGTAAGTTGTACTGTCGGTACTCCTAAATTTAACAGCATACGTCATTCACATATTAACCCTGCCTTCTTCCTCAATTTCTACCTTCCAATAGCAACCCATCTCCATATCCCGGGATGATGATGTCACAGTGCGATTCTGGCGCTGCAACAACGGGAAGAAGGTGTGGTATGAATGGGCCGTGACCGAGCCCTCCTCCTCTGCCATCCACAATCCAGCAGGACGCTCCTACACCATCGGCCTGTGAAGATGACACATCAGCACACCTGTCAACGGGCACACACACACACACACACACACACGTTTCTATAAGACTTGGTGGCAGATAAGGTGGAGGTGGCCTGGTTCTTTTTATATACACATTAAAACCTGGACTGAAAAACGCCATAAAATGTTGTCCCGGTTTTAAAATGACCAGTGGTTGGCACTTTTGAGGCAGCAATGAAAAAGTTGATTGGATGAACCAAATTTTTGTCTTTTTTGTGAAGTCTGTTTCACAAGCATGGACTATCACCTGTACAGAAAGTGTATTGTTGCTGTGGGATTGGCTCATTCAAATAAGGTCAAACACCTCCACTGGTTTATTTTTTAAGGCCTTTTTTCCCCCACTACTGTTCTGAACAGGCGTTGCAGACACACAAACTGAATCCATCCAGACTTTTTGCCTTATCAAACACACATTCCATAGTGATACTTACGTACTGATGAAATACCCTTCTCCTCAACACAACAGGGTCAGACGACGGTTACGCTGTTCAGGTCACATACCATGTTGTCTGGGGACTGTCTCTTCATACCTTTGTTGTTTTGTTCCTGTATGTTTGAACCATGTCAATAAAGACACTGTAATAGTATCTGTCCATGCTCTACAAGTCATTGGGATTTGAATGTAAACCACTGTAAAGGTTTGCGAGTAATTGTGGAATGATGGCAAGAGCAGTGTTAGTTTAAATGAAAGGGCAGCCTATTCTGTAAGGATTTGAGTTGTCCAATAGATGTCGCTCTCAGATGACATTCTCTTGGACCACAAGTAATCAATGTTGGTAGTGTTCTCAGCTCACCCTAACCTTGTGTGTAGACCAATGCAACTATCAGGTTTATTGTAGAGATTTATTTTGGTGAGAGGCGATTGATTATTTCAGGAACTTTACGTCATTAGCACAGATGCAGAGCTCCTTACAGACTTCTCAAATGTAACCAAACTTGCTCATCAGTTCCAGACTAGACGCTGTGTACACGTTTCTGCATCAGTACAACTGTCAAAATCAAGTCACACCATAAAAGCACCAAAATGTGCTGAGATTACAGCCGACAGTGATCCTGCTCAGTATGATGTAAGGCCGGCATAAACATTTCTAGAGCCAAACACGCTCCACCTCCTGATACTGACTATTCTGTACCGTTATTTACCATATCTTACTTATACATTAGCATTACTTGAGTCTACAGTACGAGCATAGGCCCGCAAACACGCCCTGTCTGGTCTTATCATGACGCATACACTTGTTTGCACGTATCTTTGTAGTTGCAGTTGCTCAGGAAAGATGCACATGACTGGGGCCAAACGCAAATGTAAATGTTTTGCCTGCTTATGCAATTCTAACGGGAGTTTTTAAATAATTTGAAATGCGTATTAAAGATTTTATTGAGGATATTTTAATTTGACAATTATCAAATATTGGAAAAAGTGCAGACTAATCCATGTAAGACCATGCACTGTTTTAGCCATTTTTATGCAAATGTCCTTCTTTTTTAGTTTGTTTGATTTGACATTTTGAGAAAAAGGAACTGTTAATCACAAACACCTGCAAAGATGTCAAGGATGAAACCATAAAGTCTTATTTCCATTGTGGTCCTTGACATAAAGATACAGCGGTGCATGTGACAATGGACACCATACTGCCTACAACCAACCCAGTAAATACCTACATCATTATTAATAAAATCCCAGTTAAACAACCCAAAATGGTGGTTAATCATCTTATTCAATGTTTATTTGAGCAACAAAACTTACTCTTTGTCAGTGTTTACCTTTACCTTGATTTGAAATGTGCAGCTTTTATGTATGGCAACTAGTCCTTCATCCAAGTATTATTTTTTAATTATATTGAATGTATATTTAGGTCAATTCTACAAGGAGAAGTATGTATGTATGTATTAGGTTGTGTTTTGTCAATGGGGCCTCACTACCGGGGGCGGGGCCTGAGGCGTGTTGACAATTCGGGCTGCGCTGATTGGTTGAAAATAACCAGCTTTTCTATTTATCGAGGCTGTCAGCTGGAAGTCTTTTGTTACCCCGCTCATCACGGCCAGCCGACAGGAATCAGGGATAATGCCGAACATGAAGTCTGTCACATAACAGGGAGCTTTCAGGGGGTTTTCAAGTCACCACAGCCGCCAGAGAGGTGGGTCAACACTCTATGAGTAGTTTCCTTGAGGTTTAAACAGAGAAACAAAGAGCCGGAGGTCAGTGCTGATGGGTTAATTACAAACTCTCGCAGTCTTGTTGGTCACACAGAAAAGAAACCTCGGGTTACTGCTGCCGCGAGATAAGCTAAACCGGTGTTTGTGAATATGTTAACATTTACCAGTTCCTTTAAGCTTATTTGTCTTAACAAACTCAAATTACTTCAGTCTGTTTGTAGTCACCAGACAGCCTCTAAGACACATAGGCCACACACGGCCCGTTCATCGTGTTGCACTCTGAATTATTGATGCTGGGGTTTCTAATTTTAGCCCTACTGTAGCCAAATAAAGATGGAGACCACTGCCACCGGCCTTTTAACATCTGATGGGCCCAAAGAAAGTGGCGGGGAAATTACTCAGCAAATGTGTCAAACCAATTCTGCCTTGGTAGGCTTACTACTAGAGAGCCGCTGCCCCAGTCACCTGCACCACAAAGGAGGAGGGGGGGACACACTGGGCTGGGCTTCAGGATGACCGAGGGTCCGAGGAAGAGGAGCAGCAGCACCGGCGGGGGCAGCCAGTCGGAGCCCCCACACTCCCGGTCGGGTGAGGGGAAAGACGCAGGAGGAGGCTCCGGGGTGGCTCTGAAGAAGCAGATCGGCCTGGTCAGCGCATGTGGCATTATAATCGGTAAGTACGTCCTTACGGGGTTTCCCTGCACTGTAAATGAAAATGAATCATGTGAACGTCAGTCAGTGATCCCCATTTCGTATAACAGGTGAGTTTTATGTTATACTACATAGTTTTTTTCTTTTTAATCTTGGCAACAAAAAATTCAAAACATCCAAAAATCTTTAATTTAGTGTCACTTAAAGTGTCATTAAAGGTATTTGCTTGTTTGTGTCAGAAATCACCAGTTTGCAGTGATGAGGTTTAATTCGAAGTAATAATTGGCAAGTGATGTTTTCCAGTTGCACGTTGAAAGTATTTTCATTATGTAACTGAACTGTATTCCTTGAGGACAATGTTGCTGAATTGAGCTGCACTGAAATTCAAAAGCCACTCACATTGCACTCTTTGTGGTTGAGCCTTACTGACTGAAATCTCTCTCACTCTCTGCTGTGATTGCGGATTATCCTCAGTGTGCTCCCGGCATCCTACATCTTGCACATGCTGCTTTCATCGTCACTTTCATGTTTCCAGAGAGCTGTTGGCTGCCATGAAACCTGCTCAGTCCCTGCCCGCCTCCCACACATGCAGGGTGGGGGAAGAAAAGGAACGTCAATATAAAGCAATCCCGCAAATGAGCTTCCCCCATTGTCGAGGATGCATTTTCCATTTGAAGCTTGGTTGCTGCCCCCTTAACAAGAAGCAGCTGTACCCTCATGTTCTGTGTTGTATGGATTGAATGAGTGTAACAATTTGGCCATTTAAGCATATACTGGGATTAAACAATGGTGGCCATCTGCAGAACAAGGCTTAAATGCTTTATTTGCAGTTAATTTAATCAATATGATACACAGATTCAAAAAGTGCAAAATAACATTAACTAGCTTTGATCAACAAAAAAGACTTTACATCATGCGTTTATCCGCCCTACAGCCAGCAAGTGTCAACTGTTGCTGATTTGCTGTAACAAGTGTGGTGTCATTTAATTCAAACTGCCTCTAGTGGCAAGAAGCAGGGTAAGAAGTATCATAAGTGAACTACGCTCTTTCTACTCATCTTTCCCCAGCCACTCAAAGCTTTACAGTGGATGTTTTTAACAAAGACAGGCACTGTTCTTGAAGTTGTTTTTTTTTTTTTTTTTTACTTGGTCCCAAGAGTCACAGGATAGGAACTCGTTCTGACATCTCCTCAGGCTAATTAAAAAAGACAGAGCAAATATCTTCTCTGCTAAAAACAAAGGCAAAGAAAAAAAAATACTACAAAAAATATTAGTTACACTAATTGTCCCTGTTGCAGACACTGTACCTACTTTCAACAACTTGTCAAATGAAAAAAGGGAAAGAAAATTGCTCGACTGCACATTTGAAACTCCTATGCGAAGCAAAATCAATCTCAAACGAGCCCACAGTTTTCCGCCCATGGGTTAACCTACAAAGCTACACAAAGCCCAAGTTAATACTGTAACTGGGAAAAAGTTATCTCATGTCAAACATGAGTACTACAGGAAACGGGGCATCATGTAAGAGGATGTGTCCATCCCTTTATATCCTGCAATCTGTTTCAGTGGCATTGAGCTTTAATGTGGTTTTCCTCCCACTGCTGATGAGAAAAATATCTGCAAATGTCTGTTTTTCTTTAAACCGAAGATGGGCACCTTTTATTTTATTGCATTCACATTATTTCTTTTGTGCATATATACATAGATATGCCAGAGCATCCAACCCTGTTACTGATTTGTTTCTTATTTTGGTTTCTGTGTCCGTTGGCATTCAGGCAACATCATTGGATCAGGGATTTTTGTGAGTCCTAAGGGGGTCCTGGAGAATGCTAGCTGCGTGGGTGTGGCCATCATTGTGTGGGTCACCACTGGAATTATCACAGCCATCGGAGCCCTCTGCTATGCAGAGTTGGGCGTGACCATCCCCAAGTCAGGGGGAGACTACTCCTATGTAAAGGACATCTTTGGAGGACTGGCTGGGTGAGAACTATGCTATTTGTTAGGATTAATGTGATTAATGTGATCTATGTGATTTAAATAAAATAACCAAAGTATCAAAAGCCGCAAGTGTAGCAACTACACAGATCAGACATGTGGACACTGAGAATAAAAGGTGATACATGGACTATGCCAGAGGTAACTGGGATTGTGTCGTTTTTCTTTAAACACAAACTTCAGAGTCGGAATCTGTTTTAAAGATGCTAAATCCAACAATAATCTGTTTGCACTGAGATGAGTTTCTGTATTAAAACGTTGCGTTCCAATCCAGTGTACTTCATGTAGTATTGTGTTAAAATGACACGGCAAGGTTTTTAGCAAGCCCTTTTGTAATTAATTAGAAATTATAATAAACCCCCCCCCCCCCCCCCCCCCCAAAGAATAACCCCCCCCCCCCCACAACCATATAATTAAGCCTCTCCTAATGTAATTTTGTATTCCCAACATCCCACAATGCCGATGACCCAGTTCCACTCATTCCTCTCGTCTTTAACAGCAATGCTCCAGTGCATCTCTATAATGCACCTAGCTGATATGCTTAATTTCCTTTGTCTTCATCACATTGTGCTGTAACGAGGGCCGGTATTCTCAAACACTGTTGTGTGCACTGGCTGGTGTGAGACACAAGTCCATTGCCACGTCTCATTAACCTCCTGCCTGTGTTGTCCCCCAGCTTTCTGCGTCTGTGGATTGCGGTGCTGGTTATCTACCCCACTAACCAGGCGGTGATCGCTCTCACCTTCTCAAACTACATCCTGCAGCCCCTCTTCCCCTCCTGCCTTCCCCCAGAGAATGGCCTACGCCTGCTGGCTGCTGTCTGCCTCCGTGAGTCATACAATTAAACTGGAGACTAAATGCCTGTTGGTTTGAGGTTGGTGCATTAACAGATACAGATCCTGAAGCAGCGTAGAAAAGCCTGATTTGAAGAATAATTTCAGGCATAATGAATTTATAGCTTCTTTCTTCCATTGTTTTTATACCCTTTTGTTAAAGAAAGACGCTCTACTCCGTCAAAGAAACTGTTATGGGGGCAGTGAAGGTCTAACAAAAGAGGCTGTCGAGCTGCATTGTGGGCAGTGTAGGAGCTTGAGCCGTACTAATGACTAGTATTGTTGTCAGTCTGTCAGGTGGCCCACCATTTTGGGCCAGACAGACTGAATAATCTCAAACTATGAGATAGATTAAGAGGGAACTGTGCACGGAGATTCATAGTTCCCAAGGATAATAGGGACTGGTGATCCTCAGACGTTTCTGACATTTGTGTTAGATGCTAACATGCTAAACTAAGATTAAGTGAGCATTTAGCTCGAACTACCACTGTACAGCCTCACAGAGCTAAAGCCTCACTTCATGGAAGAGCAAAACTTTTCAGTCTACCTTAATGTACAGCAAGCAGATTTAAGTTTACCAAACTACAATATGCAGGTAATTAAGACACTCAAAGTTGCTCTTTTACCTTGGTAAATACACATTTAGTTTAGTTTAACACCTGGAAATTGATTTGTTGTCCTGGAAAATTGTGATTGTATTTGAGCCACTTACTCCAAACACCTACGTAAACCTGGATGTGTGTTCTGTTTGAAATGTGACTGCTGGTAGGATAAGCTGCGTGGTATGGAACAGCTTTTTATTTCAGATGTTCATAAAGAGCTGTTCACACCAGACAGAGGTTTGTTTTTTTGCTTTTTAGTTTAGTTGCAGCTTTATCCATAAAGCTCAGGGGGATCTTTCTTTCTTTTCTGTGAATGTTTAATTCTCATAACATTGTTTGTTGAATGATATTCATAAAAATATATAAAACACCGTTTAGAAGGGCTGTGGGTGAAGTTTTCCCACCCGTGCCAATATTCAAGTTACATAAGCTACATATTTCACATGCCTAATATTGACATGCAATATGTTCCTACAAATGATAGGGTGCAGTGTATCCCTCACACAGCCTGTTAGCTACAGCAGAGATTATTCCAACTCTTCTTTTGCTGTCCTTTTTAGTGTTGCTGACATGGGTGAACTGCTACAGTGTGCGCTGGGCCACATGTGTCCAAGATGTCTTCACTGCTGGCAAGCTGTTGGCATTGGGCCTCATCATAATCATGGGGATCGTCCAAATATGCAAAGGTAGTATTTGTTCCTCATTGTCTCCTTGCATTGTCTCATCCTTTTTCATCCAGTCTGCAGTTCTTCTAGTTTCTTACTGCCCATGTCTTTCTCTTTGGCTTCTAGCCTTTTATAAAGTGAAGGAGCATCAAGTCATCTTGCATGTGTCTGAGTTGTAAGCACTTCCGTTTTCAGTGTATTTCATGTTAGTAGTATTTAGAGGTCTGAAGATGTAAAACTCTCCAGTATTTTAGAATAAGTATGTCGTTTTTCTTATTTCCGGTGAATCATCTCATGATTCATTCATTCCTGTCTCCTAATTTGGAAATTACGATCTTAAGGCATGATGCCCAAATAGGGGAGAACTGTTTCAACACTTAAGCTACCATCACGATATAGTCCCCTTGAGCCTCTCATGGGATTTGTGATTTCAACGTGAAAGAGGGATTACAGGCCGTCATAGCTCGTCATCTCACTCATAATCCTCTAAGTCTC
>NW_023339796.1:19447443-19461926 GCF_004916995.1 Morone saxatilis | reverse complement strand
ACACACACACACTCTCTCTCTCTGCCAGGCCCATTCATGTGATTTAGCCCCCTCATATCTCACTTTGACGTTTTGTGGCATAGAAGCTGGAGGTACAGGCTGATTTAATGTATCCAGACCTTTTGTGTGATGTGGTGTTGATTATAGCTGGCCATCTATGAGAATATTTGAGAATATTTGAGAATATTTGAGAATATGTAGTCAGCTAAATTCTGTTTAAAAGTGGGAACTACAACATCTCTACATTTCAACAAAGGAAATACTTTATGACATACTTAATGCTGTAGGGTACAAATTGACAAAACCAAACAAAATACCAGACCTCTCTGAATGAGTCTTTCATAAACAGATTTCTTTGTGAAATGTATAGTAAACACACTTTAGATCAAAAGGCAACAGTAAACTGTGTATAACTTGGAATGACTAACAGAAAAAATATATTGCATGCTGTGTCTGGTGCCCTCTGCTGCTCAGACTGTGGAGGTGAAAATAATTTCATTTCATCAAGTTCCACAAAATTTCAATGATATCTGATATTGGGTTTTTTGCCGACAGGTCACTATTACTGGTTGGAGCCAGAACATGCATTTGAGACCTTCCGAGACTATGATGTTGGTCTGATCGCTCTGTCCTTCCTACAAGGCTCCTTCGCTTATGGAGGCTGGAACTTCCTCAACTATGTCACAGAGGAGTTGGTTGACCCATACAGGTAACACGTGCACATTTGCACGAGTAACAAAACACAGAAACTAACCTAATACATCATGTATGTACATGGGAAGGTAAAAAAAAAATAGAAACCACTCACTATAATGTAGTCACAACAATCACACATCACATTTAACTACCTTAGTGTTAAACAGGCAATTGAATTTCCAATGTCACCAAAAACTAAACATCATAAAATTGGTAAATGGAAGAATTTAAGGCAGAGCTGTTGTATTGAATTGCTATAGATTATACAGGTGTACCTAATAAAGTAGACATTGAGTGTATATTCGTATTGGACATTGAATAATGGGAAGAATGGGACTGTGTCTTCAGGCTGACCACTAAATGTAGTTTGGTAAATCTTTGTGGTTGGTGAAATAAGTGGAAGTCTAAACAGTATTGTATTATGTGGGGTAAACTAAACTATAAAGAGTTTAACATGTATGTATCTACTTATTTTATTGATAATGCCATATGATTTTGTTATGTGACAACTGAATATAAGTTTTCCAACTAAATCTTCAAGTAAAACCTAAAGAAATTTTACAGATGAGAAACAGATGATGATGCAGAAACCAAGTCATTAATGTAGATTGGTAACAAAAAGGGTCCACAAACAGAACCCTGAGGGATGCCACAACTAACTTCCATCCATTTACAAATAGTTTGATTGTATATCCAAAGGTTGGGAATTTGTGCTGTTCTAGTGGCAACATTATGGGCAAGTCAGGTGGGTTAACATTTTTGCATGTACCATGAACCCGCCAATCTGTCTTTTATCCTTCCAGGAATCTACCGCGTGCAATCTTCATCTCTATCCCCGTGGTCACCTTCGTTTACGTGTTTGCCAACGTGGCCTACGTCACAGCCATGAGCCCACAAGAGCTGCTGGCCTCCAATGCTGTGGCAGTGGTGAGAAAAAGACTTGCGATAACTCAAACCTGAATGTGTGTGTGTGGGTTAGGCATGTAGAGAATGAAGCTTATCAGTCTTTGAAGGGGAGTATTTGTGTTGTCCAGCAGCCATTTAGAGTAACCACGTTGATCTGATGCATGCTCCTCACTGTAGCATAATGCTTGAAACTTGTCTGTCGCCCCCGTTTGCACTGCATTTCAAAATGTCCTGTTTAGTCGCTGTTATTTAAGTACATGTTTCAACTTTGTACTTGCTTTCTCCTCCATGTCTTCTCTCTCTACTCCTAATATTTCTCCCAGACCTTTGGAGAGAAATTGCTAGGAGTAATGTCATGGATCATGCCCATATCTGTGGCGCTCTCCACCTTCGGGGGGGTCAATGGCTCCCTCTTCACGTCGTCGCGGTCAGTTTGTCCTCTCCCCATGGTCCTCCCTTTCTTCTCATTCCAGCTTCTGTGGTCGCCGTGCTTTTGTTTTGAAGTGTACTTTTGTTTCCCATTGTGATATTTGTGCCCATACCTGAAGATGTACGTGAAGAAGCGGGGGTAAGCAGGGTAAAAATGAGAGGCTCAACAGGAATAAAATGCATTAGCAGTGCAAATGCAGATTATAGCAAAAGGGCCTCAATAGAAAACTGCATTCCTCTGTGTGCATATTTGACTTTCACTAAGATGATGGTGACTAATTTCACTATCATCTTCAACCACTATCAACCCCCTGTGCTCCTGTTTTGGTCCATTTTTCACTTCTGCCATTTCCCCCTGCACTGGTGCTTCCATAATGACCTGACCTATGTGCACACGGTTAGCACCAGCTGGCTCTGCTCTCAGGACTTCACTGTCTGTGGTTCTGTCTTTCAGGCTGTTTTTCGCTGGAGCGAGGGAAGGCCATCTCCCACGTCTGCTGGCCATGATTCACGTGCAACGCTGCACTCCTATCCCAGCCTTACTGTTTACTGTGAGTCCTAGCAAAAACACAAGCTCTGCTCTTTGTCCTTACAGTGGCCTCTGTCCTCACATTCTACTCTCACCACATTTAGGTGATCTCCACTCTGCTGATGTTGTGCACCAGCGACATTTACACCCTCATAAACTACGTGGGATTTATCAACTACCTCTTCTATGGTGTCACTGTCGCCGGGCAGATTGTGCTGCGCATCAAAGAGCCTGACATGTACCGACCCATCAAGGTAAAGAGACAGACAGAACAACTTCATGTGGACCCAACATGCATAACATTTAGATTGCCTTAACACAGAAGCAACACAAACGTTTAAAACCTTTTAGATACTGGTGTATATTCCACAAGCCCTATACAATATATCCTGTTTATTGCCACTGTTTTTACAAGGCTGCAGAGATCATTTTGACCACATGTGACTTTATTTTGTGTGTACTTTGAACACCCATTTTATGTCAGCATGCTGAAATATGCTGTATAGATATTTGAGGTTTTACAACACCAACCCCTGATCTTCCAGGTGAGCCTGATATGGCCAGTGATCTACCTGCTGTTCTGGGCCTTCCTGCTGGTCTTTTCGCTCTACTCTGAGCCAGTGGTCTGTGGTATTGGTCTGGCCATCATGATGACTGGTGTCCCTGTGTATTTCCTGGGAGTCTACTGGGAAAACAAGCCACAGTGTTGTGATATTACTATTGGTAAGGCAACATCATGGTGTCTTGCATAAAAGATCTCAAGACTTTAAGGTTGAAAATGTTGTTTGAATTCTGAGATTCCTGCAAACTTATCGTATCGTCTATGCAGTAAAGGTACAGGATTCATAAAATGTTAACCCAGTTTGACACAGAAACTAATTACAGAATGGTACAGGGTATATTAATTAGGATAAATGCCAACAAATGTCATTGAAATGAAGAATTTCCATGTTTGAACCGTTAATCCTAATTAATTCCCTGGCCTCTCTTCATCCCCAACTATATCCAGGTAAAATGACTCATCTGTGCCAAAAGCTCTGCTCAGTGGTCTACCCAGTCATGGAGGAGAACCAGGAGCCCACTGGGCCTCAAAAGAACGATGAAGATGGGGAAGAGGGAAAAGGCCTTCAAACAGCTGACCAAACACGTGCATAAACAAGAACCGACAATGTCTCCCACTCTGTTTGGGGAGGTTTCATACATATTCACCTGTTCTACAACACTGGACTTTCTTGCTCTGTTTGTGACTGGCCTTAATTCTGACCATTGTTTCGGTGTGCAGTCTGGGAACAGGTGTTTGAGGTGAAATTCTACTTACTCTGAATTTATGAAACACTGAACTTATGAAACACCATGTTTTTTTGTTTTTTTTTGTTTTTCACCTTCACATTTGTTCCTATTGTTTGTCTACAGTTTGTTGTTTGTGTGTGGGAGGTAGTGGAAACATTTTAATATGCCAGTTGTATGCATTGTTAAAGCTCTGTTTATAGGATCACCTCACTGTAGTAACACTAAAATGAATTGTTTTTTCAGATGGTTTAATGTTTTTTTTTATTCTCCTTTGATTAATTACATCTCTGTCAAACTACATTAATAATTTATTTAAAAGTTCCCTTGTTCTGTTCAGCAGAATGGATTAGTTCACATTTAGTCCTGTGCATATGAAGTGCTAAATCTTTTCCTAAATTTTTAAAAAAAATAAATCTTCCATCCTTGCAGTTCCTGAATTTTCTTATGATAGAAAATCCAATATTCCTAAAATGTCCCCACAGTATATCTGCAGTGGAAGTTATTTTATCACCTGAATTGTGTTTTTCACAGTTGGTACCTGTCAGAAGGGATATTAAGATGCCCAGTTCTCTTCAAGTCTCTCCCTGTGTTGTATTGTACTGCATATACTGCAGTGGTATAGTGCTGCCTGCTGCACCTCCTCATCAATGTTTCATCCACCTGTTGGAACACCTGACGTAGAAGGGGCGGGGTCCACGCACAATGAGCGATCAAATTGCGGAAGTCATGGACTGGTATGACGAGCCTTGTGGGTCAAGATGTCAATCACCCTAAATAAAACGGGGAAACTAGACGAATTTGTCTTCAAAATAAAAGCCTGAGTATCCGCGTGCTCAAATAATGCCATTATAATACTAATGACATTTTGGAAACTGAAATGACTATCAAAAGTAGCCCTCAAAGATTATGTTAGTACTTTACAATTTTCTACACAAGTTATCTCTTTCATCTGCTGATGAAGACCATACGATGTACCTGAAAGCTCTGGAAAAGGTAGTACTGGACCTTGAGTTAATATAATTGGGTCAAATCTGACTTCAGAGTCCCTGGAGTGATTGGCCCTTTTCAGTGTGGACAGCAGGCAGAGCACAGGTGTAATTAATAACATTAATGAGGGCTTTGGTGCTGGGTGTACATATTTTTGACTCCTTGGTGATGTTTCTGGAGACTGGTTTTCATGACCACAAGAGGAGCTACATCCTGCATAAATCATACATGTTGGGCTTTTGAAGATTGATTTCAGTCCGTGTTATACTAAATTGTGCAATTTAGTATTTACCATTCACAAAGACATTTTGATATGTCACAGTAGGAAAAGCATGTCAATAATAGAATTAATGATGGCTGAATTCTGTTTAGCTGCTTCAGTTTCAGGGCCCTGGTAATCCCGGTGTTATTCCTGTTGTCTCCCTGTCACAGCTTACTGAGACACCAGAGCAGAGCCATCCTTAATGCTGTTAGTAAAACCTGTGCTTTTCCTGCTATGATAAACAAAATGTCTGTATGCCCAGCAGTAAAGGGAATTTAAAGCACTGTTAGGCATTTGTGTAGGAAAATGAATATAACAGAAAATATAGTTAACCAAATAAATGGATAAAAAAATAGTATATTAAACAGTATGCAGCTTTAGATATACAGCTACAGCAATACCCTACAGTGCCCTAGAACTCTCATACCTAAATGAAAAGTAACCACAATTAATGTTATTACTTGCAGCTGTGCTTTTCCTGCTATAACACATCAACAACGCCTCACATGAAAAATCCTGTGTGATGATATCTCGAGGCAACGCCCTTATATTTTCTGATTTTAACAGAAATCTTACCGATTTGATATGATAAAAAAAAATAATGCTAATAAATAATATTCCCAAATGCTAAATGCATCACCCAGGTTTTATTTTGAAAGGTGTGACAGGAAGTCGTGTGATTCCTTTCGGCTCCGTTGACACTTTATGGATACACAGCAGGGTTTGGGTTTCCAGCCAACTGACTGCTGCCGTGTACTGGAGGGGGTTCGGCTGAACCGGTTCACTTTTTAAATACTGGAGACTCTGTGTGCAGCGTTGAGGTACGTTGTTGCTCTGGAGCTCAAAGCATTCACACAAACAGCCGGTAATGCTAACTTAGCTAGCTCTTTAGCTCGACAGTCTCCCACTGAGCAGGCTTGACAGCATCTGCGAGGTTAGCTGTGTGCGGTCAGTTGGCTAGCCCCGGCTCATTTCACTGACCTGCATCATCGACCGGGGGACGGCCATGCTAACTTGGTAGTTCACTCGTTAATTCAAATGTAGTTTTAATATCAGTGTAACGTTAAATAGTGACAGTAACTTTCCATTAAGCCGGCTCTAGGAGTAAATACCGCTACTACAGCAAGCTGTCATCAGAAACAACAGTCAGCTTACCTGACTTGTCACATAGTTGGAGTTGTTCGAGCTGTTTTTGAACTGTGCACTACTGTAGTTGTGTGTTTTAGCGAGAGGACAGCTCTTCTGAAGGTGTATTATAGTGTAGTAACAGCTTTGTCACAGCTTACACACATCTGGAGCCTTTTCACAAACAGGAAGTGAAATCAAGCACACCACAACTCTGCATAGTGAAGTGGTTTGTTCTCTGTTAATGTTGTATTTTAACATGTCCATGACACACACACACACACACACACACACACGCATACACACACGCACCACACAGCCATGTCTCCATCAGTGCCCCTACAGGAGATGATCCGGGCCATCAGGTCAGCAAGGACGCAGTGTGAGGAGCGGGGTGTCATCCAGAGGGAGTGTGCAGCCATCCGGGCACAGTTCAGACAATCGGACAATGGAGGGCGATCGCACAACCTGGCCAAGCTGCTCTACGTGCACATGTTGGGCTACCCCGCTCACTTTGGTCAGGTGAGGGGATTTGGCTAATGCCTGTCATGGGTTCGCTTGGGTAAATGGGGTTAGCAGGGTGGGAAACCATCATGTAGCTGGAAGTTCATGGTTGAATACAGTCCCAGTGTCCGACTGCGATGTCCTAACCGCTGACCCCTTACATTAACTGTGTGCTCATGACAGAGCTCAAAATACGAAGATAAATGCACACTGGGGAATCACATGCTAAATATACAAATCTTCATTGATATTAGTAATGTTGCTGCTATGTGAATGTCATTACAACACTGTGGATTGTTATCATTCCCTCAAGCAACGTGTGCAGCATAGAAAACCCCTGTCAAGAAGAACAGGCCACTGAATCCCTCCCAGCTCCAGGGCTGCTGCTCTGACGCTGCGCTTGACCTCCACTTAGAGCTGGCAAAGAGCAGAACATTTCCTCAGGGGCATCAGTAGTGTCAGTATTAGTAGTAACCTCACATTTAATGGAGTTGTTGGTTTTCCTACTAGATGGAGTGTGTTCGGATGATAGCCAGCCCTCGCTACAGCGAGAAGCGCGTAGGATATCTGGGGGCCATGATGCTGCTGGATGAGAAGCAGGATGCCAGCCTGCTCATCACCAACTCCATCAAGAAGTAAGGACAGACACTTGAACTTTAAATCTCATTAAAATAGAATAAATGTTAGATTTTTTTGTGCACACTTTATTTTAACCCCTGTATTTAGCATTTAGCATTCATATGCAATTAAAGGGGAGCTCCACGGATTTTACACATCAAAGTCTGTTTACAGATGTTAGTGAGTACTACTGTATGTGTGACAGAAGTTATATAAAGCTTAAAGTGGCTCCAAAGAGCTGTGCAAACTTGCCTCAAGTGATGTCACTTGAGTTGGACCAGACAGAAGTCTCTAGCGCCTCGAGGCTACATCAACTACTACTAGCACACCTGAATCTCCAACCAAGCTGTTGGTGGTTGAGTTGTATTGTGGGTAATGTAGGCATGCATGGGATACAATAGATCATATCTCTGCTTCTGCTGCGTCTATTTTAATCCTGTCCGACTGTCCATTGTGAGTTTGACAATGTTGTTGGAGTGCAGTGATAAATCTGTGGGGTACTAGTTTAATAAACACTTGATTAGTGACTAATAATGCATTATAATAGAGTTGTAGTCAAATCTATAGATTTGGAATTATTGAAAGTTAGAAAACCATTTATATACCGCTTATGAATGAGTTTTCTGTGTTATCTGTTAAATTCTAGAAGACTACCTGTAAAAGATCAATAACTGGTATCTTCCCATTGGTGTATGTCACAATCATATCTTAGACAATAGTTAATTGTCATAATTGACAATAGGACACTTCATCAGAATCAATAGCGTTTTTTGCCAAGTAGGTTTTTACATACAAGGAACTTGCCTTGGTAAGTTGGTGCGTAACAATTAAGCATAGATGTAAACTGAGTGATCACAGGAGACAAAAGGAGGAGCTAAATATAAGAAAAGAGAATCAGGACGTCAAATAGTATACAGAATGGAGTATATTTACATTTGATTTCAGTATAATGCTTTGCACCCAGTAATACACACAGATCAGATATACAATGTCATTTCTGTGTTTTCTCTGTGTGTGTGTGTGTGTGTGTGTGTGTGTGTGTGCGTGTGTGTGTTTTCCAGTGACCTTTCTCACAGTAACCAGTATGTGCAGTCTCTGGCTCTGTGCACGCTGGCCTGTATGGGTTCAGCTGAGATGTGCAGAGATCTGGCACCAGAGATTGATAGGCTGCTCCGAGCCTCCAACTCCTACATAAAGAAGAAGGTGGGGACCTCCACTTTAGGCAGCACTTAATAATATTTATGGTACCACCAATTTAATCAGAGCGTAAAAGAAATTCTGTACTAATCATACAGTACAATAAATACTGTATTTAAGAGCCAGTGTTTCACCTCTTATCAAGACAAACAACATTAAAAATTGTTACAAATGTCACAAATGACTAAAACATGTGGTTCATTTAAAAGGTGCTAGGATTTATTATGTCCTGCTGTTTACTAGTGTTTGGATAATGTCTTATCCATTTATGGTCCATTGGTGCAGTTAGATCTGACTATCTCAGTATGATGTATTGGATGGTTTGTGGCCTATTTAAAGCAGCTGATGTACACTTTAATCCTTTGTCAGACTCAATAACAGCAATAAAACTGTCACCTGGTCAGTGTAGCGATGCTTTAATGCTGCTGATGACTTGCCCCGTTGTTCTTCCAGGCTGCTCTGTGTGCTGTTCACATTGTGAGAAAGGTTCATGATCTGGGGGAGCTTTTCACCCCTGCAGCTCGGTCCCTCCTTGCTGAGAAGAACCACGGTCAGTTGATCAACCTTTAGAACGTAGTAATAAGTTTACCGGTTAGTTTCATGTTGTCTCAGCTTGTCATGCAAGTAGCCAATTACTCTTCAGTGTTTTTTTTGCTGTGTTTACCTGTAGGTGTGTTACATGGTGCTGTGGTACTCATCACCGAGCTGTGTGAGAGGAATCCAGAGACACTGGAGCGGTTCAGAAAGGTACGAGGGGCACAAACACACACACTTGACAATGGATCTGATATGTTCTGTGTCTCTACGCTCGCTGTATCTGTCTCTCTGTTGTAATGTGTTTGTGCTGTGTGTATCTCAGACAGTGCCAGATCTGGTTCAGATCATGAAAGGTCTGGTCATTTCGGGTTATTCTCCAGAGCACGATGTGGCAGGAATCAGTGATCCCTTCCTACAGGTCAGTCTGGACTCCACTGCATCATATCACATCCTTCTGTTTAGTTTAGGTAATTAAGTTTAACGGATGCTTTACTGGCTTGGCGCTGGAATTCTGCACTACATCCCAATTTACTATAGAGCAATAACATTAACATTGGAGACATCTTAGCTGTTGTTATAAATCGTATGGTATATTATCAATTTTCCTGAATTTGTGACAACAAGCAGCAGATTTTTATAGTATTTCAATGTGAACAAAAACATTTGAACACTTGGGTGATTTATTAATGTCTTAGACTTATTATGTGAAATGAAGTCTCACTGTTCTTTCTTTATGGCTCAGATACATTCTTAAATGTGTGTGTCAGGACTAATAATTAGTTTTTCTTATTTTCATAATGACACACACACAGATTTATCCTCTCATCCTCCCTCCTATTTTTGTTGATGCAGTGTACCAAAATAACTTAGTATTCCATCTGTTCACTCTCTCCATCCTCAGGTACGCATCTTGAGGTTGCTGAGGATTCTCGGTCACCATAACGAGGCAGCCAGTGACGCTATGAACGACCTACTAGCTCAGGTCCAGTGTTCACTTTCATATACACAAATACCTGAATATCGACCTTTTTGTTAATTTTTGTGTTCTTCTAAAGAAGTTATCCACTGCAACATTATCTACTTCCCAACTGTTGTTGGTTTAGTTTTGTGTAGGTGACGCTTCTTTGGCTCTATATTAAACTGGGTGACTGACTACCCAGTCACTCCCTGTGTGCCAGAATATGTTTCTCCAGAAAGACTTACCCTAAACTGGGTGGTGAAAACAGCAAACATAAAAGACTGAATAACAAAACGTATTCTTATTTAAAAATGTCACAAATCTTTAAGATATGGTCTGAATAAATTCATGTATGTGTATATGACTAACTTACTGACGTGTTTTTGGCTTGCAGGTGGCGACCAACACTGACAGCACTAAGACTGTGGGCAACGCTGTGCTGTACGAGACTGTTCTCACTGTGCTGGACATCAAGTCAGAGAGCGGCCTCAGGGTCAGCACTTCTTACTGTGTTCAACCACATTAATATCATGGGGAATAATGTGACCAGAATAACCATAAATGCACACACGCTTCACTTCACTTGTGCCTCAGGTTCTGGCTGTGAACATCCTGGGAAGATTTCTTCTGAACAATGACAGGAATATTCGGTTAGTGCTGTGTTATTCTCCCTTCCATTCCTTCCTCCCCATTTTCCTGTTTCTCTTTCTATCTCTTCCCCCATCTTTTCCTTCCTTCCTCTCTTATCTCTCTGCGTCATTTTACCATTTCCATTCCACAAGGCCAACGGCAAACTCACTGCAGCCAGACAAAAACTTCCCAACTGGCTGTTACCAGTCTGAGCTCACTAATCACTTTCTCTGGAGACATTCCTCCAGAGCCACACCAGAAGGTCACTGTCTGCCTGGTAATGCTGAGCTCTTCATTTTGGGCCATGACATTTTTCATTAGGAACTGTGGCGGTTACAGGTTCCTTGGGGTTTTGTTGTGTTACTATTTTTTGGGTTTGTCTCCATTGAGGCCATGTGGCCAGGCAGGACTGTCTGGTTTTTACATGCGGGGCCCCTGAATCTCACTGTGGCTGTGTGACAGTAATAGGACTGGTTTATTCCTGCGAGCCTTGCCCGGCTAGATAACATCTCTCCTGTGCTCACATAAATACTTTATTAGTTCATGAGACATTCCAAGTGGAAAGATGAATTATTTATCATGCCAAGTTAAGAAAGTTACATTTGTACAACACTGTCAATCAATATGGATTGTTAGCTCATAGTTAGAAATTGGTATTAACACAAGTTCTTCTTCTTCTTATTATTATTATTTATTTGTTAAATATATTGTGCAACACTATACGCTCATAAATGTTTCATTAAATGAAGTATGCAGCTTAAAACATGACATCTCTACTTCTGCCTGTTCTGTATGCATGTCCAGGTACATTGCCATGATCTCTCTTCAAAAGATTGTTGGGACAGACCACAATGCAGTGCAGCGTCATCGGGGAACCATAGTGGACTGCCTGAAGGACCAAGACGCTTCTGTCAAGCGGTAACTTTCACCTCTTCTCCGGTTGTCAGGCACAGCTGTTATTCCACAGATGTTCAGTAAACTTGACATGCTTTTCCAATGTCACCCCCTAATGTGTGTTTTAAAAGCATCTTCTAACATTAATTTGATTTCATCTTTTTCAAATTTAGATATATGTTCAGGAGTATGTTCATATGAAGTGGAGATCATTTTTCCTAAATGTAGGAAACATTTATAGTTTTCTGTTGGTAAATTAATACAGCATCACTTGGCCCTCCTCTAGGTAAAACAAAGCAAGATGATTTAAAATTTAGGGATCTCCCGATCCAATCTCAAAGATCGGTATTGGAGCTAATTAAGGTCTGATCATTTGTTTAGCTGTCACACAGACCTTTTTACTCGTAAAACTTTCATACTTACTGTAGCAACACAACAAGTGCAGCCGTTGTGCTGTCTGTCTCTACTCCACACCGCTGAGCAGGAGGAGAGACAGACAGCGGTGGAGAGCTGACAACAACCACACTCACCACAGCAGCCGCTGCAAGTGCAGCAAAAGCTCTGCAAGCAAAAAGCCAATATGGGTAACTTATTAATGTCAGGTAACTCAAGCAAAGGCTGCAAACACTGGAGGACACTTAAAAGGAGACATAAATTCACTCGGGACAATTTTATAGCATACTTAAAAAATAAAAAAAACATTAGGGAAAAGATGAATGCAATGCAGAGCTATACAGTTGTAAAGCAGATACATTGGATTGATTTTGAATAACTTTAGTGTGCACTCAACTGTATTATCTAGGAAAATACAAGTCTCTGATCGGGACTCGATATCGGCTGCCTCCAATTTCCTAACAGTAATATGACCCGATTAATATAGCAAGTTTTGCTAACTAATATCATAAACATTTATTGAGCCAGACAAAATAATCCCTCAACCTTGCTGCTGCAGAGCATCACAGTTGCCGTAGTGTTTATATTCGAAACAATGGAGGCAGCCGCAGCAACCACTTGGTGTCAAAAAGTCTGTCGATACTGGTATATCAATATGTGATCAATTCACCAGTAGACTGTGATTCTGAATAGAAAATTGTGATAATGTCACTGTTGTGGACAAAATGTCATCCTGTGAGCTGCCTGGTGATTTCCAGCCATACTAATGAGGATGATAATAAATCAATACTTAATTGATCCCAGTGGGTAAATTCTCCACAGGGCCTATTGTAAGTCCACAGAAAGGTCAGATATGAGACAGCCGCCTGTGGACTAACAGGTCAGCGTGTTGCTAAAGGGCACTTCAGTGGGGTGGATTTCATCTTCCTGCTCCAAAACACGTGTGGATGCAGAGAGATTGAAGATGAATTTTCTGCATCATTACAGCTACGTCTGGTCAGTTGAGAAAACACTGACTGACCTCAGCTGTATCCGCAGAGAAATGAACTGTAGTCAGAATTTACATCTTTAATTTGGTGAAGTGAATAAGAAATGGCACCAGACTCACAGTTACAGTTACCAACATTAATCGTCTCTGGCCAACTCTCCAGCCGTGCGTTGGATCTCTCCTTGGCGCTGGTGTCAGCCTCCAACGTCCGTTCCATGATGAAGGAGCTGCTCCTCTTCCTTTCCTCCTGCCCCCCTGAGCTCAGGGCTCAAGCTGCCAGCGGCATATTCAACGCTGCAGAGAGGTGAGTGACACACTGCAGACACCTGTGTGCTCATTACATGACTTTACTACATGTCACATACTGCATCTATGCATGCAGGCACACATACATTATTGTGCACATGAATACATTTAATGTGTTCTGTTGTACCGCGCTGGGATTGGATAATGTGGGCCTTAATGTGATGCAGCTATTTAAGCGTTAAGGCTGTAATAAAAAAACTGTCTGTGTTTAAAATGTACGCGTCTACATGTCTCACTCTGTGTCTGTCTCTCTGTGATACCCGTCTCTCTTAGTGGCACTGTGACGATGAATAGCTCTCTGTGTTTCTACTGTATATCTCCCTGCCACTTGATGCACTTTGGTTTTGGTGTGTGTATAAGTAGTGAGAGGATACAGATGGATTTGTGCGTGTGTGTTACTCACCCTCAAGCACCACTGAGTGTGTGTGTCTCTGTCTCTGTCAGGTATGCACCCTCCCAGCGCTGGCACATTGACACCATCCTGCATGTCCTCACCACGGTAAATACCGACTGAGCCACTCACCCTGCTGCCTCTTAAACTTACTCACAACTCTTCTTAAGTTGTCCACTGCCATCATTAGTGCACTAGGCCTTACCGTAGATACCAGGGCCCACGTCTATGAAAGCTGTGTATGCATTGAAATGCTAAGTACATTTTTAAATTTGATTTTCCTCTGAAAAGAGACCGTGTACCTCTTCTGTACAAACTTTCATACACGCAGCCCCAGGTCCTGAAAAGGTCATTTATTCTGGACTAATGCTTTCCATTTTGCACTCTGTTACATCCTTACTTTTCATTTTGTGCTCCATCTAGATAGGTGAATACATTAAAAGCTTACACTAATCCTTTGCACTTTGCTACCAAAAAGATATGTGTTGATAGGGTGGAGCAATGGGGGAGATGTGGCATGAATTAAAGCTTATTCCATATCCTTTATAATGTATATGAAAAGTGACAGAAACGTCCGCTAAGTGAGGTCATTGTGTCTGGGAGGAAATGTAGGGCGACCCAAATACTTGGGCCAGCTGTCTGGCTAATGGAGTTTGCTGTGTGTGAGTGTGCGCTTGTGTTTGACTCTGATCTCCACTCTGCCAGGCAGGGGGCGACGTGAGAGATGAAACGGTGCCCAACTTGATCCAGCTTATCACCAACGCCTCAGAGCTGCACTGTTACACCGTCCACAAGCTGTACCGGGCTCTGCTCACTGACATCTCTCAGGTGTGTGTGTGTGTG
>NW_023339796.1:19440851-19447343 GCF_004916995.1 Morone saxatilis | reverse complement strand
ACATATATAATAATAATATATCATATCTGGATAAATAGAGTGATAAGATGTGATTACATTCATCATAGGAACAATGCTTAAAGTCTTCTGTTGAATGCAAAGACTTTTTGTAATTAAAAGTTGCAAATTACAAATCAATACCTCAGTATAGCTGATCGAATGTAGTTTATTTAGTGTAGTTTATTTATGTCTCTTAAGGTGGAATAGACTAATCAAAAACAAAATACAATTATGTATTCAGTTTGCAGCCAAAATAAAACCACAAAATAGTGATATGGGGCACTGAATTTGATAAGTGAGACAAGAATCAGATCGGAAAAACACCGGAGCGGAGTGTTTCTGGGGGCTGGGCCTCACTGATTACTTTACAAAAACACAACTTTATAACCTTATCACTGAATCTGGTGAAACTGAATCATCTTTAATGGAGAAAATATGCTCTGGTTCTCCCTCTGATGTCCTCTGGCTGCTCTGCCTCAAATTCTGGTGATTTACAGACTTTCCTGATGGACTGATACCGTAGCTTTACTTGTTGCTAAAGTGACTGCTAACTGCTGCTAATTGTAGATGGCATTAGCTAGTCAGCTCAGTTAGCCGTGCAGCTAGGGGTGCTATTAGTTGACCTTGCCCTGACTGGGAGCTTGGAGCACTGGGGGAGTGTTGGTGTTTACACCTCTAGCACAGGAGCTTTGGACCGCCAGGAAGAGGCAGGTTGGACTGCAGTTCACTAAACGGTCACCCCTATCTGAAAATTCCACATCGTACCTTATAAAGGACCAGTGTGTAGTATTTAGTAGAATCTAGTGGTGTAGTTGCAGATTGTGATTCCCTTGCTTCAGCCTCCCTTTCCAAGTGCAAAGGAGAAACTACAGTGGCTGCAAAACGTGATAATCTGTAATGACCCTATCTACACCCATGTTTGTTTTGTCCGTTCTGAGCCACTGTAGAAAAATGTTAAACATGGCGGCCTACACGGAATGTGACTCACAGCCGCCATAGATATAAAAGGCTTATTCAAGATGAAAAACATACCTAAGAATGAAAATATACTTAGGAATATTATTTTCCATTTCTGCCAATAGAGCCTCTTAAATGTTACACACTGGACCTTTAAATATGAATGATTGATAGAGTTCTTTGTCAGAAATTTGTATGTAAATATCATGTCATTTGATTTCAGGATCGTTTTGCAGCACTGCCTAATGTGCAAAACTCTTAACTTTTCAATAAAAGAAAAGCGTGTGTCAGTTGTGAACCAGAAAGAGCTGGTTTGGTTCCATGGCAGTGAGAATAGCTAGGCTTTCAGTTAGAAACTGGCTGATGCAATCAGGTTTATTTTTAGAGGCAAGTCAGATGAGCAGCCATGTACTCATCTGCAGTGTGGTGCAGTTTCCCATCTTCCACCACATTAACTTCCAGCGAATTCAGGGAACAGTGGCTCTGATGTTGCAAACTGCTATGCTGACCAGCAAGCCAGTCTCACAGAAACGCAAAGTATCACTCTGGGATTATTTCTTACTGTGAGTTTAACATTTGTATATGCAGCAGTCCCTGGTGCAGGTGGCGTGCTGGTGTATAGGAGAGTATGGAGACCTGCTGCTGAGAGGAGAGTGTCAGGAGACTGAGCCCGTTCAGGTACACCGAGAACCAACACATTTTTATAGTATAACACAAATAAATAGTAGTAGTAGTGATTCTGCCCATTGCTAGATCCTCCTGTCTGCTAGAACACAAAGAAACATTTGACAGCAACTAATGGGGGGTGTGAGTAGTAATAGCTCTACCTATAGCAACTGCTGATTTATGCAACAGGGAATCCAGTTAACTTGGTCTTTAACTCAGCATTTGAAATTTTCCTAATAGCAATATTTGGTATCTGGTAGTGTGTGGGAATTTACCCAATGCTAAGTCCAAATGTCTTTGTAGTCCTCAGCTCATAAATGAAGGGTTTGTGTCACTATGCAGTGAATGTGATGGATCATCAGCTAAATGAATACTAGAAGCTAAAATGGGCCTGTATTGGCACGTCTCTCGATCAGGTCACCGAAGATGACGTCCTTGACGCCTTGGAAACGGTTCTGCAGTCCCACATGTCGTCCCCGGCGACCAGAGGCTTTGCTCTCACCGCCACCATGAAACTGAGCACACGCATTACCGATAACGTGGAGTAAGGAAACACCTCTGTCACTCACAGCAAACACTGACCGGATACAGTCAAAGCACCGTAACAGACCGCTGTGGCTAGATCAAAGTGCCAATGAGTCTGATTTATTTTGTTTTGTTTTGTTTATTTGCTGCATAACTCAAAAAGAACAAAAGTATACAGTACAGTATTTGATTGGTTAGAAAGGTCTGTTGATCATAACCAGTTAGTCAAATGTTACTTTGTCATGTGTTGAGAAAAAACACATTTAGTGAGGAACGAAACACTGTACACACTGACATTTCCAAACACCATCAACCTGCATTTCAGTGTCAGTGTGTTAACATTGCCAACATAACACCTTTCAGTGAAGGCTAAACGCTGCATTCTCAAGTTAAAAGAGGCTAATGAAACTAACAATAGAGCTATTCAAGAATTGGCAAGACTCAGGCAGCTACATGTTTCTATGAAATCCCTGTTCCTATTTCCCTGTGGCAAAGATTTGATGCTGATGTGTCGTATATAAAGAGTGTTAACAATGGTGTCACAAACTTGGTCGCAACAGACTTTGAATTTTGTAGCACCTGTTTAAGTTTTGAACAGATGATTGGACAAGTTGTTTCTAGGGTCTAACATCCAGTGAGAGGGGGTTGTTTAGCAAAGGACTCCTGATTAAGACAGTTTCTAAATAGATGCAGTAATGTCAGTCCTCTAACTGCTGCTCTCTCTCTTCATCTCCTCACCCCTGCCAGTCGTATCAGAAGCATCGTCAGCATCTACGGCAGCTGTATCGATGTGGAGCTCCAGCAGAGGGCAGTTGAATACAATGCTCTGTTCAGAAAATACGACCACATGAGGTATGCAACAGCATGATAAAGAAGTCTACTTTTCCTGTTTTATAATCATGTTAGATACTATGTATCTAAGAATTAAAAGTTGTGATTCCAGTGTTGAGAATTTTTACAATTGATCTGACCTAACAGTGGACCCCTCTGTCTGCAGGGCAGCAGTGCTGGAGAGGATGCCGGTGATTGAAAAGAACTCGCCGGGTCATACCAACGGAGAGTCAACAGGGGAGCCCATCAAGGACATCCAACCAGTCAAAGTCAAACAGGGAGAGCCACTGCTGCTACAACAACCTGCTAACCAGGTACTTACATTGACACATGCATGTTGTATGACAGCAACTTAGCCAAGACTGGACTGATGACTCAACTCGACTAGTCCTGACCTCAGGCAAAGCTAAAAGTAAATGGGCTCATGACACTGCAAAATATCTGTCTCTGGCTTGTAAGCTAATGTCTATTTTATATGATGGGCTTTATTACAAATATTTTAGTGTTACAACATCATACCCTGTTGTGGGCTGTGCATAATAAATAGTTTACACACAGACACTAGGTGGATTGGTTTACCAACCACACATTTTCTCTATCAAATCAAGTTGTAATGAAGCTTAGCTAACCAGTATAGCAGCAATGTTGTGATGAAATACAAAATGATCACGTATAGAGATGAAGATACAATTGCAGACCTTTTAATGGCACAGATGTTTGGTCAGTGGTGTCTTCCTTTTTCTAATTTTATGGATATGTTAGTTATAGCACTTTACAGATGAAGTTTGGGCTGTAACTGTGCAGATATGGGTGCATTCAAATAATGTTCTCAGTCTCAATATCCTTTGAAAGATTTGCTTTGAATAGCAGAGCAGTGTGTTCTGTTGAGGTTCAAACAGGCAGGTTTCTGCTCTGGTGTCTCTTCCTCAGGTGTGTGATCTGTTAGACCTGCTGGGAGGCTCTGAGGAGACTCTGCAGCCCATTCCAGCAGTAGGAGGTACAGCACCTGGCCTGCTCACCAACACCTCTAGCACTACTGGAGGAGACCTTCTGGATCTACTGGGAGGGTTAGAGCCTGCACCCCCCGCACCAGGTCTGACCCTCATATCAACACATACACAGTTCTTTTGCTCAGTATTGGTTTTAAACGAATGCAACATTTTATAATATGTGTTCTCTGCAGCTCCCACAGTGCAGGTGTATGAGAAAGACGGCGTGGCTTTGACTCTAAGTTGTGAGAAACAGTCAGACTCGGGCATGACAGTCACACTGACAGCCTCCAACTCCACTGACTCAGACATCAGCAGCTTCACCCTGCAGGCTGCAGTGCCCAAGGTTTGTCTGATAAAGCACGCTATCCACACACAGACTCACTAGCAAACAAGCTTTCTCTGTTGATTTCAGGCTGCTCAGGTGCACTAAAAAAAGTTCAGCACTTTGTACATTTCCAGTGCTGTATCACATACACAGATACACCTACTGTCTCTCTACATGTGAGCAGTCTGTGTTGCTCACAGGGTGTCAGTTTTAGACTCTGTCATGTTCTCAGTGGCAGGCATCGGTGCAATAAATGGAGGCATGTTCGGGGCTTAAAACTTCAAAGTTCCATTTGATCTTCCCCCAGAGTGTCCAGTTACACATGAAGGCCCCCAGTGGGGACTCTCTTCCTGCACGAGGCGCAGCTAAGGTGACCCAGATGGTAGTCCTCAACAACCCAAACAAGGTGGGTGTGACACACACACAAAGCTGTGATTCACAAAGTCATGTCAGTCAGGATCAGTGATCCATACATCTTTATGAGCAAAGGAGAAAACAACCCCCTGCAAATCAAACTTTCTGTTGTAAAAGTTGAATCTGTTTGAAAGTACAACATTATAATTAATCTTCACACCTTATCTCCACATTTTCACACAACCCCCACAAACCTGTCGTATTCAGCGAGAACAATACATCATTGCCAAGTGTGCGTCGTGTGCCAGGTCCAAATCTCGTTCTGTTACTCCTGTCCCAGTTGAAGCAGAGCCAATTGTAGCTGCATCACACAATCTAAATCCTTCTTCCGCCTCCAGGTGAATCTGAAGATGAGAATCCGCATATCTTACAGCAGCCATGGATCAGCCTTTCAGGATACAGTCCAGATCGACTCCTTCCCTGGACTCAGTGCTGCCGGCCACTGACGGCGGCCATTCGGTTTGACAGGACTATGACAGCACTGTGTGGATGAGTCAGCAGGCATCGCCCCTTGCTGACGGAAGGTTTTTTTCTGCTGTCACACCCTCTACACTACAGTCCAATCTGCTGTCTCCTAAATTCCTGATTTTGTTGGGTGTTTTTATGGCTGAAGAACCCTGTTCTTTCACAGGAAACCACGGCCTCGTACATGAGCTCACATATTTTCCCACTTCTCTGGAGTCCATGTGTAAATGTGACTGATGGCACAAGCTTTTGGAATATTAGTTGTTTCTCTGGGGTTTTTGCAACGACAACTGTCCGTAATAACTTTGTACCATTCAGGTTTTTAAGCTACTAAAGCTCATTGTAGTTGTTTCACTCCATACATATTTATTCTTGTGGCTCCTGTCAGTCAGTATGAGCCCCTAAATCAACTGTCCTCCTCACACTCTCATGTCTACTCCCTTTGAAGTGATTTCCTTTATGAAACATTTGCCTTTAGCATCTTCACTTTGTTTAAAAGCAGCTAAATACTTACTAATGATCCACTACTATTATGAAATGCTCTAATCCAGTATATTTGATTTTACTGGCTAACAGAAGGACATTATTGAAGGATTCAGGATTTTAAAGACAACCTCGTGTTGCATTCACTGGTCTTCTGTTGCTCCTATTTTTCATGCCTCATTCAGCTGAACTGAATATCCACCTCCTAATTAATCCCCCTGTGCCTTTCATCCCCTCAAGAACCCTCATACAAAAAATATTTAGTTTTGGAGGCCAAGAAATAGTTTTAAATGTCAGTAATGTATAAATATGAACAGATTTTTATCCCTCTCCCTCAAGCAACACTTTTCCTGATCAGAATCACCGTGACTGTTTACAGAGGCTCCTGAGTTATTTTATTTTCTGAAGACTGTGTATACTGATACAAGAAGAACAATAGACATCATACTGTCTGCAAGATGTATATTTTACATATTAAGTATATGAGCACACTTACAAGTGTTTGAAGTCTTTGGAAATTCTCTGATACAACCCTTTGTTGTAGAAGGACAGAAAAGTAAACACGTGCATCAGCTTAATTTGATAACTCATCTCACAATCACGGACCTCTAATAAAAACTGGTACTGGATGTCAGCAATGGTGCTCTCAGTGGATTTCAGTGCAATCTCTACCAGACTGTTTCAGATCACTACCTTAACTAAACTGTAAAAAGAAGACCAGGATGAGTATTTTTAGTTGCAAAAACTGTCTTTAAATCTTCTGTTTCATGTCATTTTCTAATAAAAAAAAAAATCAGTTTTCAGAATCATTAGCAATGACTTGGTGTCTGTGCT
>NW_023339796.1:19436156-19440789 GCF_004916995.1 Morone saxatilis | reverse complement strand
GTGTGTGTGTTAGAGGACAACGCTTACATCAACTTCAGCATTTATTCACAAGCAAAAAGACCACAGTGTTCTCAAACTGTCTTCTGTACTGCATGGGTGCCTGCATCAACTGGTCAAACTCAGAAAGCCAATGTGGGTTTACAAAAAAACACCTATAAAGGAATTAGAACGTCCTTTTTCTTTTCTTTTCATTGCTGTTGTTGGTTGATTCATTTTTTTTGTTTGCGTCGGCCCGGGAGTGTGGGATTTCAGATCTCTGTGCTGTAACATGGTTGGACTGTGACAGACACCTAAAGCGTTGGCACTCGACTGGCCCCATCACAACAGCGACTCATGACGAGGAGGAGAGGTGTATGCAGGGCCTGTAGACCGTCGAACCGCCTCTTAGCGCCAACACAAGATGGAGCACGGAGCCTCCCTGGATCTTGTAGTCTGCAGCTGTCTTCTCATCGTTCCTGGGAGCAAAAGAGGATAATTCAGAGAGGACTTGAGGAGGAGGAAGAGCATTTCGCAGCTACCACAGAGCAAGATGATTCACAATGGAGGAACTCACATCTGTTTTCCACTGTAGATAAGTCTTTGTTGCTGCGGGGGGATCCCTTCCTTCTCTTCCACCCTCTCTTTAATTCGCTCCACCTTTGTTTCCACAAAAACGACACATTTAGAAATCATACAGCGTCTTGAAAGTAAACAGTACACAGTACAGTATCTTACAGTCAGTTATATTTCACCTTGTCTGTGGGCTCAATGTCGATCTCTATTTCTTTTCCAGTGAGAGTCTGAAACATAATGTTAACATGATGGCATTAACACCAGCATTGGTTTCTGAACCGACACATACAGTCTGCAGCAGAACTGTTCAATCAACACAGGACAGGATTCACAGAAAAAAGACTTTTCATAGCAGTCTAAAACTGTGACACTAAATTCAGTGACCCATCAGATTTTGTGACCTAATTGGGAATTTCAGGAAGTGTTTTCAGCATGGCCACACACTGGCAGTAGTTAGCTAAAAGGGTTCCATCAGGGATATTTAGATTAGAGATCACTGCCATAGCTAGAGTTGCAATTATTTCCATTATACAGTAAATATTTTTTACTAATATATTAATTGGTAGTCTATAAAACACAAAATAATGAAAAAAGCCACAATTTACTAGAGCCCAAACGTACGTCCTCGTCTGATAAATAGTTCAAACTCAAAGATATTCAGTTTACAATTGAACAATAAAACAATGGAACCAGAGAATATATGGCATATATATATATATATATTTGCCTAATAATCGCCCAAAACAAGTGATCCATTATTCCCGAGCCTTCGCCGAATCGTCCAGCAGTAACAGGAGAAAGTGTTGTCCAGCAGTGCTGTCTGTGGTTTGCTGTGGAGCCGCACAGAGGGTCTCAAGGGTCGGACATGTTGCTGCAGCAGCGCGCAGGGAGCGGCTAACCTGCTCTGCTGAACTCAAGTTAGCAAGCTACCAAACAACAGCTACTGACTAAACTAAAGCAGCATTTCAACAGCTGAACGGCAGCTCCTTTAAATACTGAGCCGACCCAGACAGAAATGTTGAAGCACAGAATGACATATAGGCAAGTTAGAATAAAACAAGCCCCTGCCGCCCCTGCCGCCCCCCCACACACAAATAAATGTAGCGAGCCGGTGATGTTAGCGGGCTACCCGACAACAGCAGCTAGGAGCCGGGGGAGGAGGAGGACACCATACAATGCTCTTACCTTGACTTTGATCAGCATGTTGAATAGACAATATAGTACAGGTCGAAACGAAACTGTTTACTGATCAAACACTTGGTACAGCAGCGAATTACAACCTCACTTGTCTGGCTGACTTGAATTCACTTCCTGTGTACAACGCTAAGTGGTCCGGGCGGTGCGGCGTCGCGGAACCACTCTTCCGTGTGGCTGGAAGAGTGGTTCCGCTCTGATGAAACTCTCAGCAGCTTTCTTATGGACACAAATATTTACATCCTTCACTTAGGAAAAACTAGAACTGTAACGCTGTAAAAACGCCCCACTGCAATTAAAAGTAAACATTTACTTAAGTGAAAATATCATTATAAGGTATATATTTATTATATTATTAAGTATTATCAGCAAACTAAGTCTTTCAGAGTGCTATTACATTACTGTATCATTTACTGATGCAGTAACATGTAAGCTTCTTGATGTTGCCGCTGATCCAAGTGGAGCTCATTTTACCTATTTACCTCACTGTTTAGTAGCTTAATCTCTAATCATTGTATTTTTTCATAAAGTGATCAGGTTTTGTCGGCAATCACCTTTTAAAGTAATGAATAACTAGCTATCAAATAAATGCAGCAGAGTAAAAAGTACAGCATTTGCCTTGAAATGTAGTAAAGTTGAGGTATAAAGTATGGTAAAGTAAAATGAAAGCACAAATAAATACATTAGAAAATATACTTTAGTACAGTACTTGACTAAATGTACTTAACTATGAATTTGAAATTGTGACAGTGACACAATAACAGCCCAGCTGAAGTACAAACTAACTAACTAAATGCTGTCCTGCTCCCACACACCTGTTGATCATTCAGCTGATTTGGCAGGAAGTCTACAAAATTTGGTCTGCACCACCATGATGTGATCATTCAGTCATGGGGACTCAGCTTTACCTGTGCGTGATAATCATTGCTGTTTATGCATCAGCAGTTGCCAATGCAGGTATTCTTTGCATATGCATGTAGAAATGTGTGTGTACGTTTTTACAGCAGCCTTTCATGTACAGAAACTGGAAACCTCTGAATCCTCATTATCTGTTTGCAGAGATCGAAGTAGTTTGTGCAAAAGACTCAGTAAGAATCACCTGGAAGATCAGTGCCGAGTTGGTGCCATACGCAGGTCGTCTCTTCCTGGGAAGCTGCATGCCATCTAAGTTGACTGTTTTGTCCACCGGACAGGGAGAAGTGCTCTTCAACTACAAGTTTTCTGACTGCAAATTTAAAAGACAGGTAATGTAAATGCTATATTTGCTATATTTGACTAAATGCCACGCAGCCTCTGAAGTGTCTTTAATGACCTGTTCTTCTACAGATCAAAGGAAAACGTCTCCTCTATCAAACTGAGCTGACTTACAGGCCGCAGCCAAAGTCCAAACCTGCAGCCTTTGTGTATCCTATTGAGTGTGTTTATGAAAGGTAAGAGTATCTATCTGAGCTGGGCTCTTAATACAACCCAACAGATGGTCACATAATCTATTTTAACCCCATCGCTGGCTTCTTGTTAACTTTAGAATTGATTTTAAAATGTGGTGCTCTCCTAAAAATCTGTTTAGACATGCATTTATGTAATTCTTTGTTTTATCCTATTTATTTTCACCTTTTTTGTATATGTTGTCTGGTGTTTTTATATTTGATTCCCTTGGATTTTATTTGTATTTAATTGACTGTGAAGCACTCTGTGACTGGTGTCTATGAAAGGTGCTATATGAAGAAACATTTCTAGCTTTCTGAATGAAATTCCAGTTTAAAAGCTGAAATGTGAGGTGAGCTGAGCTATTACATTTCAGACCTGAGAGGTGGATTCCCCCTTTCCTGAACCCTGGATCAGGTACTTCTGAAGGTCGAGGAGGGCTGGTCTTCCACATGGCACTCCTCAATGGTGAGTTCTCACATTACTAAATAAATGCAACATGAGGATACTCAAAGACCCATCCTAAGCTGTTTTTATTTCCCCCCACAGAGCAATTAACAAATGTAGCAAAGACAAATGTCATCCCCCTGGGCTCGTTCATGCCAATATGGGCGGCAGTGGAGCAGAAGTCTCATCAACCCTTGCTGCTGCTCATGGAGGAATGTGTGGCAGCCAGTACACCAGAGCTGCAGCCTAGCAGCCAGGTTTACCCCATCATCAGCAATAAGGGGTAGGATTCAGACTTTGGTCAATTTCAATGGTGGTTCCAGAATAGAACATGCTAATCTGAGATTTAAATTTCTTCAGGTGTCTTTTGGAAAGCATGGTGGGAAACTCTGTGTTCCTCCCTCGGTACCACTTGTCTGCACTCATCCTTTACCTGCAGTCCTTCAAGTTCGGTCTTCGAGAGGTGAGTGTGTAAATGTAACTGCTATAAGGAATATTTTGTACGCAACACACTTTTACTGTGTGTTCTGTCCTCTACAGGTGTACATTCACTGTAAGCTGGTTGCATGGGATCCTGAGGTTGTTGACGAAACCAAGAAAGCCTGCAATTATGTAAAGGAAGATGGGAGGTAAACATGCATAATACAAAATAAATGTAAAACAAGTTGTGGCATTAACAGGAAGTTGTTTGGTGACTGCTGAGCCAATGGCATAAATTTGGAAATGGCTAGCGTCCAGTCTTTATGCTTATCTAAGCTAATTGCCACACAGCTATAACTCCAAACTTAACATACACTACCAGTCAAAAGTTGGACACACAGCTTACTCCATTTAATTGGTTTTTCTCTTATTTTTCATGACTTGATTTATACATTGTAGATTCTTCACTGAAGGCAATCAAAACTATGAATGAACAACATGGAATTAGTAGTAACACAAAAAGTGAAATAACTCAAAACATGTTTTTAATATTTTAGATTCCCTCAAAATGGTCCACCCTTTGCTTTGATTACTG
>NW_023339796.1:19416039-19436056 GCF_004916995.1 Morone saxatilis | reverse complement strand
AGATGAGAGATTTCAACTATAATGTGAATAATGCACTGCACTAGGGCCAATAATGTTGCATATTAACGTTACTCACTGAGTGCTGCTTTGGAGTCTCCGGTTCTGTTCAGTTGTACAATCTTCTGTTCAAATTCAGTCTTTACCTCTGATAGAAACACACACATAAACCAAATCAGAACTGAAAACTAAAACATGAATCATCAGAGCCTTGAGCTGAAGTTGACAACTCACGCTCATATCTTTCCTCAAGCCCAGCGCATTCTTCACTTTTTAACTGCAGCTTCCTCTGCAGCTCTGTTGTACAGACAGATGAGGTCAGGTCTTCAAAACTTTCATTTGAAATTGTGCTTTGAAGTTTTATCTATAAGAATAAAACAGACTCACCCTTTATTTCAGCCTGAGCTTTGGTATATTCCCTTTCTTTGGTTTGAAGCACAGTCTGGAGAGCTGATTTAAAACAAAGGCGTGCAAGAGATTTGTGTTAGTGTAAACCACCAATTACTTATCTTATCTGACTTTAACAACAGAAGCGGAGGAGGACTCACTGGTGGCGTCACTTGTTGATGTTGTCTGGTCTGGCTGATCAACCGCCAGCTCTCTCAACTCTTTCATTGTGCTGATAATAGTCATGACTATGAAGTAAAGGAAAAGACTTCAGTATTTGGACTGGGGTGATATATGTATACTGTATGTGGGTGCTTTGGTGTTTCTTTCTTGGTGGAGATAACACAACAGTTAAAGTAGAACGTTTTTCAAATTGATTTAGCAACATTTCAGCAACTGTCTGCAACTTTATTTCTAAAAAGCGGCCAGTGACAAATGTCATAATTTATTCAGACCATCAGGGACAAGGTGAGAAATGTGTTATGTTGTAATTCTTTTCCATGTATGTTGCTCAGAATAATTGCAGTCCGCAGCTCTTCTGCAAACGAAGGAAGTCAGTAGATGTGGCGTGTTATGTTTGACCTTCTCTGTCACTCCTTCTTTCCGGATCTCTGGATTATGGCGTTATCAGTAAGTCAGTATGTAAATACTTTTTTTAAGATTGTAAATATTTAAATCCTCTCCCTATATTTGTAGATCTTTTAAACAACTTTTTATTTCAAATTTGTGCTGTCCCTGTAGGGTTAGTCATGTTTTGGCCAAATAATAATAATGTTCAAAGAGGTTGTGAGTTTCTATGTATACCAATCATATAATGCTTTGCATTTGCACTGTAGTTTGTGGCAGTGCATTTATAGATCAAACAATGAATTATTAAAAGAATAATGAAAAGTGATTGTGGCCAAACAGCTAGGGTGAAGGTGGGTCAATTTTGTGCAGGGAACAACTAGCAGAACTTCCATGGCGGACCAGAGTGAGTCAGTGAAGTGATGTGAGTTATTGAAACAACATTATTGTTGTTGTTGAACTATATTCGTTATGTAGAATGAAAAAAAACGTCAGTTTGGGACAATGGTTGTTAGGTCTGGGACAGTTGAAAGTCAAATTCTGGATGCCCTGCTCATACTTACTCAGTTGTGCCTGAGCATAGTCTGTTTCCTCAAGTTGTTTCTGTACGTTTTCTTGCTGTTTCTTTTCCTTCTCCAAAATAACTCTTAGCTCTAGGATGAAAAAGACAACTATGTATGGCTTTCTGCTGTTAGAGTAACTATAAGATTTGTTTCTAGCTTTATCATTTCATAATTCCACATTGTGACTTGCAACTTCAAACATTCAAGTAAATCGAATTTCATAGAGTCTTGGTTAACCAACCTTTAAGTTGGAAATCACTTGTCTTTTTGGCGTTTGATAATAACTGTCTTAAATTCTCGATCTCGGTCTGCAACTTAAAAATTTCCTTGGCTGGAGAAAAACATGAAAGATGAAGGATGTCAAGTTAATGCTGTAGTAAACACAATAATAACAACACAAAGGTGCATTGTTGAGTTGCACACTTACTAAGATCTGTATTACTCTCCTCACGGTTCAACTGCGAAATCTTCCTTTTAAGGAGCTCAGCTTTTTGCCTCCATTGCCTCTGGTAATCTGAAAAAGAAACATAAAGAATGTCCCATACAAGATAAGGCAGGAACTACTATACTGTGACATCTCAAGACATCTCAAGTATAAGGGCTCACCAATAGTATTAGTTCTGGATTTCTCAATGTGGACACTGATGAGCCTCTGTATCATTGTGATCTTACTGTGCACAGAAACCAGCTCCAGCACTGGAGGACCAACAGAGGACGCACGTTAGAAATGGTTGAATTCTAAAATTTGAAAGGACCAGTGTGTAGGATTTAATGGCAACAAGAGGTGAAGTTGCAGATTGCGACCACGTGAAACCCCTTGATGCGAAGGAGAAACATGGTGGTTCAACATGGTGGCCTCCATGGAAGAGGACCCACTCCCTCTGTAGATAGAAACGTCTCATTCTGAGGTAACAAAAACACAATGGCTCTTATTTTCAGGTGATTATACACTAATGAAAATATACCTAGGAATATTATAATCCATTTCTGCCAATTGATCCTCCTAAATGTTACACACTGGACCTTTAATATTGTTAATCATAATGGAAATATTGACAGATGTAGAGAGGTGTACTGACTATTTGAGCCTGCATCTCTGTTGCCTCGCAACTCACTGATCTTCCTGTCCAGTTGGTCTTGTAGTGCTGATGAGTAGAAAGTGATTAAGCAGAGAACAAATCATAAACACAGACATAAAATGCTAAAGATGGAGTCCTTCCAAACAAAACTGCTAAACTGACCATATAAGATATAAAGCCAGGTGATGTAAAAGTGAGACTATGTAACTTTCGTGAACAGTGGCCAGAAAACAAATGACAATTATGAGATAATGCTAAATGTTGAAATACTGTTTAGTATGAACTACTGAATTTAGCTAACTCATTTAGCTAAAATGCTAAGCTATGGAGTAAGAATGGAGTCATAAAGTCAGATGAGACAGCAAAAACGTTTTCTAACGTTTTCTAACATTAGCCACATACGCTTCTGGTAATACCAGACCAAGGCTGCGGCAGCAAAAAGAGTATTGAATGGAGATTTGTTACACTTCATTTATAAATTCTACTTTTTATCTGTGAAAGGCAGAATGTGTTTTTCTTCAAACGTTACATTGTCTTGCTTCAAATGCACTGCCTGAATTATGGGCAAGCAATTTACATACCTTAGCATTTCAGTATTTCCTTCAAGTGAACAACAACGTACCCATAATTCTCTGGTCGGGTTGAAGACTAGCTCCTCCTCTTCTTGATTTTGCCTGTTCCAAATCCCAGATCTGATTTTGCAGTGAAATGACTTGAAGAACTGAGCACACACAAAAACAAGTCAAATCAGGACCATGTACTACTGTACTGTGTAAGGCTTATATCTAAAGTTTGTACAAATCAAAACAGATCAACAGCCCAGCAATCCTTGAGACTGCCAATAGCTGTTCTACAAATGTCTTGTAAATCATTTTAAAGAGCTCATACTCAGTGAAGAGTTTGTGTGGCTTCTTTCAATCTGCTGCATCTTTTCATTCAGTTCAGTGGTTTTCTCTCGCAGCTGTCTCTGCAACACTGTGAGACATGAAACATTTTAATTCAAAGACATTTAGCCAAAGCCAACAAAGACATTCTCACAGAAGATACCAACAGAATTAGCATAATACAAGATAAATACAAGATATTGGAGAATATTGTATTGACAGTAACAGAATGGTGAATTGAATTGTTAAGACTTTTCCAGTGGATTTAGAGCAATGAAATAACACTTGCCTTCAAATTCAGGAGTAGTTTCAGTAGAATTTGCAGCACGTTTGATCTTCCCCTCTAATGAATTCACCTCCCTGGTGAGTGCAATGGTTTTCAGAACTAGAAAAAGACAGCTATATTAGATCAAACTGAAACTTTAACCCATATGATGACAATAAACAAAAGGTTTAACTCCAAGTCAGGTGAACTTACTCAGAAACATGCCACTGTCCGTCTCGAGAAGCTGTTTCATTTTGTTTTGTAACTGGATCTGATAAGCTGTCAAGGAATTAAAGATATGGTAAAACATTGGTTTATGCTGCCCTAAGTGTATCATTTAAAAATGTGCCATGAATGTATGATTTAAAATCAGAAGCTTACAGTCAGTAATAGTTGATGCTGTTGAACTGCACGCAGCCAGCTGCAGTTTCAGCAGTCTGACTTCACTCCTCAATCCAAAGGCTTCATTACCTGTCAGAGAGAGTACAGGTTATATCGGAGCAACAGTTAACCCACCGTTCCTAACTAACAGTATACCTCAGATTCTAAAAGGATAAATGCTCACCTAGTAGGCTGTTGCGGTGAGTTATCTGCTGAAGCTGGCTGTCAAGCAGTTCCAGCTGCTCCTTCATACCTGACAAGACATGTTAGTAATGTCAGATATGTCACAATATGTTTATATAGGGTTACAGTTTCAGCCTAAACCATTGTGTACATTTACAATGGGAAGTTTTACCGCTGCTAAGGCGATTCATAATGTGCAGGTAAGTATAAAGAACCACTCACCAGTACAGGTTTTGACCGTCGTTGACTGTGAAGGAAAAAAAAAATATTGCATTGGTTGACAAAAATACAAAAAGTAGATTATGTAATAAAGGTTTAACATTGGTAACTTTAACAACAAACCACAGGAGATATGCATTGGCATGAAATTGTTGGATTTGTTGCATACTGTTATATTTATATTCTTGAGATTAATTTCTTCTGGTACTGTTATCTGAAGTCAACAGGACAGAAGACAGAGCATTATTTCCCAAATTGCAATGTAGCCTAATATAAATGTGTTTATCTCCCTCAATAAGTCACAGTTTGGGGGACTCACTGGAAGCTTTGAAGTGATTTGGTCCAACTCTAATTCTCCTGTACGGCCAGTTAAAAGATTCACATTCTGGTGGACTGAGAAAACAGAGAAACTTCAAAATGAACAATTATGTACGTTTTATTTGCTGCTTACTAACCGAGTGCAGTGTGGATGGATTACTGTTCCTTACCATGTCTGTTGTCAGAAGCTTCAAAGACACAACACAGGAGGAAGGGAATCCAAATGAAGTAAGAACCTCCAGCCATTGCACTGTTTGCCTGGTGTCATAAATCTCTTCTTCCAGCAGTCTTAATGTTTTTTATACCGTTAATCGTGAATTAGTTACAGTGTAACAGACATTTTTGTTTATCTTCAGCAAACATTGTGGGGACACAATAAATCAATATGATTGCAAAAGGGGACTCCTTGAAACCAGAAACTGGAGAGAAAAAAAACTACATTCAAATATTGTCTTCAATATTTCAGTATCATTTTAATTAATGCTTAGTAAGGAGGTCATTTCACAAAATTTGAGGTGAAAAGTCCTGAACTCATAACGATAAATTCTGCAAATTGAAACTGACAAACATTGAGTTAATGATTAAAAAGTCTTCCATGAGTTTGTTTTACGGCATGGATGTGGGTTAATAATAACTGTACAAATCACGTGGTAGAGCTAAAATAAAATAAAAGTAAAATACGACACAGCTGTTCTTTAAAAAAGCAAGAAAGAGATAAAGGAATTACAATCTTTCCAAAAGCTAAGAGCCATGTCGTAAACAACATAAAACAGAATCTGCTATCACAAGTCAGCATTTGCTTTATTTGACATTGACAAATGTTGCTTGAAACTCCTTCCAATGTTCACAAATCAGTGCAGGCGTTTCCCGTAAAGTTGATGTGCTAACATGATTGCCTAATGTTTTCGATTGGGGGCTTTTTTGTGATATAAGAGAAGCCAGAAGTTGCTGAGTTAATTAAATGGAGCATTCTGAATGCAGAAAACTGAAACTATAACATCCCATAACAACATGCACACGTGCAACGTCACAGAGTCACTCTCTTCCCTGGGACATGGTGGTGGAACAGTGTTCAATGAGGCCAATCTGTCAAAGATGTACATTTAGCATGATTAAAACTAGAATATGATTTAAAGAGATATTTCACACAAATTACAGAAAAACGTATTTTCTGTCTTACTCTGGGATTTATTCACCCAGGTTTCCCCCTTTGTGATTCCTACCTGGGCGAATGACATTTAGTTTGTGTTGATTTCTTTAAACAAATCTAACAGCAACGTCTCCAGTAATAGATTCCCCTTTACCGTCGTCACTGCAACTGTTTACAGATCTGGTTTCCATATACTTTATATTTGTATATAGCGGCTCCTTTTTACTGTCTCTATTTTTATCTTATCTTTAGTTATATTTTTCTATGCTTCACTGTGATTCTTATGTGCCAAGGCAAACTCCTTGTGTGTGAAAACTTACTTGGTAATAAACCTGATTCTGATTTTGACAGAAGAGGATCCTGAAAAAAAACCTTATTAAATGTTGAGCCTGTATGGGTTTACTGTTAGATTAGAAAAACTGACAAGAAGGGAGGTGTATTCAAAAGCTTTAAACAAGCAAATATATAGCATTCCGCATTGATGTTGATCATGATGAAGAATAAGGTTCCACTTGTTGATAAGGGTTGACTAAAATGTCTGTCCAGCTCATTTTTGATATCAGCAGGGGTGTAGAGGTAAATACACACAGCCTCCCCTCACTAAGAGATAGGTTTATCTGAAAATAGATGAGTGAACTTGCAGCCTCCTTTCAAAGAGGTTGATGACCTGAGTTTACACCCTACTATGTCCCTGACTATCAGGTGATTAAATGCTTACCATTTTCATCCATCCCTTACATATACTGCCTATGATCCATCTGTGCCAGTATTTACAGGCTACGTGTATTTATTTACAACAGCGCCACCATGTGTGAATTATTGTGAATTACCAAAGACGACCACCGTCACTCACCACCAAGATAGTTCACTGATTCTGGCCATTGACAGTATAAGCTAGAAAACGTCACTGGTAGCTCATAACATAACATAAGTACTCTCTGACTGTTCACTTCAAAACCAGAATATCTGGGGCGAATATGGCTGGACATTACTAATGACTGTTTGTTCTCTCATCACAACTATGACTAACGTTCGTCTGTCCCAATTTAGGCGGAGGAGGAAACTGAATCGTCGTCACCTCCACTCACTCTCTGTTTTGTTACGCGAGTTCTCGCGATACCACGGCAGATCCAGTCTGGTGTTTGATAGCCGTAACTGTCACATAGTTGTAGCTCGAGGCGCCACACGGTGTATCATCACCACTGCTCACAGCAGCACTCACGTTTGTGTCGATAAGTTGCTTTGTCGCAGGACTGTCGTTAGGAGTTAACAACCCGCATCCAGCGCTTTGTGTGGAATAAGGTATTGGTGTTCTTTTCTTTGTTTTCTTTTACAGTATACAGTGTTAAATAGCCGCAGAGTGTTGCCCCTGATAGGCGTGAATTGGCATTTAATCAAAATGGGAAAACGTGTCGTCGGTTTATCTGAGAAGTCTTTCTCGTGAAAGGGTTTATGTTACACCAACTATTCTGTTTTATGACGGCAATAAATTCGTCATAAAGTTGTTAGCAGCAAAGGTTTGGCTGAAATGAAGAGAAAAAAACAATTGTTCAAAATAAATTAGCTCGTGTTTCATAAGAACGATGAAAACCACGAAAACATGAGTAAAAATAGCTCTTTAACGTTACATCAGAAGAATGTGTCCTGGTATAACGTCAGCAGATGTTTTGGGTGTATCAAAACAATACGTGGGTTTTCCTCCTGTATACAATATAGCAGTAGCCTTGCTATGTCTTTATACAGTGTAAATATATACTTTTACAGTTTGGGCAAAGTTTACATTTAGTTCCTGATACATCATTTCACACAGAGTCTTATATCCTTCATCGTATGTCCTTATATCAGTGTCAGCTGCACATTCACAATGTTGTGTAACAGTGACTGGACCTAATGTTGTGTAAGGCAATAAATAGCTCCTTTAGAGTTACACTGAACTATGGACAGTGGAAGGAGGTCATGCAATTTTTCTACCTTTATACAGCCATGTTGCAATTTCTTTCCCAGTTGACCTTTACTTGTAGTCGTGTGTGATTGTGCTGCCTGCTTATCCTATGTGGTGTTGTCTCCTCTCCCAGAGAAAGTATGTCCCTGTCTGGCTGGGTGTGTGTGGTAACAGGTGCCTCCAGGGGTATCGGAAGAGGAATAGCTCTCCAGCTGTCTGAGGCGGGAGCCACCGTCTACATCACAGGGCGCCAGGAGAACAGTCTGAAACAAACTGCTGCACAGGTAAAATGCTGAGCTTGAATTTGTTAGGAGCGCTGTGTCAGACCGATATTAGGTAGAGTGACAAAAAGCAGTGTCCGTTAACCTCTTCGATCTATTTGTGATCCGTAGGCTGAGCTCCCAAATATGCAAATTCCTCCCTCCAGTACAAAATCGGTGCTCTTGAAATGTGAGTGTTTCAGTCAGAATTTGTTTGTTCTCAGGTTAAGGAGAGGGGTGGAGACTGTGTGCCAGTTATCTGTGATTCTACAAATGACAAAGACATTGAAGAACTGTTTGAGCGGATCAAATGTGAACAGAACGGCCGGCTGGATATCCTGGTTAACAATGCCTATGCTGGAGTACAGGTAGGTACACTGCACTGTCGTGAAACACTACTTGGTGTGTCGCAAACTTAATATAGTAGAATTACTTGCGGATTATTTGTTACTCCAGGCTATCTTTGAAAGTATGGGGAAGAAGTTCTGGGAAACGGATCCGTCTATGTGGGACTCCATCAACAACACAGGCCTCAGGTATGGTTTTTTTTGGGGGCTTATTCATGTCTGATAAATTAACTGAGTCACTAGCAGCAAGCTGCTTATTCATCTCCTCGTGCGTAGTGACAGATATCCAGACATTACTCAACTTGTTTTCGACTTCTTGCGTTTAGTGGGAATTTTCTGGAACACATTACAAAACAAGAAACTGGGGGCATGATGTGACACATAGTGTGATAAGTTTACTGTAAATTCAAGCAGTATTCATTTGCACTGTGTAAAAGGGAGTGGACAAAAATGATTTGACTTGTTTCCATTTTTATTTATCTGGCAGGGGCCACTATTTCTTCTCAGTTTATGCATCCCGGTTGATGGTGGCTCAAGGTCGGGGTTTGATAGTAACCATTTCATCTATGGGCGGGCTGCGGTACCTCTTCAATGTGCCATATGGCGTTGGTAAAGCCGCAGTAAGTTCTCCTCTCATTAAGTCCTATGTTATTGAAAGCCAAATCACATTTAGTTCAAGTACATGTATTGTATAATTAGGTCAGAGTAATAGAAACCTGTTTGTTTCCAGTGTGACAGGCTGGCAGCAGACATGGCTGTTGAGCTGAAAAACAGGGGAGTGGCTTCCATCAGCCTGTGGCCGGGACCGGTGCAAACGGAGTTGGTGTCTCAGCTCGTGCTGGGGAAAGACGCATCACAGAGCGTGAACTCTGAAGTCTCTGGGGTTTCTTTTCCTCAGTTAAAGGATGTGTTTGCCAATGGAGAAACCACGGAACTGAGCGGGAAGTGCATAGTCAACCTGGCAAAAGGTGGGATTACACTGTACAAGATGGTAGATCCGTCAGACTGTTTAATAGTAACTAATAAAAATAATTTCTTATTTCTTTAAAAACTAAGCATATTGTTTTTTTCTTTCTGTCCAAAAGATAAAAATCTGATGTCACTGACTGGGAAAGTCCTCATGACCTGTGACCTGTCCAGACGCTATGGGATAAAAGATATTGATGGTAAGTGCCTATTAGTTTTTTATATATATTTTTTAAAAGTTACGTTTACGTACAGACAATGATTCTAATATTTACTTTAACTGTTTATTTTCAGGACGGAGTGTGGTTGATTTCACTTCCCTAAAATTCCTCGTAACCCAAGTCCCATATCTCTCCTGGCTGTCAGCTGTTGTCCCTTCATTCCTACGCCTGCCACGCTTTGTGCTCAGCCTGGCAAATAACCGGTTCTAAACATTTCAAACATTATATCGGTACTGAAGTGGCAATTTCATACTGTGTTTCAACCACATGGTTATAATTCTAGCTAAACCTAAAGTTGTCATGTCAGTGGCCCAGATTACTGGGGGCTGAAGGATGACAAGAACCAAAACAATTCAGACTGACTGATATTTGCTGAAGGAATATTGTTTATGTGAATATACAGCCATTCCTACTTGAATACTTAATGAAGGTCTTTTTATGAAGTTTGGTAAACATGAAGGATGCTTTAGCATATTTTCTGTATTTAACACTAATATCAACTGTGGGTGAAGCCACACAATGTGAAAATGGGACTTTATTATTATGTTATGCACTTTCTTAAGTGGTAAATAACAACGATCACATTATATCAAAGACACATTTTATAAACGTATGCTTGTGTATTTTTTCACTTACTTGTTATATTTCTATTAAATCTATGTATACATATATACTAAACTACTATTACTACTGTACTTGACTGGCTAACAACTGGTTCAATAAAGAAATGTTAACTTGCTACTGTTTACACTTGTCACTCCTTTTTACAAAATAAAAGATAGCATCTCCAAACTGCAGAAAGATGAATATTTACATCTTGTATATATGATACTATTATTTAGCATGAACAAGTTATTATAAATGCTACAGAGAAATAAATGACCAACTTACAGCTGGATTATTTTCTTCTTAGAACTTGGGTTTATCACTATGTCTAAACCTCTATGGGTCTTAATTCAAGTCAATTATTTGAACCATGTTTTTACAGAAGCCTAGAACAGACAGACCAAACGCTGTCTATAGGGCCTTTTACATTATCCCTGCACACTCGTCCTATAAATGTTACATTTTCTTTTCTTTTTCAACCTTAAAATTCCAGTGTGTAACATTTAGGCGCATCAATTGTCAGAAATTGAATATAATAAAGTTACAGGTATGTTTCCATTCGTATATAATCACCTGAATATAGGAGTTGATCTGTTTTTGTTACCTTAGAATGAACAGTTTTTATCTACAGGTGCCGTCAGTCTTCTTCCCGAGAGTTTGCCATGTTGAACCACCAGGTTTCTACAGTAGCCCAGAACGGACAAACACAGGCTGTAGATAGGGCCATTTGTGTTTTTCATTAGTTTGGCTGCCACTGTTGTTTCTCCCACACACTTCACAGCCCGTTCTCATTCCCAGGTCATCAAATACAGACGCCTGTGGGGTTCAGTTAGGTCCTTTAAATCAGTTTGGAGCATTTCAGGGACACAGCCACACCACCAAACCCCAAATTACTGCTGCAATGAAAGGTTTACATTTCAAATGAAATCGAATGATTTAAATCCTGTTCCAAAGCCTTCTCTGTAGTAAAGGCAAATAAAATCATGGGGAAATACTATCTTCTTTATGGAGTTACTCATGTGTACAAAAGTAATTACATTTAAATATACTGCAAGTCTAAAACTAATAACAAATATCAAGTGTTAAATGTATTAAATGCACAATATAACTTATCCCAGGTTGCAAAAATGCATAAAACTAGTACCCTGAGTGGTAGAAACTAATAATAAGGATAGTCCAAGAACCTTTCAGGGGTCTTGGGGGAGGCTGTGCGTAAATGAAAAAAAGAAAAGATGAACCTCCTGTCCCTTATTGCTCTCAGTTGGGACAGCAGCGATCGGGTGAATTCAGTGTTTACATGTAACGCCATGATTCCCGTTGTGAAATCCTATCAGATGTTTGTGGGCCTGATTGTTGGTGGGTGGTTGACGTGAAAATGTTTAGCCTACTGCCACGGATTTATTATACAGGCGCCTCCCCCCTCCAATCCATGGCCTGCTCTCCCAGACTGGCACACCCACCCCGCCGTCACTGTGGGAGAGTCAGTTGGGCCTTGTGGGCTTCCTGGTCCTCAGCTCCGCCTCGCCTCGATCTGGCCGGACAGGGAAAACACTTCTCAGTTAAAGAACAAAAGCAACAACGGATGGACCGAGAAGGGGCGAAGTAACGGAGACTCACATTCGGACCTGAATCTCACGGATTGGGAGATTTGAGCCCTCTACGGCAGGATTGAGCCGACGACTGAACTCCTACGAAAGGCGACAAACTTGGTCGCCTCGCATCTTTGTATCCCGACAGTAATCCGTCGAGGTGCTTGATAAATAAGACAAGGGTCAAACAGACAGACGGACGGTATTGTTTCCCTGGTCTTCCGCTAAACTTCGGCCATAAAGAAGCGGAGTGGAAGAGGGGAAACTCTGGGTTCCTTTTGTTTTCTTTTCGCTCAAACGGACCTCGGGGATAAAGGGCTGTTTGGGCATTTTCGGTAAGTTTATTTTTATGTTTCACTGAAGCGTGTCTGACGGTGGAGTGCGCCTGTGCAGTGTGAAGCGTTTTAGTTGGTACGCCATAAAGGGGGAGACACTGGACTGCTACTGGCACACTGCTCAACTTTTAGAGCTTTTTGTTACACTAAAACAAAAATACTGCGTCGAAAGTCCTACTGTGAGTTAAAGTAAAAGCCCGGACACTGGGGAGGCCACCGCTTGATCTCATCCCAATGAGTTTCACTGTGTCACGAATGACTAATACAGTGATTTCATAATTGTTTGCTCATGTTTTTGGCACACTTAAACGTTTCTTGCGTGGCTCAAGCGACCCAAATCGTCGGCCATGGCGTAACCTCTTAAACTAAATGCGCAACATTTCCCCTGCTGTCCCAAATAAAGAACAATTACTCACAAATGAAGAGTACATAGGGTGATTACCTAAAAGACACTGTCCAGTTAGTAGTTACAGGACACCTGATTCATAGAATTAAGTCATAACTGCAATGGGTCAGAAGTGTCAATAAATACTGGTCAGGAAATATATCAATTAATTAGCCTACAATTCATTGTATATAGCCCTTTAACTACCAAACAGACATTTACAGTGTGATAAGTGTTGGCTTAACACCTGTTGCTTAAAAACTAAATTAAATTTATACTAATGTAGTTTTTCAAGCCTTTTTTCATGAGGAATATTTGAGTGTGCCCAGACTTGGACTTCAGTATAAGTAATGCAACCCATTTCTCCTTCCCCAGGTTTCTCTTCTGGTATCAGCCTTTGTGAAGAGGCTACACTTCAGTTTCGGGACAGAGAACTTGGGAGTGGAACAAAGCCTGACTGGAAAGGGGTGATAAAGTAAGACTGTGATGGATTTCTCGTAGATTCCCCACACTCCCACCCTCTGCAACCAATCCCCCCACTCACACAAAACAAAAGTCAGTCACCACACTTTGGGGGAGGGGAGCCCAGTCTGGACAGAGTCTACGACTAGTTTCATTGGGAGTTCAGAATTAGGAGTGCAAAGTAGGGGGGAGGGGGAACAGCTGTCAGATAATTGACTTTGAGAATGAATGAGAACAGAAAGTTCTTAAAACATCATAATCTGTACTCCTGGCTGTGCTCCTCAGACGGAAATTTCCTTTCCTTACAGTGATCTTGCCTGGCGGGAAATAACGCATTGTTTCTGTTTCTGTTCTAGGTGAAAGAGCCTACTTTAATATCCCAGATGGCGACCTACAGTGAACATAATGGAAATGGACTTCTTATAAGCATGAAGGAGCCTTTTCAAGGGAAAGTCACAAAGATAGAATGTGAAAGAAAGCTTGAAGTTAAACGCTCCTCCAAGGATTTGCGCCACTCTGCTAGCCCAGCTGAAAGCAACGCAAGTGGCGTGGCTAGTTTCACCACTAACCACAACTCTGTTGTGTGCCTGCCTCTAGTGTCGGAGGGATTGAAATTGGTATGGACACAATCGGATCAAACCCGTGAACTTGACACAATCCCCGAGCTGGTCCAAGCCTTCAACTTATTTCCATACCCATCATCCCGTGAAGTGAACACGCTGGCCCGGATATGTGCCTTGCCACTGGACAAAGTTAAGGTGTGGTTTATGGTGCAGAGAATTAAATATGGTATCAGCTGGTCCTCAGAGGAGATAGAGGAGACACGGCGGAAGCTAGCAGTACCCGAGCTTTATGATGACTCTACTGAAACAAACGAGGAGGCCAAAATAAAGAGCAAGAGTAAAGGTTATGAGGAATTGGTGATTGAGGATAAGGATGGCAATGAAGAAGAGAATGCTCTCTCCAGCATCACCCCCCAGAATAAGAAACCAAAGTGTGAGTCACCAGATTCCTATAAACCAGCCAAACCCAGTGCCCCATGTTTCAGTTCCACCCTCCCGCCTCCTCAGGATTCATACTTCTACCGCCCACCAGCGGACACACCAGCAAGCACAGCAACCGATGCCTCCCTTGACCTTTCAGAGTCATCTTCGCGACAGCACCGTCACGGGCGCTACAAAAAGTCTAAAGTTCAACTTGCTGCTCTTCGAAAAAGCTTTCTGAGAGAGAACTGGCCTGCAGAGGCAGAGCTTAGACGTTTGCAGGAAGAAACTGGGTTGAGCCGTAATGACATTCGTAAATGGTTCAGTGACAGCCGATACCAGCTTAGGGTTGGCCGAGGAAGCCTGGCAGCAGCCCAGAACTACTCTCAACACACTGCAGTTGGAGGTAAACAAGATCAACAAATACAACCGCTTCCACTCACTACTCAAAAGACTCGTCCACCTAACGGGGTGAAGGGCCCTGACAGTGCCCGTGCCAGTGGGATTAGAAATTCACATTTCTTTCAGACCTTTTTATCAAACAGCCTGGAAGCATTTGGGGAAAGGGTTCTTGAGGCAGATGGGTATGATGGTTTGGATGAGCTTTCTGGTGATGGGGACAGTTTTAAAGACGAGGAACAAAGTGAAGAACAACCCTTACAACTGACCAAGACCTGTAAGATTGAGCCAGATGTTCCACAGGAACCATCAGGTACATTAAAATCCTCTCCCTACTCTTCCCCCTCTGGCAGCCCACCACTGACTGCCTCACCCAATAAACCGCTTTCAAAGAGCATCAGCACATCAAAGAAGTCAGTCCACTCAGCCAAAGCCAGTCCCTCACAAACGCCCTCGCGCGTCTCAGGCGCTTCCACATCCCCTGCCCTCACTCCTGCTGGGCGACCAAGAAAGACCAAGGAGCAGTTAGATGTGTTAAAGCAGCACTTCTTACGCTGCCAGTGGCCCAAGAGTGAAGATTACACTGAACTTGTTAAGCTTACTGGTTTACCCCGCGCAGATGTTATCCAGTGGTTTGGGGACACCCGGTATGCCGTTAAAAACGGCCAGCTGCGCTGGGTGAAGGGGGTGCGTGATCAGTTCTTGGCAGAACTTGCAGCCCAGCAAAGTAGCAGTGGTTTAACTAACGGAAGTGGCTCTGGGTCTTCTACTCGAGGGGGCCGCAAACGAAAATCTCAAGCAAATGCAGCAAGTACAGATACCCCTGATATCCAGCCATTGGTAACATATTACCTTTCAACAGGCCCACTACATGAAAAAGACCTTGACACTCTATGCAAGAAATCAAGAATGAGCTACCAGCAAGTGCGGGATTGGTTTGCAGCTCAGGATGTAGGGGAGACTGACCAAGAACCTACTGTTACTGATTAAGACACTGGAACTAGACCCAAAAACATTTATAAAAGTTGGTTGAGTGCTCCTCACATCGGTTGCACCAACGAGCATAGTTATTACTTTGGTTTAAATTGCTTTAATTGAGGCAGGTTTGTAACATCCAGTCTTCCCAGTCCAAGCCCAAAGTGAGGTTTGTGTTTTTTTACATATGCTGCATTTCCTGCTTATCCTAATATATTTGGACTTGAATTATAATTGTGCTGCCTGTGTTGCTGGAAATAGGACAGTAACTCGTACACTGGTTTGCTATATATTTTTTTTTTTTTTTTTTAAGCTTATTTTGTTTAGATATCATTACTACATATATTTTAGTATGCTATTGTAGCAGTATAATTTAAACTGGTTGTACTTTTGGTACCTGACTGTAAGCAGGCAGATAACTAACTGCTCCAGAAAAAGATCTCTATGTTGATGAATTTGTTGACTGATCACTGTGTGTAATCATTCCTTTACAGCCAATAATAATTCCTTATCATGAAAAGCACACTGGACATGTACACTTTAAATTGACATCTTGCACTTTGGTTTTAGAGCCTGCTGCCATTATGTTCATTAAATCCAATTCTTTGACAAAAGATGAGTTGCTAACTAAACAGTGTCATTCTTGATCCCTTAACACTGAAACCAATTATCATGCCTTTTGAAAACCGCATGATGCATCTAATTCTTCTACTGTCTACAGCACATTTCTGTAACACATTTCCAATTCTCTTTTCGACGCTCTGCTGTAATACTTGATTTACTATTTGAATACTTTGCTTGTCATTTGCACCTTTTTAACAGTAAAGGCTAACAGAACTAAGAAAGCAGCAATCACATTGACATCATACAGATGTCAGAATTGCCAACTTCAGTTTTGATTTGCACTCATTGATTCAGTCAGTATTTTTACATCTCTTTTGTCTTTGTAGGTGTAGGGTGTGAATTGATGGTTTATAATATAGACAAAGTAGAGAAGATGACTGATGGGGGTCCATGTAGTGCATAAGTAACAAAGGGTTTGCATCCAAAGAGAAAAAAATCTGTTTCGTGTTCAATCGGATTATGAATTTTAGCACAAACATTATACATCCATCAGTTCAGAAAAAAAAAAACTATAGTTCTTCTTAGTTGACCAACAGGGGTGAAGTGGCTTACATGAAGCCAGTTTAGTTCATTAGAAATGTCTGGACAGAAGTTAGATGACCAGATTGTTGGTAAAGCAGTGTGCATCACTGTGGTCTGTCATTCTATTAGTAATGAAAAGTTAATGTAAGTGTCATGCTGTGAGGAAATGTCCATAACAATTAGTGTCTTCCTTTGCAGATGTTTTCAATGTATTTTTATCCTGTTCTCATTTGCACAATTGTGTCACCGGAAACCAGTAAAGGATTTGCCTTTATAATCATGTGTGCAAGAAATGTTTTTTGTGTGCTGTAATGACTCAAACTGATACTGATTGATTTTGAAATTTATTTTTTCATCAATGTAAATTCTGTGATGTGAGAAGTGGCTGTGTAATTCATCTGCAGAAATGGTTCTGATATATATTGCTGCTAATAATTGTGCTGCCAGAAAAAAAATGAGTCAACCAATGACCAGTAAGATAATGTAGCAGGTTAATTCCTAAACAGAGAAACCATATGGTACAACGTTCACATAAACGTAACAATTATTAAGTACCTATACCCCACAACGTACAAGACACTTAGTCATTGCTGTTTCTGGGCAAAAACCAATTTATAATCACCCAACAAAGACGTGACAGTCCTGATGAACTTAACTGACAAAAATATCCCCAGGGGGCCATTTCATTAACGCCTGGGTGAGTGTATTGATAATCCACTCATAAACTGGAACTGGAAAACATTAGGAGTCTGACGCTGAGTTCTGAGGATGACAGAAATGCACTGACTTAGCAATGTCATGAGAAAATCTTCCCATTAAGAACATTTCGAAATGTAATACAATGTTTTCATGGCAGAAGTTATTTGGAAAGCATTTCTTACCTTGTAGGAGTGCTAAAGGATGTGGGTGTGCCTTTTTAATACAGAGGAGTGAAAGGATTTTGATTAAAGATAGAATGCATTTGATTTGTGAGTTGATTAAATAGTGTATCCTGTAAAATCATGGAACCTACGGTAGAGCTACAGCCACACTTACTGTGTACATGTTCATGAAGAGAGCTGTGGGTGGAGGTTGCTGATCCTGGAGTCTGACAAAAACAAAGTATTTCCTTTATTTTATGTAAAACCAAATTTGCTCTATAAAATGCTGTATATAAACGGTATGTTTAATGATTGCAAATGAGGGTTTCTTAGTAAATACTTTTGTTTCTGACATGACAACATGAATGTACAGCAGGTTTGTAACATATTACATGGAGCCATTATAACTTCAAGACTTACTCTGAGGGAGGACAGACTGGGACCTCTGTCTCTGGCCCACCCCTGCAGCTCTGCTGAGCCTATTTGACTAAAACCAAGACAACGTGTTAAGGCCTACAATATTTTGCCATTTTTTTTAAAGTATAGACAAGATGAAGAAGTGAAAAAGCATGAAATCCACTAGAGCCTGACCTCCTACCTCATGGTTCTTGAACGAGGGGTGACTGGTAAAAGAAAATGTGTACAAGCTCCTCATCAGCTCGAATCAAAACATTTTAAATGCACTACCAACACTAAAACATATGAACTAACAATTCAACTTAAATCACTGGGTTTACCTGGGGAGGTGACAGCCACAGGGAGTGACATCCTTTGAGTACTATTTATGAGATAGAAAGTTATTATTAAAAAACTTTAATACAAGAAAGTTTGTTAAAATGTGTTCAATTAAACATGACAATGCTGAAATATAAATTGGTTTTACCCATCTATTTGAAACTGTCCTGGAGAAACCTGTGGCAGAAAGTGTGCAGAATAAATTAGATTAGTAACTTATTACCTGAATACTGGCTTTTTTGGCAACATTAACTTTTTCTTTATTAGACTTTTGGAACACTTACCCTCCTCTGAGAAAGTGGCTTTTTCAGTTCAGCAGTCTCCCATTTCAGCTCTGAAAGCTTCTTTTTTAAGTCACCATTCTCTCTTTTCAGCTCGGAGAGTTGCCTTGCGATAACAGACGTGGAAAGAATAGCGTTGCAATCTGGGTTTTATTTTCACAGCCACAGAAGAATAATAAGATATTAAAATCACCCGTAAGCCTGCTCAGTGACTTCCTTCAGGCGCCTTTCCAGTTCAACAGATTTATGCTTGAAGTGCGCCGTGACTTTCTCCATTTGTGTCCGCTGAAAAAGCGCAATCTGTGGAGCAAATCAAATAGTCTCTCAGTGAAAATATAACAATGTAATGTATGATTTACTATGTAAATCATCTCTGGCTTTTGGATTGTGGCCCAAGGATTCCCAAATGATCATACAAGGATCCTAAAATACTTTCATTCTTGTCAAGTATCACTCTAACTGAAGCAGTCTCTTGTTAAATAACTCACTGACTGGTTATTAATTGACTGACTGCTCTGACATTTAACATCCTAGTATAGCAATTAAAAAGGGCAGCAGCAAAGGAGCTTGGGGGAAACCCTGCACACAGGAGACAGACCTGTGAAATGTGCTCCAGCCGTGATTGGATGAGCTTCACAGGGTCCTTGAAAAACACCTTTTCATGTGGCTTCATCTGAAATAGAACATTTGTGCAAATATAATGCATTGTGAAATACAGTCATTCTATGTTGGTGTCAAACTCACCCACCTCATCTGTGATGGGCAGATAACTGCAGCTGGCCCCACACACGCTGCACTGCTCTATGGGAAAAGACAATCACAAGAGGCATACAATGGCTGAGACTCTGTCTTATCCGAGCCATGATGCTAAATACTCATAGTCAACAAGTGGAAGCAAATTAACTTAGCATGCAGAGTAAATAGTATAGAACCCTTACTAGATTTAATGCATGCTTCACAGCAGATGTGGCCACAGCTGGACACAGCAAATTTCGACCCCCTCCTTGTGAAACACTGATTACAGTGGAACCAGTCCATTTTCAGTCCTGTGGGTTTCCCCCCTCTGCAAACAAACACAAGATCACAATACACAAATGTGATTATGTAACATTCAACATTACAGTATTTGACCATAAGTATGTGGAAACCCCAGGCCACATACTACAGTATTGTGAGCTTTTATGGCTATTATCGGGTTGTTTTCCTGGTTTGGGCTTGGTCCCTTACAACAAATTATGCAAAACCTCAATGTTACAGCACACCGTGATCTTTAAGACTAGTGTTCCTCAACCCGGGTCCTCCTGGGGACCCACCACCCAGCATGGGCCCTCTTCCAACATACCTGCTTCAAATGAAAGGGGTGTGATCAGGCTTCTACAGAGAGGACGAGCTGAATCAGGTGTGTTGGAGCAGGGAAACATCTAAAACATGCATCAGGATTGAGAAAAACTGTTTTAGACAAAAGTGTGGTTCCAACTTTGTGAAACAATCTGGGAAAGGCCCTCTCCTGTTTCAGCACAACAATAAAGTTG
>NW_023339796.1:19410069-19416022 GCF_004916995.1 Morone saxatilis | reverse complement strand
GCCTGTACAAACCCCTGACTTTGTGGGAAGCCGACCCAGGCCTCTAGCAGCGTACCGCGGTGTTGAGATGACATGTTCAAAAGATGTCAGGTGTCCACATACTGTACCAGTATGGAACGTTAGATAACTTTTAATATTAAGCTTCTTATGACATTTGCGCTAACTACTGAATGCCTTTGCCCATAAGCTAGGCAAAGTAAAGTTATCACATCCACACTTACTTTGTTACACACAAACATAGCTGTCGTTTTAGGATTAGATAATTCTGCATTATTCAGGACACTGCCAACTACACACACACACACAGTAGTTAGGTACAGCAGTTTATGGTTAAGACAAAGTTACTCATCCATTATGCTAACAGGTTTCACTATTGGCCACCAAAGTGTTTGCTTGCTAGCTCGATAGCTAGGTAACGTTAGCTTAAATAGTGTAAAATTATCTTGTTCTCTAAGACTGGATACTAACAAACGGAGGGCAATAAACTGACTAATAAACTTTCATAAAGTGTCTGTGCTCTCTTGTTTGCTCCCTTGCTAACATTACCTGTTGCCCTGCTCAGAGGTAACTTAGTAAATTAAGTTAGTGTCATGTACTCAGTATTATTTCACTCGGCTCGTCAGTCCCGCCTCCGCGCGAGTCCTGCTCTCTTCTGATTGGCTGAGTGACGTATCAAGACCCCTGTTAATGGTTCAAATATTAATATGAGAAAGGTGGGTCATTTTAATATGAATTACATCATATAAATATGCCAGCTATTTAATATATATGTTTGAAGTGGTATAAGGTCCAAATGAACCAAAAATTAATTTAAAGAAATTTTAGTAGTTTTTTTTTATTTCGTTCAAGGTGTGTTTTTTTTTTTTTTTTAAAAACTTACTTTACTTTTTTTTGCATTTATGGAGACCTACACTCACCTGTACAAATATACTGAACTCACATAATCACACATTAGACCCACCCCGTATCCGTAACTACCCTGGGACTGCACTCAGTACAAAAAAGAAACAATAAAATTAAATAAATTACCAAACAAATGAAGTAAAAATAAAAAATAAGTAGAGAGTAAATATTATATATAAAATGTGGGTGCTCCAATGTATAAAGTGTTAAAATAGGACAACGTATTTCAGGTGGCGTCATAGTTAGTTCCTTTTATTCAATAAATGGAAACCATATCTTAAACTTTTCATAGGACTCAGTATGGCTTATTTTCTCAAGCTGGAGCAAGGACAACACCTCCTGTATCGATCTCTTGAAAGGGTTTCTTTTGTTTTTTTAAATTCATGAGTTAGTGTGTGCGCTCGCGCTCTTTTAAAAAGTGCAGGGATACAGCCTTTATCATTTAACAATACATTTGCATAGATAGAAATGAAATGTGTCCACTGTGCAGCCAGGGGTACCTGGGTTTTCAGTGTCCTGCTCGAGGAAACTACAATTCACGGATGGGGAGGTGGTAGGGTTGAACCACCAACCCTACTGTGAAATATCCACTCTACCTACGCAGTTCGATGCAGAAAGTGTTATTATTCATGATTTTAATTCCTCATCCTTACTTTAATTGTTTATTGGAGATGTAATTCTGAGTTTGACGGAAAACCCAATCTTTCCTTTACCTCATGATGCTTTGCACAGAGGTTAAAGGAAAAGTGTTTAAGGCCATAGGACTGCATGCTTCTTATGTTTGATTGTAGATAACATGACTCAAATGCTTCCTAGCAAAACTGAGTTAGGCTTGAGAGATCTGCAAGTATAAAGTATAACATATGCTGTCCATATTTCCCCCTGACAGAGAATTCGGGATGTTCACACCTCAACCCTTCACCCAAATATCCACAAAGGTTGAAAGAAACTGATGAGTATAATTTGTTACCTTGTGAATAAAAATTATGCTTACATTAAATTAGATCTACATTAAGAGTGCATAAAATAAAATCCATCCACCATTAATTCCTTCTTGTATATGACCACATGTGTATCCCAGGAATAAAATATTAGTTGACAAAAGAGTCACACAAGAACCATAATTCAATACACTCATGTCAAGACTGTTACACACTCAAAATCATGTTCAACTGAGAGCATTCAAGCGTTTGATAGATCTTTAATGGCCATGTTATGATCTGAAATGCAGAGAGACAGGAAACTAAGCTTTTAGAAGCTTGTGAAACCAAGAATAAAAACCCAATTCAGATTGAAGGAACCAGTCTGTAAGAGATGCATTCCTGCTGGGAGAAAAACAAAACATGCATTTTTAGTTGTTGAAGATAAATATATATAGTGCAATGTAAACTTGAAACATGATTACTTGGGAGGGGAACTTCAGGAATCAGTGATGGTAAGTGGCCCAAGAACTGCTTTTTGTACTATTCCATGCTTCCCTGCAAGACAAAACAAAAACAAATCCAGTTTCAGTATTGTACAATGAGACCAGCTTAATACGGCAGAAGTTGTGCAAATACCTGATGTTATACTCCTCATCCTCCTGGACTTGCAGCTGGACTCACAGCAGTCACAAAGATTACTATATCCAGAGTTGTCTAGCAGCTTCCAGCTGAGTTCATGAAGATTGAAGAGAATCTTTCAGATTAATCAGACCTACCACCAACTGGGGGTTATAAGGCTTCCTCTACATGAATAGGAAGATCTTATTGCATTCATATGAGTTTTGTACAATTTGTACATTTTGTACAGTTATTGTTTTTACATTGAATTTAATGAAATATCTATAATGTCATTAGTCAGGGGCCATCAATTTATTCTGATAGAAAAAAGGAAAAAGTTTGGGAACCACTGATATACGAAGCCAAATTGATACGTGGTTAAAGCTCAGTGTTTAGTTTACATTTAACTGACAGCACACTAGGCAAAAACTACCAAGTTATAATATACTGATGCAGTTTATAAAGTGACTTTTTTACCCATGTTCTTTGTTATAGTAGCAGGCCTTGTTGGTGTTGTCAAGACCAATGGGATCCCAAGCCACAAGTTTGCAGTGAATAAACACCTGTAGTAACGTCACAAAGCATAAAGGTTTCCAGTATACACACACACCATAGTCCCAATATAAAACCCTGCATCTAAAAATTAGCATGCAACATTGATTGGATGAGGCTAGTTTACCTCTTCTCCGAGACCAAACCTAAAGGCTTGAAGGGATAGATGGATCTCTGATGATTTCTGCCTTGGTTCGAATTTTGAGCGAGATACCTTACTGTCCACCAGACATCTGTTTCGTTAAAGAACACAAATTTCTTGTTTACCTCCAATGTCTGGACCAAAAAGTTCTGAGAATCATTTATCACCAGTGTACAAAGTATACCCCTTATTGGCGATTATCGGGTATATACTGCTTTCAGGCAACAGCTCTGATGTGGTAGCCGCTACACATTCCTCAAGAAGCAGCAGCAAGGGCTGATGGGACATCTGCGCCACACTAGCCATGATGGGGATAAAGGAGCCCAGAGGAAAACTGGTAGATTCAGCAGGGCCTGAGAAGTCATCTACAAGAGGAGATAAAGAATCATTAAGCTACAGGAGTCAGAATTCTGACGTTTCCAGTGAGATGACATTTTACACCCACCATTCATAAGTCCGATGTGGAACACTAGATCTCCTTGACCATATGTATGAAACACAGGGTTATGAGCCCGAGGGTACCAGTCTTTGGGCCTGCATGAAATAAAGCAGAGCAAGTACAGCAACTGCTCACATTAATACATGCATCTGTAGAACTCCAACAGCAAGATGCTTTTGCTCACTTTTACCCAACACAGCTTCAAAAATGAGTTGTACACACCCACCTTTCATATGTACAGACAACTAGGCGAGTGAAGGAAAGAATTTGAGAACCAGGAGGGGAAACGTAGGTCAGATCATTCGTGTACATTAGCTGATCCCCAGTAACCTATGAGAAAGACAAAATGCCACTAAGCTGCAGAAAACACAGTCGACTCACAGTTTGCAGGTGGAAGTGTGCCACTCACCAGTCTCCTGAAGTTACAATCATTGACACCGACGCTGAAAACGGCCTCCCTGGCTGAAAGGCTGGTGGGGAAACAGTTACCCAGACGAAGGAGTGAAGTGTTGGCCTGGGATCTGCTCTCAGTCCACACCAGAGTCACCAAATCAGGCCTGCAGTCCAGTTTCATGTCTGTAAGGAACACAATACAAAGAACTCAAATTTCCACACATTAACAGAGTTAAAGATGATGAATTGCTGCAATGTTACCTGCATACACTGACACAACTGCTGCCAGGCTCAGAAGCAGTGCACATTGACAAAAGAAAGCCATCATGACTAAACACTTACTTCTACCACTGTGGGTGGTTTTATTCCTGACTGAGAGGCATCAATCAAAAGAACCTCTTTCACCTGATGTGTGTCAGCAGACTCAGGTGCAGCGGCCATCAGCCTGATTACAACAAGCTGGGAAAGAAACGTATTACATCATCGTTTTACTAGACTCATTTCATTTTGATATGGTGTAGATTGAGCACCATTTGGTTTTTCTTATTTGTTCATAATTGTCATGAAAGGACATCGTGAAGTAACACATTTTATGATATATTATGATATGCATGCTCAAGGTGAGGAAGCAAGGTAACCAGACAATCTATAACTATAATTGCAACCATACTGCAGGCAGTAAATATGGGTTAAGAACCATGCAGAAAGACTTGCCTTTGCATGTCCATTGATTTTAAATTTATGGTCAGAAAGTAGGAAAACCCAATGCAACAATCAAGTGTCCCAAACGTGATTCTTCAATCAGAATCCACATCTATGTAAAATTGGTCTGGCCCAGTAATGGCCCACACAGTCCAATTACACTTGGCCCGGATTCAAAAATGAAGATCTGGTAGTCACTTATGGTCCATGACATAATCATATGTCAGCCAACTGTATGACCATAGCAGGCCCATACTCATTGTCTGAGTAATGACATTTTACAGGATTGCAAATGGTGTGAAAAATCACTAAATATTTGTAATACTGTTGTTGAGGCATTTTTCACTTTTCTTTTTAATGACACATTTGACAAAAGACCTCACATACAGACTGACAGTTTTCATAGAGTTGGACAACTTGCATATGCTGCCTCAGTTGTATTATCAGTAAGAGCAGAATTCAAGTACCTATGTCATGGCTCGCTGCTAGTGCTTGAGGAAAATTGCTCCCATTGCTCACAGAAATTGGTTCTGAGGACCTGAATGCCATATAAGTTATCATAAATGAGACAGTCTCATGGCGAAATAGCTCAGCTGGTCCTTTAATTACAAAGTCAAATTTGTACATATGTAAGTTTATTGGTCTGTTACTATAAACTTGAAAGACTAGTGACAAACATGGCCCACTTATGAGTTTATAAGCTTAGACTTTAACTCATGGACAACCAGCAGTAAGCTAGTAGGTTAGACAGACACTGTATGTGACTTAATATATAGATCATGTATTTCAGCTCATTCCCTGGAGTTGTGATCACTTTATGGGGAACTTATCAAGTGATGAAAAGAAGTTTCATTGAGTGCTATTGGCTGCGGTTTTGAGCCTGGATAACAAATGCAATAAAAGTAGAATGTCGGCAATTTACAATAGGTTTTATTTGTACAGAGGGTTAAATTAGTCTGCAGACAATTTAAAGTCGAAGTCATGCAAAGCTGGTGTCCCAACATCTTGTCAGTCAGGAGGCTGAGGTCATGCTGCTCCTGGCAATCTGTTGTGCATGCTCATAGTCTCCATCAGCTAACACTGGGGCTTTCCTGTGAACAAGTTCAGAACTTTAGTCCAGTCTCAGTACAAGGCTCAATGACATTAATTTCACCTGAGTCTGCAGCAGTGACAGACACCTCTGATTTGCCGTGAGACTTTGAGTCAGATGGATCCACGATGATCAGGGGTCCTAACACAGATTTGTGACTGAAGCTGTGGGATTCTGACAAGGAAAAAAAA
>NW_023339796.1:19409682-19409911 GCF_004916995.1 Morone saxatilis | reverse complement strand
AAGTGCCATCTAAAAACAGCTTTTTAGCCCTGCATTTGCTTACTTGCTTACTTGCTTAAGATGTAAACAGTGACTCAGATCAACATAGAGGATCGACTGAAAGCGCTCACTTATTTTAGGACTTGGAATCAGTCTCTCTATGTCTGCAGTCTTGGAGTTCAGGTCTTCTTGCTTCTCCTCCAGTTGCCTCTGCAGCTCTGTGAGCAGAAAGAGAGATAGTGATACATTA
>NW_023339796.1:19374041-19409657 GCF_004916995.1 Morone saxatilis | reverse complement strand
AAGATCTGAAGTCACCTGTTTACATCTTAAGAAAGTAAGCAAGTAAGCAAATGCAGGGCTAAAAGCTGTTTTTAGAGGCGCACTTACCATAATGGACTGTTATCCTGAGGGAAATTCTAGTGATGACAGTCAAAATTGGAAGAGGCAGAAAAAAACATTCACTGTGACTACTGCTACTCACCTGCGATCCTCTCCGGGTCACCGCTGGTGGAGATCAGTTCCCTCAGAGTATTCAGCTCATCATGCAGGTTTATCATGGTCAGAACTGACCCGAATAAACAGAGCAAACATCACTACACAGTGTATACTTCTCAAACAAACTGAGCAGGAGATGTAAAGTTAATAGTTTTTATCTATGTGAACATGTCACTATACTGAGGCTATAATGGAAATACTGCATTGTAATTTCACTCACTGAGTGCCGCTTTGGAGTCTGCGGTTCTGTTCAACTCTGCAATCTTCTGTTCAAATTCAGTCTTTACCTCTGATAAAAGCACACACAAATAACCCAATTAAGAACTAACATGAAAACTTGAATCTTTAGAGCCTTTAGCTGAACTCATGTTTACAATTTACCTCTATATCTTTCCTCAAGTCCAGTGCATTCTTCACTCTTTAATCTCAGCTTTCTCTTTAGCTCTGTTGTGTAAAAAGAGGAAGCCAGGTCTTCAAAGCTCACCCTTCAGAGGAGTCTCACTTATAAAAATCCTATTTGTAAAAACCCTCAACTCACCTCTGACCTCAGCCTGAGCAATGGCTTGTTCCCTTTCTTCGGCTTGCAGCAGAGCCTGAAGAGCTGATTTAAAACAATACCGTAGAGCATTACCAGTTTACTCATACATCACTTCTAATAATCAATAGAGTTCACAGCTTACCCTTGATCTTAGCTTGATCATGAGAGTGCTCCTCCATGTTTGCCTTGAGTTGCTCCCTCAGGTCTAGAAGAGTCAGTTTTGCTTTATATTATCAAACAGAAGATATTCATGAAGTGAATTCAGTGATCTTAGAAGAAAATGAGATACTTACGAGTAATTGTTAAAGAAGACGTTGTGTTATCATTGCGTCGTTCGTTTTCTAGGTTTCCGAGTTGCTTGTGCAGACCAGTGACTGTAAGAACTGAGAATCACAGAAATAATCTATTGTAAATAAATATATTTCAGACAATTTCTCAGTGATGAACACAGGCACCCTGTTCCCTTTTTACTTACTCAGCCTGGCATTTGTCTGATTCTTCTCATTCAGCTCGTTGACATATTTCTGCAGCTCTTTCCTTGTCGTCTCAAGATCACTTCTGAGCTCTGGGACTAATGAAATGCAACACACTAGTATTACAGCCAACCTTTGCGTCATGTGATAACTTGCTTGCATCCTTGACATATCTTACACTGTCTGCTGTTTTATAATACAGTTCGGTTCAACCAGCTGTAAACCTTTTGATTAAATGTGATACTTACGGGTAGCCTGAGTGGCCTGAGACAACTGTCTCTTCAGCTGCTCCACCTGACTCTGCAGGGTTATGATTTTCAGGACTGCGGCGCATGACAACAGAGAGGGTGATAATGTAGCTAACTACAAAATATACTGTAAGAAATTTAAATTTAAATTTAAATTATTTCAAACTCACCCAGTTTTGTGTTATTGCCGTCTGTGTCGTCTATTTCAGTCATAAGGCCATCCACTCTGTTTTGCAACGCTAGGAAAAAGTAAATAGTTTTTAATGTAAACCATATTTAGTCAGTGATTTAATTTCTCAAATAATTTCACTGGCACTGGCATTTAAATGAGACTAACCTTTTATACGGCCACTAGTGGTCTCATCGCCAGCCTTTTTCTGAAGGTCCCATATCTCATTTTGCAGCTCAATGATCGTTAAAACTGAAACAAACAAACATGCAGTGAATTTGACTGAGTCTATTAATGGCAAATACTGACTGGTCACTATTTTTTTCATACTTGGAGTAGTGCTAGATCAAAAAGTCGACCTGCATTGTAAATAAATGTAGAGTCATACAAAACTGACACGGGCAAAAATCTACATAGAAGAGAACAAAAGCTGTCAGAAGAGGCCTAAAAGGGAAGGCACCACCAACAAAATAACTTAAAGATCCTCTGATTTGATGATATTTGGTTGTCTGTCTGCCTGACCGTCAGTAAGACTATTCTCCCTGCCATGAGGATTACCTGCCTGCCTGCCTCACAATCTGCCATCAGCCAGCCCTCAGTCCCAGGGTTCTCCCCCTACACCTTGGCATCAACCTTCAGCCAGCCACCATCTCACCATTCCACCACTCCTTCCTGTATTTTCTATAAAAGACTTAATCTACTTGTCTGCTGTCTTCATCTCTTAAAAATGTGACACTGTTTGATGTGCTGGGAGCTTGTAAAAAAAAAAAAGAGACAACAGGTGACTAGATAGATAGAGGTAGATAGATAGGATGAGATAGATAGATAGATAGATTAGAATAGAGTAGATAGATAGATGATGATTAGATAGATAGATAGATAGATAGATAGAATCTTACTTTATGGGTGCAAGAGCAGTCTCTCTCTCTCCTCTCACACACACACACACACACACACACACACACACACACACAGGGTTTACTTGTGGTATACACTGAGAGGGATCAATACCTAATACTTTTTTCCGTTGTGTCTGCATCTTATTATTCCATTTAGCTACACATGGAGCTATGCGTGGAAAATTATTTTCCCCATTAGCCAAACATAACTTTTTGTGTGTGCCCCAGATGCCCCAATCTCAGTGTTGTCTGTTGTATTGTGTATTTTTTACACTGTGATCTTAGCCATGCAGTTCTGCCAGTGTCTGCCCCCTCAGTGCTGAGTCTGCTTAAGGCTACCAGTTATGAGCTACGTGCCTGCTTTTGTTACACTTAACACAATGTCTGCACTTTGAATTGGGTGTGGTGCGGTGGGAGCCGTCTCTTTTGAGGAGGGAGGTATTGTGTGGGTGAAAAAAATACAGGTGCAAGGAAGTTAAACAAACAACATTTCAACTTCTTTAGGTTGCTTTTTTTTCCCCGAACCCCTGTCTCATATGCCGTGGTTTCCCAAGCCCCGCAGAAAAACACTTCTATCATAGGAGATGCTGATTCAGGCTCTACAAGCCCAGCTACCCTTGCCCTGACCCAGCCGTATCCACAAGGAAACCCCCCTGCTTCGCTCAGAGCCTGGTCAGGATAGTGGGCATCTAAATATATACACAGTGGCTGTCTGAACTCCTAAATTGATTATATATGTATTCCTCCTCCTCAGCCTCCCCACATCTCCTGCAGTCTGTTAATGAAGTATTATACAACCTCATGCTTGGTTATTCTCTTTCTCTCATCGCCTCTTTCCCTGCAACACTGCACATCTGGTTTCCATAAGCACATACATGTCATCACAAAGAAGAGGAGGGGGGAGGAAAGGCGGGGAGGGGGAAGGGTGTGTATGTATCAAGGGAAGCTTGAACTTCCAAGGAGTGTTAAGGCTGACTGTCAAGATATCGCTGCCTTTCATCATCTCTCCAAACTCTTCTCACATATGTTTTCATGACATGGGCCAGCTTCCCTTCAGTTAGACTATAAGGAAATCTATAAGAGCAACTATGCATGTGTGAGGGAGAGCAACAGCGAGGGAAACCATGGCTAAATAGGATACAGACAGAAAGAAAAACTCCCAAGTCAGAGGAGAGTAAGAGGAAAGTCAGTGAGACATGCAGAGATCAGAAAGGCCACATCAGAGGTTGCCTTTGAAAGTGGAGCTTAGTGGGCCTCAATGCTGAGTTCCTAACAGTGCTGGACACAAAGACCTATGTGGTTACACTGAGGAGGGGAGCGCTGGGAGGAGAAGAGCAGGCGAGGGGGGGGCTGCTTACAGAGCGAAAACTTATTGTTTTTACTGCCCACTCATCAGCATAAGAGTGGCCTTGCTCAGCTGACTGGACGGTCATGGAGGCCTTTAGCATTGACCTGAGCTCTGCACCAGACACAGGTGGTCTGCTGTGGTCCGACACGTCACTAGTGGTTTCGTGAAAGCCTCACAATTGTAGAAAATTTGTTTTGAGTCATCCCTTCATCTGTGGACACAGGGCTGTCCAGCTGTTAGATTTGCTGGGGAAGATCTTTACCAAATGTGGCATTCCACAGAACTGGGCAGGTCCATGACTACCCTTCCTGGGCATGAGCTGAACAGAGAGAACTTTGCTTATCCTCGGGTAAAGCTGCAGTAGGCGGTTTTGAGCGTTGAATTTTTAAGACTGCAGTATTCACAACATGGAATGAGCAAACTAAAAGTCTTCATAGTAGTACCTTGAGTTGGATAAGTTAAAGGAGTTCTCTTTGGTGGGATAGGCAATTTGCTGACTTGAGGAGGTTGTATGAGATTTTGTTACTTCCTGTAGAGGGAGGGACACTGTTAGGCTGCTGTTATGGTCAGTTGGTCATTTGTGGCATTGCCAGAACTCCAGTCATTGACCAGTCGGTCAGTGTGTTGTCTAGTGTATTTAGTCATTTGTTTATGCTGCTTCCTGACTGTCAGACTAAAAAAGTCTGTGCAAATTGGTGGAAACAACCTTTACGTGTGGTTTTCAGCTGTCAAACAACCTCAATTAATGCAAGTTTAAGTCAAATCTTCAAATTTTACACACATCCAAAACTAAATGATGCATTGCTGAAATTGACATCATTCATTTATGTTTTCCAGAGGATGACATCTCTCCAGCGATCCTCCTTTACTGCCAGACTTGGGCCTTTGTCAACATTTTTTACAAGGGAGCTCATAAACAAACTGGTACATTATATGAAATCTGCTGAGTGAATTCGTCATTTGATTTGATTTTAATAACCGTGAGCACTGTCCTCTAATCCCACACTCACATCTGTAACCCGCCCCTGGCAACATGTTGTCCATCCAACAGTAAAGGTGTTTTGTGTGAGATGAATATGACTGTGGTAGATCTGAATGACATTTTGTTTGAGAAACTCATTGGCTCAATATTGTAGGCTTGCTGACAGTCATTCACTTGCCTTCCGTGTTTTACCAAAGTCCTGCTTTTTACTTGAACACACTCAACTGCCCTCAAACTCAAGATAAACAATCTCTTCTAACTTTCCATTCAGCAAACACATCATCGCTTTGCCCTAATGTTTAACTTATCAACTTTCTGCATGATAAGATAAACAGTAATGAGAGAAAAGACAGAATCTTTCTCCAGCACTCATAGAAATCTGTTCTTGGGCTGCCAGATAGATGCCAGGGTGAAGGATTCACTGGTCTTCACAGAGTCCAGACACACAGAGTTGCATCAGGGCAGAAAAATGTTATGCTCAGCGACCATAGGGCTGTAATTACATAGGAGCACTGCTGAGCTCTGCAGGATGAACGTCAAGACTGGAGAGATGGAACAAGGGAGCACAAGAGGGAAGAGGGCAAATACATGATTTACAGCAAACAGAGGGAAGGGTACAGAGGGTAAACACTCCCAACTCGGAGGGAACCACAAGATTAGAAAAAATGTTGAATGAAAGAAAATGCCATTGGTCGTCACCTTGACATGGCACTGAATCCAATCCAATACAGAGAGAAGTTTCTGGCAGATCAGTGTATCATTTTAAGCATTCTCTTCTTTATTGTTCTTAGTTTCAACTGGACTGTATAAAGTCATTCTCCTTGTGTCGAATGACTGACCGGGGCCACAACGTGGTGTGACTGACACCTTGTGGACTCTAAGTGTAACCGCAGATTTAACTTGTAAAATGTGTACTTGAGTCAAGCTATTCCCAGTAACTAGTAAGAAGTTACATTTTTGATCCGTCATCCCCAGGAGCAACCGAGAAATGACACTACGAACCTCGTCAGCGAGGAGATTGGAAAAGAAACGTCACAATTATTTCAAATTTCAATTTTTATTATTTGTACATTCACCACTGATAGGCGTACTCAAAGAAGAAATTAAAAAACGCAAAACAAACCTTGGTACTAAAATGATAAAATAATGATTAAAAAACAATATTAAAACCATTGGTGAGAAAACTCATAATGCAACCTCCCCTCTTGGGCCTGTATAGACACTACAGGGTAAGAGAACTGGAGGAAGAGGAGGGAGGAAGAAGAGAATCAATGATAAGGACATAATCATAACTTGTGTCAGGTGTGACAGACAGATTCTCCCCCCGAGAGAATCATCTCATCTCTTAACTAAATGGAGGGAGAGAGGAACACTGCATTGCCTTAGTAGTTATTCCACACCTGTCCAAAAATACCCCAAAGCTGCCTCATTTAAAGACTTAATTTTGAGTAATCTTATATGTCTGTACAAAATGCCAAACACACCTATTCCAATATTTTTAGATTTCTGCAAGCCTCTGCACAGAGGGCTGAGTTTTCTCTTTAGGCAGGACTGGCAAGGAGAGCCTTGGACTACATGCAGCAACAAAAGGATTCCTCATCCAAATTGCAGAGCTGTTAAACACCGAGGCGACAACAAATGATTGCAAATCATAATTGGCACCTACACTTTGGGGCAAATGGGGAGCATTGGGAGAAATTATTAAAACAACCCAGCGTGCCATACTGCTATGCCGTCAAGACAAAAACCAAAGAAAAAAAAAAAAGAAAAAAAAAAGAGGCAAAAATATAAAGAAAATATCAAACCTTGACAGGAGCAAGACATACAGCACTCTGGGAAACAACACTGCAAAAAATCATGGTCCCCTTTAAGCTTGACTGGGTGTAGGTGTAGATGTGCTTTAAAAAAGGTGACAATTTGAGAGATGGTGACGACATCAGTTGGTCCTCTGTTGGGTCTTAGTTGTAACAAAGTACATGTAGTGAAAGGCAAATGGAAGAGGGTGGTCTCTAGGACAGTTCCATCAGTTGATTGGCCATTAACGCCGCCTTTCTCGCGGGTCGCTGCGGCTGCGTGAGCGCCGCCCCCCACCTGCCCCGCTGCCCCCCGGCCTACGGTAGCTATCCCTGCGTTTGTCGTTCTCCCTCTCCCTCTCCCTCTCCCTCTCTCTGTCTCTGTCTCTACCTCGGTCTCTGTCTCTGTCCCTCTCTCTGTCCTTGTCCTTCTCACCCTCACTCCGCTCTCCTGCTGTGCCGCCTCCGGCTTTCATCCTCTCCTTGCGCTCCTCTTCCCTTTTTTTCTCCTCCTCCTCGTCTTGCTCCTTCCTCCGTTTCTCGCGCTCCTTCATGCGTTCAGCTCTGGCAGCTTCCCGCTGAACAAACTAAAATAAAAAGAATGCACAGAGCAAGACTTAAATTAGATATCTAGGCCATGTACCTGAGAGTTATGTATTAACAGCAACACACAGAGTATAAACTGGTTCGTGTCTCACCTGTTCCTCTGTAAGAGGAAGCCAGTATATGCAAGGAGCAGCTTTAGTTTTGCGGAACAGATCATCGAGCAGCTTTGCGGGAGGATCCTCAGCTGTTTTCTCTGCCAAAGACATAAACAATATTAGGGCTGCAGCAATAACTAATAATTTTATTTATCATCAATTATTCAGCCAATTCTATCTGAATTAATTACTTGGTTTTTAAAAAGTTAGAAAAATGACAAAGTTGCCGTCTTCAACTGACTTGTTATATCCAACCAACGAAGATATTCAATTTACCATCACCGTAGACAAAAAACCCCCGCATCTTTTACCTTTCTTCTCAGTCTTCTTCTCCTTGCTCTTTCCCCTCTCCTTGCGTCGTCTCTCTCTGGATCGCGACCTCCGGGGACCCCCCTCTTTCTCTTCTCCAGGTTTCCCAAACTCTTTGACCTTGTCGCGATCCCACTCCCGCTCTGCTCGGGCCCTCTCTCTGCGCTCCATCTCACGCTCACGTTCGGCCCACTGGTCTCTCTCTGGGAGGAGAGAGGGCAGGGCTGACGTTCGACCACGGCCGGCGCCAGGCCCTTGTTCCTCTGCTCCAGGTCTGTCGGCTGCACCCAAGCCTTTATGGAAGTCCAGCTACAAAAGCAGAGACATGCTCAGGCTACAGATGGCTATGCATTGTGGGTGTAAGAGGAAAAAAAAAAACATACTGATAACAACTCAGTCTTACCTCATCCTGCTGGCAGAAGTCTACATTAAGGACTTTTGGGTTGCTCTGAGGCCATTTCACTCCATGAAGAGCTGCCCGTGTAGCAATTGCCTCGTCTGAGCTACAGTACTGAACACAGAGAGAAGAGGATAGCTCCATGAGACACAGAAGAACCTTCAACAGGTCAAAAATCAGTCTGGTTTAGAGCTGCAGTCCTCTATCTGAAAACACATGCTTGTAGTAACTCACAGTGACATAGCAGTGAGACTTTATTTTGTCGATCCAGAAGCCCTCCTCCACCAGGGTGCCAGTTCTGCTGAGCAGTTCCTTAAGTTGCCCCAGAGTGAATGGCCTCACCTACACAAAATATAGAGCACTTGTGAGCAAAAATACCAAGCAAACATACAAGAAACTCAATACATATCCAAATATATACAGTCTATAACATGGAAATAAAAACTGTTTAAGAACTGAACTGTGTGAAAAGTGTTGTCTGCGTAACCTCTGAGCCACAGAACTCCAGAAACAATTAAAAACAAAGAACAGTCATACTGTTGCACCTTCATTAGTGAACATAGGCAGTGTTTGTTCTGGATCAATCTTGCAACTGCATTCTTCATCACAGCGTATGCTTGGGCAAGTACTTTATACTGCTGGGAGGAATGCTGCCGACCAATTCAACCTGTATTGCTCTTTCATTCATGAGGTGACTGGTTGATTTTGGTCTTTACATAGGATTCGTTGATAATAACAAAAAGACAAAAATAAGACTTTCAGCTTCTAAAATAGGTCAAATGTGCTTGTTTCTTCTTGTATTGTAGTTTCTTCAGTGTACAGGAACCTTTCTACTGAATTTTGGATGAGATAAAAACAGCAAACTGAGGCTGGGTCAGCTTATGGGTATATGCCTGCACTCAGGGGCAACAACTTCACATAACCCAGCATTACAATCAGCTGTGCTACTTGTTTGGTTGCTTTTTCCATCAGTGCTGCATTATACAGCACTGATTCAGTGCACACAGTTAATAATAAAGTGGGATAATGTTCTCTTACCAGGTTGCTGATGTGAACGATGCTGGAGACTTTGCCACGAGGTGGCGAGGGCTGCCGAGCCGTACGAACAGGGTCATCGATTGTGATGGAAACTCCTGTTTTCTGCTGGCTGATGGAGCGACGAATGAGGGTGTCGCTGGGGGTCACTAAGATACAAAAAAAAAAAAGAATGGCCAATATAGCATCTCCATTACACTGACACGTCTTTATAGTAACATTAACATATTTAAATGCACCATGTAAAGTAGAGTATGTAGATTATGTATTATCTATTGTTGTGTTATTAGAAAAGACCATTGTAAAAGTTAGTGTAAAGTTAAAACAATTTCTAAATGGAATTTCAGGAACTAATTTTGACAGTTTTAATGCTAGATAAAGAACATCTTGTGATGGATTCATTACCAGTGTTGATTTCTACATCATGGCTGGTTTGTGATGGAGACTGGGTTTCCATGGCTTCAGGAAATGAGGTGTCCATCTTCTCTTCATGCTCCCTTGTCCTCTCTCCATCTCCCCGCAGGTCATCCTCCTCCAGTTCCTCATGTCGGCTCCTCTTTGCCTCTTTCTGTCCATTCTCCTGGTTCTCTGAGTGCACCACCTGCAATAGAAAGAAGCCATCAACACAAACAATTTTTGATTTTGAGATTAACGTAACCATGTTACATTTCACAATAAAGACAATTCCTAACCTGTCATTCATGTAAAACAGCTAAAAGTTGTAGACCAACCTGTGTTACAGTGCGTCGGATTTGAAGGTCCTGGTCAGAGCGCTCCCTCTCTTCATCCTCAGCCCCAGAAAGGACAGCTTCCTCCGGGTGCAGGTCCACTACTGCCTCCTGGCCGAGACACGGCCGAATGTCAGGGATCAGAGACTGAAGGCAAAGTAAACAGATCATACACAAGGGCCTGCTATATTTAACATAAAAGACAGAGGCACAAGAGTGCATCTATGCGTAAACAAGAGTATTATTAGCAACCACAACGTCAACTACACTACACTGCAAATACCTTGAGTGAATCTGTGGTGATGCTGATGGAAGGTTTCTTGGCAGTGACAGCTGTGCTGGAGCCCCACCTCCTCTTGCGACCTGCCGCGGCCCCAGACTCCTGATCGCCCTCTGCACTGCCAGTGCCTGGGGACGATTTACTGCCTGTAAGAGGAGAAAAAAACAACAACTCATTGAGTCCTCGGGCACATGGCATAGGCAATACAAGCGTACGTGACATAACAAATCTATGCACACATAAATCTTTTGGCCACATATTTTTGAAATATAGTTGATGATTAAAATCTACATTATTTAAGGTTTTTTAATACATACATTATACAAAATGAAAAGGCTAATATAATGAGCTGGAAGAGGAACTAATCATCAACACTAATGATCAGTTGTGAATGCTGGTAGAGCAGAGTCAGGAGGGGGCACTTACTGCTAAGAGAGATCTTACGAGCTGAGAAGGCCTTTGGTGTCTGAAACACAAGAAGATAAAAACAACCCAAGATACATGGGAGAGGTGAGAGGCAGACACCATGGGTGGAGACAAATGGTCAAGGTCAGGTTGGAGGAAAGGTGGAACAATAACAGGAAGGGGGACACGTGGGGACTGAAAGAGAGTGAATGATAGAAACTGCTGTGCAAAGTCTTTTTCAAAGTCAAGTTTACTGAATGGCACCGAGCTGTGTTTTTGGACTGTACTGGTAATTTAAGCCCGTACCATTCATAATTATTTGGTAATCTGCGCCTATAGATTATTAAACATAACTTGCTTTTGAAGAGTAAACTATAGTTGCAGTCTCTATCATACAAACATGGTTCTGGTGGAAATACTGCAGTTTAAATTCAAGCATTTTATGATTTTCATTGTATCTGAATAGACACATGGATTCCAATTAGTTTCACATAAATGAAATTCACCTTTAATTAAAAAGTTATAAAAACATATGTTTAGAACAATTCTGATTAAACTGCAGTAGCCACAAATATGATAAACATTTTTAAAAATGCTGCTTCTCCCAGCAAAGACTACAGAGAGAGTATGACTGGAACTAAGCATGTTCAAAATAACTATGAAATATAACATTGAGTAAACATCTACTTATTCCCTGGTACCACTGACACCTGATCCTTACTGGTTTGGATATGGCCCAATCACGACTGCATGTACTGTATCTAGGCAACAAGGGTCCAATCAAAGGTGGCTGAGATGTTTGGATGGTAATCTGAAAGCAGGCTGGCTGGCAGGATGGGTTCAATAGTTCATTGGGGTAAGGGCTTTGAATTTCTTTAAGCCAAAGCAGTCATCCTCAGGTGTTTTGGCATTAGTCCTTTTAAAAATGTGGCAGGCTCTTATAACAACAGATAGAAGCAATGAGTCCAATGAGCTGGAGACCAGATGCTGAATGTTGTCAACAGTCACTGTGCACACAAATCCAGGATAATTATTTTAATGTTCAGTTGTGTTTGGGGCGCAGTAAGTTCATAGTGGGAGTCACAAAGTAGCAAAAATCTGGCGATGGCTGTTGTGGAAGGGGTAGAAGTCCTTCTTCAGTTCAGATAAGAAAAAACTATCAAGCCCATTGAGTCCAGATAAAAGCTTTGGCCTCTTTGCAAACTCATTTAGTATCCAATGAGGGTATTTGCTGGAGAAATCTCAATCCCATTCCAAGAGATTAACAAAATCCAAATTGTCCTTTGTCATGCTTGTTACAGTTCACCAACCACATTAAGACGTGTCCATGATAACCCACATTTCTTTGACAGTGGGTTAAAAATGTCACAAAGTGAAACAATCTTAAAACTACTCAGTTGTTGAGAGGGTTTCACAGCAGCATTGACTTGATGTGAGCACATATCTTTGCTTGTCTCTTCTCCATGTCGATTTTAAGGGCACAAGGCCAGATTAGTGGATAAAAGACTAAGAGAGGTGGGCCACATTGACTGGCCAACCCCTTCTTTAAATCTTCAGGTCCAATCAATGGCTCTCGCAGGCCATATCCATGAAAATGAGGCAGCCTTTGTTGCCAGGGATGTCCCTCTGCAGTGCAGCCTTGGGGGCTTATCTGTGGTCAACTCTGGATTCTTGGGGACAGTGGAACAGGTGCAGCAGTAGCAGTAGTAGTAGTAGAAGTAGTAGTAGTGGCAGAGGTAGTATGCAGGTACCAAAAGGGGCAATGGAAGAGGCATGAGCACCTTTATAACAAAGCAATCATTTGGGGTTTAAACATCAGCCACAGTGAGAAAATGCCCTTGCTGTTTCTGCCTATGACAGTGCCAACAAAGGTTTTACAAAACAGCCAAACTAAGAAATGTAATTTCCTACATACATTCTACCACTTGTGAAAAGGGCTCATAAGGTCATCTAGTGGAAGTATTTTTTAAATGTAAAGAAAGGATTTCCAACAACGAATATAGACCTATACTGTAATGTATCCAGGTTAACACAAACTATGTGAAAATCAGAGATTCAATTATAAAGGTTCAATGGGTCCGTCCATTTAAGTCCTCAGTCACCAACAGCTTTGAGGACCAAGATGATTCATGGTTCTTCTGGTGCCTTACCTCCTCACTGGTCTCTGGAAGCTTCTCTGGCTCTGACATGGCAGTCTCCTTCGCCTGCCTGCTTAGAGTGAAACACACACATATCAGCAGGAAAAGAGTGAACAGGTGACTATTAGGATAGAGAAGAAAATATTATATATTAAAGTCATTTTTAAAATCAGGTAATAACAAAAAGTGATCGAGGCATAAGAAATGCAACAGCATAAGTTAATCATTTTATAGAAGCAATTTAACATAATATTAAGTTAAATATGTCAATACCACTAAAAATAAAAGTTATGTCAGATTTATGAATTTAAAAAAAGTTCCTCGCAAACAAGAGTATGTAATCATTAGTAATGTATCAGCAATTACATGATGCACACATAACAAGTAGTTATATGAGCTAAGCATGCAAAAGCACTACTATTTTATTTTCCTGACTACATTTAACATGTGTATAAGAAATCATGGAGCCCTAAGCGTAGATATTAAAAAAAAGAAAAAAGAAACCACGAGGTAGCATTAAAAACATATTAAAACATCTCAGCAGTTTAAATTACTCCACTGAGATACACCAAGAGCAGCCAGGTGACGCTCTAACAACGGCGCCTGAAGACCACCTTCACTTCGTCATTTCACCAATACTACGCTCTCATTTTATTTCGATGGGGGTCAAAGAACTGAGCCGAGGAGGAGAGTGAGAAATGCAGAGCCACCGCAGTCCCCCTTCAGACGTGCAGAGTCCGTCCAGACCACCAAACGCTCAAGTACAGCTACACAATACCTGACGAATGAGCGCGCCTCACGTTCTCATGTCATCCTCATGCGCGCACACGTGAACACGTCCACTCATCCCGACTTACATTAACTTGGGCAACTTCACGGAAAAGAGACAAACTGGTCTGGGTTAAAACGCAGCATACAGGCTGCGACTGCTGTTGAAACGACTGCGTCGCAACGAGACCTCTCTCTCTCTCTCTCTCCCCCCTCCCTCCCACCTTCCTCCCACCAGAGACGACTCCTCATCTGAACGCATTCATGTCCGTACCGGCTGTCAACCAAAACCCGCGACGGACAAACCCTCGCCTGTTGTTTAGCTGAGCCGCTGTATGGAGAGCCACAGGCCGGCATCGCCAGCTAAAGCCATCGACGGAGCACAGCCATGTTGCAACGAATGAGGGAGAAAAAAAAAAGAAAAAAAAAGGGATCGCATATTAAAAGGACCCGCATCTTCTCAGCCACACCGGCTTCAAGGCAGTCTCATCAATCGCCTGATGGGAAATTCAATACCCCGCACCTCTTCTGACACCGTTTTATCACATTCACAAGCGAACTGATTCCCAGGCTCTAATGGGGAGTCTGTGTTCAGTGGTTGACAGCAACATACAGCAGTGCCCACAGAATGATCCTAACATGTTTACACTGTCCAGCACTTTCATGGGAACAAGATAAATACCATCGAGTCCAAACTGAACTACCAAGGTTTTTTTTATTTCATCATTTATGAAATAATGTAAAAATAGCCAGAGACGTTTTCAAACAATATTGCAGGTGATTCCAGTTTTGACCATATTACACCTGCATCCTAAAAGACATCTGGATTCTTCTGGATTTTTATGAGCCTAGCATTTAGAGCCTTTAGAGCCCACTGTATGAATCCTCACAACAACCTATTTCTGCAGAATAGTGTGGTGACTATTTGTTCAATGTGGAGCTGATCCTGTGTATGTCAACTCTAGAACTGGTCAAATATGCCTACAACTTTTTCCCTGTAGGCTTCATGCAAGGCTTCACTAACCTCTCATACATGCGTAATGTTTTCATGAAAAAACGTTTTAAGCAAATGTAAAAATGAAATCTGAAGAAAATGTCAACCAGTATGTGTTTCTATCAGCTAGTGCAAAAAGAATGTCAAGAGAGTGCCACAATATGTCATGTTGAGAGTAACTATAACTGTACATTAACTCGTCAATGAACCTAATAGCTGCTTGCCATTTGCTTCCTCTGCGTACACGCACATACGCAGAACCAGGTCCTACAATGTCATCGTTTATCTTATCGGAAACATGTCTTCTGAGTGTTATTTGTGAAAGCCTTTTTAATCTTGCCTTTTGTTGACATTTCCAGAGCGAGTTTTGACATTTCACGTGCTTTCAACATTTGTGGTACTTCTGTCATGACTAGCTGCTGCAACAGCTGAATTGAAAAATGCACTGTTGACTATACTGACAATACAATCACTAGACACAGTGTTCACAGTCTGCAGACTTTAGTGTTGTTAGCACACAGATTCATTACCCTGTGCGAGTAAATCTGACAGACACACGTGTTTCATAAGACCAAGACTTAAAAGCAGACCTTTGTTTGTCCTTTTCCTCCTCTCCCTTGCTGTCCTGGATCTTCCTTTGCATCTCCTCCCTGGTTGGTGCTTCAATGAAAGGTTTCTGGGGAATTAAAAAGGCAGGAAATTAAATAAGATGTAAAAGAATATAATGCATGTCAAAGTTGTTTAAGTACTTATGGTACTACCACCAAACGGAAAGTAATGCCACCTATAAAGACACCATGAGATTTGTCTGTAGCATAAATTAGGTAAATCTATTTTAAGAATTCCAATTTTTTTAAAGGTAACGTGGATACAGATGTTTTCACAGATGTTAAAAGAAATCTGGTGGTGTGATAACGTATGTGCAACTGACCTTGGTGTGACTGTCTCCATCAGCAGTTGTGTCACTCTTCTTTACAGACATGTCTCTTTTGCAGGGGGGAGCTTTTGGAGTTTCCTTTAAACCCTCAGACTGAGCCTCTAGTGTCGCCCTGTGCTGTGGGGAAGAATCTTTTTTCCCTTCCTAAAAGAGACAAACAACACAGCAACATTGTTATGAACTGAAAAAAAATGTCCTTTATTTGCCTGTGATAATACAACCTTGATATTAACAGAGTTTACTCAAAATACCCACAGAAAACAACTGCTTTTCAGCTAAATGTTTTCCTACTCCTGATCAATGTGAACTAAAAAGAAGGAAAGGTAATTATATCACTGCGTAGCTTGTGAACTCACAACTGAATGAGCACTCCATCTCTCTCCTCTGGGATGCAGGCACCGGTATTTTAGTGTGTTGTTAGTTAGCTAATATGTTTCCAAAGGTACATTTTGTTTGATTTGTAAGTTAATTAAATCATCTATTTGATGCAAGTTACATTAATGTTATGCTCGCTTTGTAATGGACCGAAGCTTCCTATATATGTGATTGAGGTTAGTAACAGACTAAAGTTAGTAAATCTGTTAGTAAGTAAGCTGAACTGTAATAATACCTTAACTAAATTAACCCTGAGCCCGTCTAGATAACGTTACGTAACGTAATCTACAGTCTTTTATTTGGAAAAGTCTATTCACTGAAGCGTGTTCTTTCACTTGGTAGAGGCATTTATTCATCTAAGAACATATGAAATAGATATGCTGGGTTTAAGTGTGCTTCTCCGATCTCTCTTCAGCTTCAATAGAACTGGCATCAAACGGAGCATTCGAACGTTGTATGATGACTTAATGAACCTTCTTTCTATTTTAGTTTACTTGATCCGGATCAGGCATATGTTGGTTGAGGGAAAATATGCCATCACATCTGACTTATGTTATACAAGCACCACTTCTTGCGTTGGATAACTGGTGTTGTATACAAATACATACATTAAAAACAGAGCTTAGCTATAAAAACTATTAAATATTTGTTTACCTCTTCATCTAACCACTGCACTTCTGCATGGCTCTATCGGACACTGTAGTTTTGTCACAAACCCAACTCTGAACTACTAAACCCTCCTTATTGTGACATTAGTCCTTGTTGTTTTCTGAGCCACTCTGTTATCATGCTTTGTGCAGATAATCTCAAACTTTGTTAGAGAGATCTTTGCCAGCACTGACAAAAATCCTCCAGAGGTGTATTCACAGTAAAAGCCAAGAAATGTTTATTATCAACAGTAGCTTGACTGTGCATTCAGACATATGGATAAAAGAGGCAGGACACCACTCATTCAGAGGCAAAAAGGCCCATTCTGTGCTAAACTAGTTTTACCTTATGTAAATGTATGCAGAAGTGTCAAACTATAGCACATTCAGGCACCAATGTATTAAACACTTAAACACAGGGAAATTATTGAAAATCCTCCTTTCAGAAACATAGAAACTAGCTTAAAATGTACTAAACTGTCAGAGATTAGTAAACAATGATCAGTCTGTTCTCCTTTCATCATGGAGGCATTGTCACAAAAAACCCCCTGCCCAATCAGAGCTGGGCGCTCTGCTGAGTGTTAAACATACCTGAAAACTATAGATTATGTGAAAGGCAAGAGCCAACCTGCCTCTTTGTATGTGTATTGTAACGTAGGTTTGTCCCAGTGAATAAAACAAGCAGAGTGGATTTCAACAAATATTGATAATGAAGGCACTATTATGCATAAGTGAAGATTTGTTGCTCTAACACTGTAAGGCCTTCAAAGCGGCTGTTCTTGTTTTATGGACTGGCCTCATGAACTGGATGCCAGGGACATAGAGGTTCCTTTTAGACCACTTACCCTTCTAACTCTTGAAGTGGAGCAGGTTTTCTCTTGAGAAGATGTGGATGAGCCCGAGGACTGAGATGATGAGGACCCAGAGTCAGAGTCAGAGGAAGAGGAATCATTAGACGATGATCTTTGTCTTGCTTGTTTTTCTTCCTTCCTTGCATCTCTTCCCCTCTGTTGTGGAGCATCCACTGGGCCTACAGGACCTTTGCTTTCATCCACAACTTTTACTTTTATGGTGGATTCTTTGGCAGCCTGTTCCATCTTCACTGAATCTGCTTTTTCTTTGTCCTCCGATACAAGGCTTGCGGCCCCTTCCTTGCTGGGACTCTGGACCAGTGTGGTACTACCAGTGGTCTCCTTCTCAGGCTGTGTCCCCACAGATCCTGGCGGCCCAGCAACAACCTCCTGTTTCGTCTGCATCTGCGGACCTTCCCGTTCGGTGGGGGTCTGGTGTCGTTCCCCGACACTGGCCCGAGGCTGGGGGGTATCAGAGAAATGACGGGGTCGCTTAATAACCATGGAAGTCGATGAAGCTTGTGGCTGAACTGGGGGGTCCCTTAAGAACCGGAACTTCTTGAATGAGGACTGAGGCGACAGAGGTGTTGGTGACATGGGTGCACCGGATTCTGCTGCTTCACTCCGGGACATTGGAGCATGGGCATCTTCCTGCTCTCCTGCATCTGTCGATGACTTTCTACCTGGTCCTGTGGAGAGGGGGGGAGGAGTGGGCAGAGGGGTGAGACCAATCTCACGGCCACGTTTGGATGGAGGGAGGTGACTCTCCCTCTCCTTTTCAGCCATCCTAGCCCTCTCTTTCTCCTGTTCCAGGGCCCTCTCCTGCTCCTCCTTTTCTTTCTGCATGGCTTTCTCCTTCTCTAACCTTTCGCGTTCGAGAGCCTTCTCCCTCTCCTTCTCCAAGGCTCTCTCCCGTTCAAGTTTCTCCTGCTCTAGAGCTTTCTCCCTTTCCAGCCTTTCTTTCCTCTCCTTCTCAGCTCTTTCCTTCTCCATCCTCTCCTGTTCCAGAGCAGCCTCTCTCTCCAGCCTCTCTTTTTCCTCCCTCTCTCGTTCCAAGGCTTTTTCCCTCGCTATCCTCTCTTGCTCCAATGCTTTCTCTCTCTCAATTCTCTCCCTTTCCTTCCTCTCAAGCTCCAACCTCTCTTGTTCTAGGACTCTCTCTCTTTCCAGCCTTTCTCGCTCCTTTTCCTTCCTCTCAAGCTCCAACCTCTCTTGTTGTAGGGCTCTCTCCCTCTCCAGCCTTTCTTGCTCTAGAGCCTTTTCTCTTTCTATTCTCTCTCTTTCTAAGGCTTTTTCTCTCTCGATTCTCTCTTGCTCCAGGGCTCTCTCCTTTTCTAGCCTCTCTTGCTCCAGGGCTTTCTCTCTCTCTATTCTTTCTTGTTCCAGGGCTTTCTCTCTCTCTATTCTTTCTTGCTCCAAGGCTTTCTCTCTCTCTATTCTTTCTTGCTCCAAGGCTTTCTCTCTCTCTAACCTTTCCCTTTCCAACCTTTCCTGCTCCAAAGCTCTTTCTCTCTCAATCCTCTCCCTCTCCTTTCTCTCAGCCTCTAGAACTCTTTCCCTCTCTAACCGTTCTTGCTCAAGAGCTCTTTCTCTGTCCTTCCTTTCCTGCTCCAAAACCTTTGCTCTTTCTAGCTCCATTGCTCTTTCCCTTTCTTCTCTCTCTCGCTTCTCCCTCTCTTTTTCTCTCTGCAGACGTTCTTGCTCCTGGGCCCTCTGTCTTTCGAGCTCCTTTTGCCTCTCAAGCTCCAGGGCCCTCTCTTGCGCTAAGGCGTGCTCTCGCTCTTCCCTCTCTTTAGCCAAAGCTAGTTCCCTCTCCTGCCTCTCTCGTTCTAGAGCAAGTTCCCTCTCATGCTGCAAAGCCTTTTCTCGTTCTTCTCTCTCTAAGGCATGCTGTCGTTCAATTCTCTCCTTCTTCAGAGCTATCTCTCTTTCCTCTCTCTCCAGGGCAAGAGCTCTTTCCCGCTCTTCCTCAAATTTTCTCTGCTTCTCTTGCCTTTCCAGCTCAAGGGCCTTTTCTCTTTCTATCTCAGAATCCCTCTTTCTGTCCCTGTCTTCTGTTGCAGTGGCCTTGAGCACACTCACAGGTACTTGAATATGGGCCAAATGTGCTCCTGTGACACCCTGGTTGGTGCCTGGAATCATGGGAAACGACACGTGGCCTGCACTGTTGGCTGTGTGAGTGATGGCAGATACCAGACCCTCCGGAGGCCTTCTGCCAGGAAATGCCGTAGCCGAAGGAGAACTGCTGTCTTGCCTATCGCCTTCGCCACCGTGCCAACCTGCTCCCGAGAAAGCACCTTCTGATGCCATCTTACGTGCCAGAAGGGTCAGCGGGCCGGGTTTGCGCTCGGCATGTCCACTCCTCTGTGGCTCTGGGCTGCTACTGCGGCTGCCGCTGCTGGAGGAACCGGAGCTGGAGGTACTAGGTGAGCGCCTAGGTGGGGCTACATCTGGACTAGGGGGGCTCTGTTTAGGGGTGTCAGGCAAGGGGAAGGATAACTCTGGAGGTGGGGAGGGAGGAGGTGTTGGCTGGCGGAGTTGAGGGGACAACAGGGAAGGCATGTGTTGCTGCTGGGGTTGACAGGATGCTCCAGACCTCTCTCTGGTCGTGGGCACTCTGGCTGGCTCTCTGAGGCTTCTCCTCCGAGCGCCACTGTCCCAATCATCATCGTCACCATCCTCCTCGCCATCCTCGCTGTCCTCGTCGTCGCTGTCAGCGGCAACTTCGTTGGATGCAGAACCCCTCGCTGGTCGCTGCTCGCCAGCAGGAACGCGCATGGCCACAGAGCCAGAAGCAGGAGGACCGGACACATCAGCTTCCTGGTTGCTGTTAGCCTCTCCCTCATTCACGGCAGCCAACAGTCCCTCTCCACTCGAGGGGCCAGGTGGCTTGTGCTGCTCAGCCAATGCTGGTGTGACATCCTGATAAGGATAGAAGGGGAGGTGAGACTTATTTTACCATAGTATGCACATTTTCTTTCAAGTAAATGATCTGGCATCTATTGGCATCTTTTGGAGCAAAAAGAACCTCCAGAAATAATGATCAGAGAACTTGGCCTATTGCAATAGATAAGAAAAGATAGTGATGTCTGACCTGGGCTTGAGGGGGGCATGACGTACTGTTATTAACTTCTGTGTGGTCCTCTTGATCTGTTTACAAAAGACAAAACAGACAAAATTACACAAATGTATTGTATAATGACCCGACATGTGTACAGTAACTTTAATGGAACTTTAGAGGAATTTTAACAACACTTACCATTTGTTTCATAGGCTTCGCGAGCCTCTCTCTCCAGACGCTGCCTCAGGAGCTCCTGTTGTTTAGCCAGATACTGCTTGATAAAGCTGTTCTGGCTCATTTCCTCACCAATCTGAATACAGAGAGACCATTAAATATAGGATACAAGCCTTCAAGGACACTTGTGCATTTGTGAAGATTGTGCTAATGCATATTTGTCATTTATGCTTAAGAGGTCATTATATGTGAAGAGGCTTCAGTCGTTGAAATTAAAGCATCTTTGAGACACTTACCTGTGAGTTTGGCTGCAATCCAATGTGAGCAGTGGAGGTCCTCTGCAGATTCTCCAGCATGAGAGCCTGTTATTAAGACAAGAGACTTCATTCATTCATTCGATGTAACAGGCAGGTATTTGTTACTATTCATAGGACTACCACTGTTCAGCATCACTTCCTCTCCTATTAATATTTTTAGGCATGAAAAAGTTTGCCTTTGATTCAGCTCACAGTAACATTGCAAGAATCACAAGGGTCAAACAACCTGCAGGCTGTGGTGAAAGGCAGACCAGACTGAGAATACTGTGGGCAAAGTCGCAAGCAAAACCTGCTGGATCTAACTTTAATTTTAAATTCTATGATGTTAATCCGTATATATCTCAATCTATCGATCTATCTCAGTCCTGAAACTCAGCCATGCAGCATCCCTCCTACTCGGCTGCTTGGACGTTTTTTCCCCTGCATGCACACACAAGGATATACACAACAATACACTAATGTAATGCTTAATAATGGTACAATCTCATTGGGTGCTGAATTGATAAGCAGTACTGCAAATAACACGTAATACATAAAATAAACCAATAACGAATATGTGACCATTTGAGGTCAGTGGCTTGCTGTTGGTGGCCCGCAGGCCTAAAGTGGGAACAACTGTGCTATAAAAACGTCCGTATTTTAAAGAGGGATTAAGAAAGTTGTGTTACACGTTATAACTAAATAACACAGTGTCTTGGTTTCACAGGCGAGTTACAAAGCTACACTGGGGTAATAAACACTTAACATAGAAATGCAAATGTCAACACCACTTGCTGCTTTCATGGCGCAATTCAGCAGACAAATGGTAATTAACCCAGTTTAAGAAAAAAGAGCAAAGAATGGCCGAAGTTTGCAGGCGAGGCAGATTAAGTTGAATACTTGTCGCAATGTAAACAAACTGGCTCGTACAGTCCAGGAAAACATTCGGGAGCGAAAGTATTCCTAAATTTGGCGGAATACAGTAAAATGTGCCCCATAAAACACATCGCATCAAGGTGAAATAGACATACGGAACCAGCTGATGAAAGTTGTCGAGCCACTAAATAACCGGTGTAACGTTAAGCTCCCGGCTGAACACCAGCAGCGCTTGGGACAGACACCGTTAACACAGAAACAAGCCAGGCCACCGCTCAAGTCACTGCGTTAGCGTGGGGAGCTAACGAGCTAACAGGACAACATCACCCGACTCACACTTTGAGATTAGCCAGTAAGTTTATTGAACTCACGGTCTTGCTACGGTCGGTATGTTTCTGCACAACGAAAACACTGCTCAATCACAGTGCAGTGCAAATACACACGTTTCCGGCGATTGTTGGTCGTTAGCCTCGACAACTCTACTACGCTGCACGGCAGTAACGATACTCAGTTGTCGGCCCTCGAGAGAGCATCAGCCCGTCTCATCGTTAACGTTAGCTCGCAGCAACCGTGGCGCGGTTATATCGCAGCACAACTTACCCCCTTGAGCCTTTTAATGAGAGCATTCTTATGCCCGCTTTTCGAGAGTCCTCTCTCCTCAAGAGCAGCTTTTAAATCTGCTACTCGAAGGGACTGGAGCGGTCTCCCGTCCAGGGTAACGTCTTCGAGATCCGCCATTTTCCGTTCCTCTAGTCGGTTCCCAGCGAGAGCGACGAGCAACGCCTTCCTCCACCCGGCGTCATCGTCGACGACTTCCCCCCTAATCAAATATCAAATCAGTATAATATAATTAAAGCCAATGACACACAGAATTCACTCATTTACCCTTAAATGTATTTATTTTACACATGATACACAAATTACGATTTTAATATTTTTATTTTGTCAAAAACATTATTTGCGCAAAATCTGCGCAACCTTGATTTCCTACACAACGAGGCTAATTAGCCGCATTCTCTTCCTGTATATATTCGTTAGAAAGCTCAGCGCGACTGTCGTTCGACATCACTGCACTTTAAAAATGCTGACAGTAAGGTAATTTACGATAAAAAAAATAAAAAAAAATAAAAAAAGAGATGGGTACTTGCAACTATTCATATTAAAAGCAGTTATTGTGACGCTTGACTCCGACGGTAGCATTGTCCACATATAACGCTGCGCTAAGCTACATGTTAACATTACCCAGACCAGAGGAATCTCTCTCGGCAGCTGGCATTGCGGATTAACTCGTAGCAGGGGAATAACTGGCTTTTCTCAGGCTGACACAAACCTGTATTTTCAAAGATGTCGTGGTTCAATCATGTCAGTCAAGGCTCAAATCAGCAGCAGCTACAGCAGCAGCCCACTGACAGCCACAGACTCACAGACACCCTGTGTAGTACTCTCCACTCCAGGCTCAGGGGTCCGACAGAGGGCTCACCGACCATGGCAACACAACACTGGACCGGCTGCTCCAGTCCCAGCCCGGAGGACTTTCCATCAGCTCCACAGGGTGTAGCCAGCCCTCCCAGCCTCGAGAAGCTGTCTTGCTCTTCTCCGAGTGCACGGCAGGTGAGAGACCCGGAGCCCATCTCCTATGTAAGCCTCCAGGAGCAGCGGTGCGTCCTGAGCTGGTTCCAGAGCTGGACCGCCGGTCAGAGGGAGCGGTTCCTGCAGGACCTTCTGGGGAAAGCTGTGCCTGGGAAAGTGTGCACCCTCCTAGATTCACTCAGTACTCTTCAGGTACTTTCTGCTCTGTCACATCCTAACGTGTGTGTGTGTGTGTGTGATATGTCATGTCAAACCTTTAACGTCTGCTTTCTCTTTGTGTACCCTGACAAGGTTAAAGACAGACTACCAAACATCTTTGAATGCCAGCTGCGCCTGTGGACCCAGTGGTTTGAGTCTTGGGGAGAAGAGGAGAGGAATCATTTCCTGCACATGCTGGAGGAGTGGGACCCAGTTTTTGTTGCCCACTTTTATAGGAGTGTAGCCGGCACAGCAGGAAGAGACTGAGCAATGTTTGCAGTGGGATTGAAAAGCAAATGATTACAACAAAATGTGTTAAAGAGGTGACATAGTGGGAAATGTGTGTTAGAGCTGAGATAGTACTCTTGAGAGGAAATGTTTGTGTAGCTGTGATGGGACTTATTATTGAAGGTAAACCATTTCATTGTAAGAACAGACGTGTTCATTCAATATAAGCTGTTTTTATTCTGTTTCCCGCACTGGTTTCTCCAGTGCTGCATCACACATTATACCAGTTTTTTATAAAGTTCAGAACTTTTTGCTCGATGCTTTCATCATTGGTGAAGCTCCGCCATTTAGTGACACAATGGTGTGAACTTGAAATAAACAGGTTTAACTGTTATCTGGCTAAAGATGTTAACTGACTGTTTCTGTACTGGGCCTAGTGACTAAAACACCTGGACTGACATAGACAAGAGGACAAATCCTTTTTCAAATATGAAGGAATAAACAAAATGCAGCATTGTATATTTGTTGTTTTATTGTCTGAAACATTCAGCAGCAGTAATAACAGAACTATTCTGCAGGCATTGGGATTGCGTATTGCCTACTGGCATAACTATAAATGAAATACATGGCTAAGATTTCACACACAGGAAAAAAACTTAACTTGCCCTGTCCTATTTTATCCAGTCAACTGTTCCAGGAGTGAGTAACACAATTGGAGTCTGAATTTCAAGTTCCTCAACACAAAAATTGACAAATGGATAGATTTTGTCTGTAAACCTTTGACCTACAAATGAGTACATATGAGATCTGGTACCAGCGTCGTAAAAAGAGATCTGTCCATTTTTGTAGTCCAGCAGAATGCCCAGTGTCTGAGGCTGCACCTGAACTGGAATTGTAGCTGATCTCCTGTCAATAGCTCGGTACTGGCCCTGTTTGTTCAGGATTATAGTCCAGAAACCATTTGCTGGACTGAATGTTACTGATCCCTTTCTTGGAGCAGATTCACTGGCCATCCCAATGTGGTAACAACGCTTCCCAGCTACAGACACCTCCCAGTACTGTCTCCCCGTTGAGAAGCCAGTCTTGCCCAGGACAGCGAGAAGCACATCAAACCGGCCTGGATGGTCAGGGACATCTTGTATTTCAATACTAGTGGTCATCTCACTGTTATCTGCAGACAGAGCTATTCTTGGGTTTGCTGTGTTTGGATCAAAGGTCATCTTCCCTGAAAACCGAGAAACGCAGTAGATTATATCCCATCTTTCCATCACAATTTGAGAGGAAATTGACATTAAATGTTTAAAGCAGTGATTTAGTATGTCACTTTCATAAAGTGTGGGGGAGTCACAAGAGACAGATTAAATACACAGTCAGAGTTGAAGCAGAAGAAGCTGAGATATCCTGACCCCTGGCACTGGTCTAGCTTCACAACACTGGATCCTGCTTTTCCCATAATGCAACTGGACAGCATCTTTCATTAGACCCTGTCTGGTAAGCAGACTTGACAGGCTGAGCGGTTCTAGGTATGACCAGTAAACTGACCTCAGTGTCTAAAATTAAGTCATCCATACAGTTTAAACAGTATCTGACAAGTCTGTTGTATACAATGTGTGCGTGCAGGTTTGTATATTTGAATCAATAAATGTCAACACTAAATAGAAATAGCAAAGACTCTGCAGACTGAAAAATTGCGAGATGAAATGAACTCTTGTGTGTTTGACTCACTGGGATGGATCGTCTTATCGTCCACATCAGCCACTCTGTTTTGAAGTTCTGAGAAGAGAGAAAGAGCAGTGCAGTTTAGTTTGCACTAGAACTCTAGTGAACTTAGAACTCTGCACTTTTCTGAACAGCACAATAATTACCTTGTAAATCGTTCTCAAGTTTGTCCTTTTCATCTTGCAGGCCTAGCATTGAGATAGAAAAGAAAAATGTATACATTTCATCAAGAATCACTATTGCCTCTCCTCTATTATAGTGAATGAATCTACTTATTGCGTGTGTGGGCAGCACTTCCAGAGGGTTGAACATACTGTAGTAGTCTTGCTGCAGCTGCTTGAGGCTGGCATCCTTGTCATGTAGCTGCTGCTGTAGGAAATCTACACTTTCCTGGGTCTGTTGCTGTTGTCTCTCTAAGTCTGTTTGATGAGATTCATGGTTAGAAAAATGACATCAAATGACACATTATAGCTGTAGGATACATGATCCCACCATTACACTGGTTTCTTGCCTTTCCTCTAATATATACTGACTGAATGTACTTATTTTGCCTTTGGACAGAGAGGTGAACTTACTGCTGTATTCATGCTGCAGGTTGTTATTCTCTGTGGTCTGTTTTTCCAACTCCTGCTGCAGCTGTTTGAGGTTTGCATCCTTCTCATGCAGCTGCTGCTGTAGGCGATCTGCATCCTCCTGGCTCTGTTGCAGTTGTCTTTGTAAATCTTTTTGATGAAATATTCAGTTCAAAAATTACATCAAATGACTTGCTGGATCTCAAGGACAGCTGTGTGTGTAGAGTAATAATGAGGTCATATTGAGGAACTCACCGTCACACTGGGTGTTGGCATCATTGCAGCACATTTTCAGTTCCTTGATCTCTTGCTTTAGGTCTAACAGAGAAAGGAGGTTTAAACGTTGGCATGTATCAAACACGAAGTGAAAAGAACAAGTTTTAAAAGAATAGTGCAACATTTTGGGAAATACACTTATTGGCTTTGTGGCCAGCAGTAAGAGAGAAGATTAAATCCGCTCACATAACTGTATGGTAAATGTGAAGCTTAGCTTAGCTTAGCTTAGCACAAAGACTTGAAAATGGCTAGCATGACTCTGTCCAGGGGTAACAAAAGACTGATTGGCCTACCCTATTCATTCCCTAGCCCAACCAATCTCACTCCTCATGACTAAACCTAACCAGAGACCATTTAGAAAGGAGATAATTCACTTAAGCATAATTTCCTGTATCTGTGTCACATGAGCACAGATTATGACCAATTCCTTCGCCCCAAAGTCACCAAAGTAAACACAGGACCCATTTGTTGCAAGCTGAACATCTTCCCAACATTCTGACACTCTTGTGAGATCTGGCAACACATATCTATGTTGGCAGAGACAGTTCTAAGTTAGTAGGTTATTTTAAAGTTTGTTATCTACTGACAACATCATGCATGCACAACCCACTCTGCTTCATCAACCCACATGACCTTCACAACACTTCCAATTGAAGCCGGAAGAGAGGCGACCACGCCCACTTAGGAAACAGGAAGTGGATACCATTTCATACCATTGGCAAGTTTCCGTTCCAGGCAAGCGTTATTTATTCTACAAAGACCCGCTGCTATTCTGCCTCTGATTGGCTACCCTGAGCTTAACCAACCAAACCAACAAAGGCCAATCAGAGGCCGGGTAGGGCAGGTCTTCACATATAACCCCCCATAAAAACACACAAGTTTGGACAGAGCCTGGCTAGCCTTTCCTAGCAAAAGCAAACACGGGTATTTCCCAAATGGTCAAAATATCTCTTTAAGACATTGCAGTGTATAGGACATACCTTTATTTGTGTTTTCAAGTTTTTTGTTCTCCCTTTGTTGTGTTTGTATTTGTTGTTCCAATTCTGAAACGACCACAACGGTACAAAAAAACCAACCAAGTTACAGATAAAGTAAGTTTGTTAGATGTTTGTTTTACAAAACATACAGATGATTTAGTTTAGACATTATAACAAATTGACAAACCGTTTATATTTTGTTTAGCAACTCTGGACCCCAGTTTACGAGCCTCTTTCACTTTGGCCCTCAGATCAGCAATCTCCATTACTAGCACAGACACGGACACAGACACGGTGTTACTTTGTGCTTAAATAAAACCATAACATGAGTAGAAACATCAGCAAATAAGAAGTTTTCATACTCGAGTTAAAATTCAGTGCATCCGCTTCCTTGAGTCTAAGTTCACTGTCTTGCAGTTGCCTGTTTGATAAATCCAGTCTCTTTTGAAGCTCTGAAAATAATTTAGAGATCAAGGAAATACAACATCAATAAATCTAAATCAGTGTATGTATCACCTCACGACATGTTACAATGTAATGTCACATTTAGTTTTTTACCTTCGACATTCTCAGCATTTTCTTCTTTGAGGTATGATATCTCATCTTCCAATGGTTTAATTTTTTTGTGAAGTTCCATAATCTGAGCCGCTAAAAAACGTGTGTTAGTGTTAGTGTTCTGATGCAATTATATATTTCTGGGGGGGGGGGTTCTGACCAAAACTGAGCAGAACACTTACACAAATTAGCAATCCTCATATCACTGGAGTCCAGCCCCAGAGTCTTATCTTTTATCTGAGTCCTGATGTCCTCCAGTTCATTCTCCAGATCTTTGAGAAAGACAGGATGTTTTATTTCTTGTATGAATGTATGAACAAGTATTCAGAGGTGTACATTTGGCTTGACGACATGCAGCTTCTCACCTTTTATTTTCTCCAATTCAGCTTGTGCCTGAGTCTCGTTTTGCTTCTTCAGTCTTACTATTTCCTCTTGTTGAGCCAAGATTTTAAACACTAACAGAGGAAAGGCTGGATTAGATCAATTCAGTGGACGTAAGACCATGACCAACAATGATGGTGATGATTACACTTTGTTGTCATTGTGATGACGACTCACTCAGTTTGGTATTTTCATTGTTTTCATCTTGAATTCCATCAATCAGACGATTCTGTTGGTCTGTTAGTGCTGCAAGAGAATTCCATATGAGCACATGCAGTGTTTCTATGGTTTATTCAATATTATATTATAAACTGTTATTGCTCTAGGGTCCTTAGCATATATGAACAAGATTCTGTCACTCACCTTTAATTTTAATGTAATCTGCGTCAGTTGTTGCCACATTTGCCAGTTTCTCAATCTCTGTTTGTATTGTAATAATCTGTAGAACTAGAACAAGGGTTAAAGATTGACCATCATATTCCAGCATGTAGAACTTCCCATCTCAACTATGTACACATAATTCAGTGATTTTGGTTTTTCACTAGGTTGTTAATCATGTTCTACTCACGTCTTTGTGGTTGAGCACTTCTCGCTTTTAGCTCCTCTGTTTTCTTGTCCAGCTCATTGGTTTTCTCCTCTATTATTTTTTGAAGTTCTGCAAAACAAAAAAAGACTGGGATATTGTCTGTTCTTTTTAAGAGGAATAACACCTCACATCACTGTTTAGATGTTTATCTGTCACTAATCTCTAAACTGTGTGCACACATTGGAGTGCTAAATTTAAACAACATGGAAATTAAATATCTTACATGGTATATACTTTATATCAAGCAGTGATGGAATATATGGATGTATGGACAACATCAAATTATATGGTGACAATGAAACACACACACTGACCTTTGATCTTGGTTTCGGATTTAGTGTTCTGTTGTTGTCTCTTTAGCTCCTCCAGTTGCAGAGTTAAAGTAGAAATTTGAAGAGCTGAAAGAACCACATTTAATAAAAAAGAAAATGAACCAACTATGTTCAAATGAAATCAATTTCCACCATCCATTATCAGTGAATCATTAATCAATCAACCGATTCGCTGTTTGGTAACACAGCTCCAACACTCACCAAGTGAAGTAACAGTGTCAGATTTGGACTGCAGTTCGTTCATTTTGGCATCCAAGTCATTCTGCAGATCTACAAGATCCACAGACAGAACAAGAAGAAAGATTTAAACACCTTAAATAGCATGATCTGAGGAGTGTGAATAATTTATTTCTAAGATACAAGTTTCTTTATGCTCATCCAACAAGCAGCATCTGCTCAGCAAGACTGGCTATCTTCTTATCTATCTGGCGATCTAGCATTGCCCTCTCTCCCCCTTCTTAATGGCTTCACCTTTCCAGACACTTGTGCAGGCTATCTGGCAATCACATGAACCAAACGTTGCCCATAACACACCCCTTTTTATTTCACTTTATGCAGATGATACTGTCATACATGTAAGAACCCCCCCCCCCCCAAATTGATTGACCGTTTGTTAATTATTTGACAAGGTGAAGAGCACTTTTTCCCCTTAATGAAGTGAATGACCATATGTATTTTCCCCAATATTGACATTTGACATTGACATCAAATTAATGAAAACACTTGTTCCAGTCTATATTGTCAGTCATTGAGATGAGTAAGATCACTGTACCCATCTATTAAATGATTCGTCTAGCTCCCCCAGTAAGCTATCTGTGACTTAAAGGGGTAGCCAGAGGACAGTAAAAAGCCACACATTAAGGCATCAGCTGTCCTGTACAAGTTTGAATACAGAGGGGTTGATATGCAAGATTTTGAGTGATATTCCCTCTGCTTTTCCTTCCATACTTTAACTGGATTTAGCTCTAAAGCAGTTTGGTGCAATATTGATCAAATCATTTGCTAAACAGAAAAAGATGCAAAGACTCTCCCATTTTAAACAACAAGTTTTAAAGTAGACAATAAACCCACTGATTTCCCACTGTGGGGTCATAAGGTAACAAGTACACTCACCTTTAAGTTTATGCTCAAAATTGGAACACTGTGCCTCTGTCTGGTTCAGTTGATTCTGCAGAGCTGGTACAAAAACACATTCATATTCAACTTAATTTTCTTTTTCATTTCTTGTTGCAGAAACCTACACGTGCTAGAGGTGAACTTACCCTCGATCTCAGCCTGATCACGAGAGTGCTCCTCCACTTTTTCCTTCAGCTGCTCTCTCAGCTCTGGAAAGAGTAAGATGAAGTAAGTAAGATGCTTCAGCTTTAGAGGGAGCTACTGCTGATATATGAATTCAATAATGTCAAAGGGGAATGAGGCACTCACTGGTAATTGTAGCAGAAGCTGCTTGGCCGTCACTTTGCTTTTCTCTTTCTAGGTTTCTGAGTTGTTTGTGCAGATCAGTGACTGTAAGAACTGAGAAACACAGAAATAATCTATTGTGAGATGTACTATTTCTCAATGATGAACGCAGGCACCCTTTTTACTTACTCAGTCTGGCATTTGTCTGATTCTTCTCATTCAGCACGTTGACATAATTCTGCAGCTCTTTCGTTGTCGTCTCAAGATCACTTCTGAGTTCTGGGACAAATTTAAAGAAGTTCAAACACATTTATTAGTTACATGCAGGGGTATCGTACATCAGGGTACAGCAGTATCGATATTACAAATAACCTCGGCAGGAGGACACAATTAGCTTGTTTAGGGATTTGTAAAGGTTTGCTGGAGATACTTACGGGTAGCCTGAGTGGTTCCTAACTTCTGGAGGTCTAACAACTGTCTCTTCAGCTGCTCTGCCTGACTCTGCACGTTTATGATTTTCAGGACTGAAGAACATTACGACAGAGAGGGTGATAATGTAGTTTAATTAAAAAAATACTGTAATAGGACCAACAACAAAGAAGAAAGAAAGCACAACTTGTCTATGAAACGTTCTTTTGACAGTTATTTCAAACTCACTCAGTTTTGTGTCGTCTGTGTCGTCTATTTCAGTCATAAGGCCATCCACTCTGTTTTGCAACGCTAGGAAAAAGTAATGAGTTTTTAATGTAAACCATATTTTGTCAGTAATTTAATTTCTCCAATAATTTCACTGGCACTGGCATTTAAATAAAACTTACATTCTATACGGCCACTCGTGGTCTCATCGGCAGCCTTTTTCTGAAAGCCCCATATTTCATTTTGCAGCTCAATGATCGTTAAAACTGAAACAAACAAACATGCAGTGAATTTCACTGGCTTTACTTCCTCAGAAATGTCTCACCAGTCTGCAGCATTAAAGACTAAATGACCATTTACTTTTTTTAGTTCCACAATTCTCTAAGCTACACTGACTGGGAATACACAAGTATTTGTGCTATATTTGAAAATATTTCTATTTAAGATTTTTGATAATTCTTGTTCAGTACACATTTTGCAGTCTTGATTTTCATTTCTACTATATCACAGGAGCCTCAAAAGCCCACAGTACATTTCCATTTTAAAGGTAAATTAATATAATTTAACATCCAGCAAATATCTGGTTTTACAAATAACGTCACAGACATGCGATACATCGTACCTTGTATATTAAAGACAACTTTCAGGTAAGTATAAAGACGTTTTGCACATTAAACGCTCAAATTGTCACACATACAGTAACAATTTGTTTTGATTAAAAAGGTTATGTAAACAGACTGAATTCATATTTTTGATAAGGTTACAGTGTTTCAAAGGTTTTCATTACTCATTTCATTTCAGTAATAGTTGCAGATCTAGACTGTACTAAATACATTTTTAAACTTTCATCTAAAAAGTCGCTATAGCAACACTATCACAAAAAGCATATATATCATATATCCCTGTATATAGTGTATTGTGTGTCAAACTCAGAGGGGCAATAAGAAATTACATTTGAGGATGATACAGCAGCAACAAACTTGATATTTTAGGTTGTGACAGCAGCTGCTAAGTTAAATATGATTTAGACTTTGGACTGTGATCCAGATGATCACAGAGGATCAAATCAAAGTACTCACTTATTTGGGGGTTTGGAATCAGTCTCTTTATGTCTGTAGTCTTAGTGTTCAGATCTTCTTGCTTCACCTCCAGTTGCCTCTGCAGCTCTGTGAGGACCTGCCCAGTTCTGTGGAATGCCACATTTGGTATAAGATCCCCGCAAATCTAACAGCTGGACAGCCCTGTGCTCCACAGGATGAAGGGATGACTCAAAACAAATTTTCTACAATGTAGTGTCTTTCACGAAACATATGAGTGACCGTGTCACAAGCAGACCACCTGTGTCTGGTGCAGAGCTCAGGTCAGATGCTAAAGGCCTCCATGACCGTCCAGTCAGCTGAGCAAGGCCTCTTATGCTGATGAGTGGGCAGTAAAAACAATAAGTTTTCGCTCTGTAAGCAGCCCCCCCTCGCCTGCTCTCTCCTCCCACGCTCCCCTCCTCAGTGTAACCACAAGGTCTGGTGTCCAGCACGAGGAACTCGAGCATTGGCCCACTAGCTCCACTTAAAGGCAACCTCTGATGTGGCCTTTCTGATCTTCTGCATGTCTCACTGACTTTCCTCTTGACTCTCCTCTGACTTGGAGTTTTTCTTTCTGTCTGTACCTATTAGCCATTTTCCCTCGCTGTTGCTCTCCTCACACATGCATAGTGCTCTTATAGACTTTCCTATAGTCTAACTGAAGGGAAGCTGGCCATGTCAGAAAAACATATGTGAGAAGAGTTTGGAGAGATGATGAAAGGCAGCGATATCTCTTGCAGTCAGCCTTAACAACTCCTTGGAAGTTCAAGCTTCCTTGATACATACACACCTTCCCCTCCCGCTCTTCCTCCCCCCTCCTCATCTTTGTGGATGACATGTATGTGGCTGTATGGAAACCAGATGTGCAGTGTTGCAGGGAAGAGAGGAGGATGAGAGAAAGAGAATAACCAAGCATGGAGGTTGTATAATACTTCATTAACAGACTGCAGGAGATGTGGGGAGGCTTGAGAGGAGGAATACAATAATAATCACATTAGGAGTTCAGGACAGCACACTGTGTAATATTTTAGATGCCACTATCCTGACCAGGCTCTGAGCGAGCAAGGGGGGTTTCCTTGTGGATACGGCTGGGTCAGGGCAAGGGAGCTGGGCTTTGTAAGCCTGAATCAGATCTCCTATTGATAGAAGTGTTTTTCTGCGGGGCTTGGGAAACCACGGCGGATATGGCCGAGACAGGGGTTCGGGGGAAAAAAAAGCAACCTTAAAGAAGTTGAAATGTTGTTTGTTTAAACTTCCTTGCACCCTGTATTTTTTTCACCCACACATACCTCCCTCCTCAAAAAGAGACGGCTCCCACCGCACCCACACCCAATTCAAAGTGCAGACATTGTTTAAGTGTAACAAAAGCAGGCACGTAGCTCATAAGCTGGTAGCCTTAAGCAGCTCAGCCACTGAGGGGGCAGACACTGGCAGAACTGCATGGCTAAGATCACAGTGTAAAAAATACACAATACAACGAACAACACTGAGATTGGGGGCATCTGGCCACACACAAAAGTTATGTTTGGGTAATGGGGAAAATAATTTCCACGCATAGCTCCATGTGTAGCTAAATGGAATAATAAGATGCAGACACAACGGAAAAAAGTATTAGGTTATTGATCCCTCTTCAGGTATACCACAAGTAAAACCTGTGTGTGTGGTGTGTGTGTGTGTGTGTGTGTGTGTGTGTAGTGAAGAGAGAGAGAGAGACTGCTCTTGCAACCGTCCAGACTGTGTGGTACCTTGTTTAAAGTTCAAACTGTGTTTTCTATTTTTAAAATCAATGGAACAAGAAAGCACTTGAATAGGAGAGCAAGAAGGCACCACCAAGACCTTTCACAGCAATGTGTCATAGCAGGGAACCACAGGCGATTCGTTGTACTGGTTAAACCTGTGCTTTTGCTGCTGTGACCGGGCAGAGCATGTGCTGTGAAAAAGGTTAGTCACTCTGTTCACTGTCATCACTGTATATCATTATATCACAACAGTGCTTATTATGTCAAATGTTCATATCAAATCAAATTGTTATGGCATTGCTAAATACTAAATGGGTACATGTATAATTATGTATTACAATGTATAATTGACAAAAACACTACAAAATGGACACATCTATTTGTAAGGTTTTTGAGTATAGGTTGGTTCAAATCATGTCAGACCTTCCCATTTGTTCTGAAAATCTTTTGCTCACAAACAAAAGGCAACCACTTCTGCTCTTTAATGGAGGAAGCTAACACTGCAGCGTGAGCTCTTTACGTCCTATCTGTGTATGTGTGTGTGTGAGTAACAGATAGAGACTCCAGAGAGGGACCCTCTGTTCGTGTTTTTTGTATCAGGTCTTGGTGCAGGATGTGGCAGAGCTTTAACTGACGCAAATGAAGACCATGTGTAACCTATATAGCCACTCACCAGTTCCCTTTAAGAAGTTTCCCTTTCCTACATCCCACATCCTTGTTACCAGGCAGAGAGCAACTATTCTCTGTTAATCATTCATTCTCATTTGATGGGAAAGTTACTCACTCTTGGTTAGTCCTGCAATTACAGTATGAGGTTCGGGTTGGCTATTATAGGACACAATAGCCATGAGCAGGACTTCCCCTGTTTAGAAGTTTCCATTCATCAGCCTGCAGGCTACACATATGCCAACTGAAACAGGCACAGGAAGTGTCCAGCACAGAGAAAGACAGGGACATAAAAGGAGCTTGTTAATGACGTCTTGAGTAGAGCCTAATGCAGACAAAGAGATGAGATACTGAGATTGGTGGATGTGATGGGAGGCACTTGGCAAGGAGGAGTTTATGTTTGGAGTTCAGCTACTGTAGAAAGTGGACAGTAACATTGGAATCGGGACTAGAAATTACCTTTTTATTTATCTGGGTGAAATGTGAGCCAGAGGAGTGGAGATGGTTGGAAGAGGCCGGGGCATTGTGGTGTGGTCTTTTGTTGGGCTTTGTGAAAAAGAAGTGAGTCATTTCGCAGACAGTGAAGAAAAGCTCTCCAGTTACACACAGAGAGATGTGAAAAGAGAGGACTGTGGGGAAGAATTATGCTGAGGCAATTCTTTTCTTCGCTCTGCAGAATCAGCTGGGGAAGACAGAAAACATTAAATAGTCACCCACAGTTAAATGTCTGACTTGTGTGCAGGTCAAGGAAACGCTTTTAGCGAGAAAAACATCACACACGAATAAAGACTATATACTGAAACCTGCTGAGGGGAAAGAAAACTGCAAAAACACATGATTTTCTTCCTTACATATCCTTTACTGTGACCTTGATGTAGTCAAAAAAGCCAATTAAAGAGATCCAAACCAACCCCCATCCCCCATCCCCTCGTTGCTGTGTCCCGCTGTGTGTCTGGCCTACATGATGCAGTTGGAATTCCAGATGTTGCTCATGGAATTCTGCTCCATCTCTGGCCTCCAAATGTGACTTAACTCTTCTCACTCCTCCTTCTCCCCCCCCCCAA
>NW_023339796.1:19363150-19374028 GCF_004916995.1 Morone saxatilis | reverse complement strand
AAAAAAAAAAAAAAGCCTTGTGACTTCTCTCCCCGCCCCGGCTCTTCACAACACTGCAGGGAAGTAGAGACAAATGGGCGCCCTAAATCTGTTCGGCACAATAGGAAAATACCTCATCATTTTAATTGCAAAAAGCCCCATTGCTGTAATCATAACATATCATGTAGGCGCTGACCCCCACCCACTCGCTTTCTCTCGCAGTCAGTCATCTTTACAGTGAGTCTGATGGTTGTATGGCAGTTGTTCATTAGTGGGATCATTAAGGAGTGGGGAGACGCCTAAGTTTGCTGTTTGAGCTTTTATTGGCTGGTTGGTGGTTGATGGGAGTGCACACATACACCGTGCATAATGCACAAATAAAGGCATTTATAGCTGCACAAAAACATGCATGAGAGCATGTTTGTATTGCTGTACTTGTGAGGACTTAGACTGACTGCATTCTCTCACTGAGCCCATTCCAAAAAATGAAACCTCTCCACAACTTATCGAGCCCTAAATCCAAACCTTAAGCCTTGAAGAAAGGTTGCATGATTTTCCTCATCTTCCCACTCTTGTGAAGGCTTGTTGGTCCTCATAAGTATGGAAACACAAGAACACACACACACACACACACACTCTCTATAACCATATAGCTGAGATATGTTTTCCTGCTGTGCAGCAACGGCTTCACACAATCGTCTTCATCCCTGTTTCTACTTAAGCTTTGGATCCAGTCCGCGTTTTCCGACCCAGTTTCTGGCCTGCCAGTTTCCGAGCCCCAGTAACGCAGAGTGGTGCAGTCGGGGAGCAAGAAACCTGGAGGTCCAGGAAGACTGGGGAGGACCAGGCAGAGGAGCTGTGTGATCAGTGTGAGAGGTACATAGTGCAGGTAAGAGATGGATGATATGAAAGCAGTTAAGTCTAAGTTGGAAAATGACTGAATTAAAGGGGGTGAGTGGTTCCAGTTCAGCTAAACGCAGTTTAGAGATGGCACAAAGGAAGAAAGATTAGGTGAATGATTTGCTAAGTGAAAATCAAAGCACATAAAGCCTTTTGAAATGACTTTATTCGGTAGGAAAAGATTAAAAATATAAGTAAGAGCACACACAATCTCAGTGAGAAAACTAGATCATTATTATCATCATCACTAGTATCATTATCATTGTTGTTTCACTGCTTATAACCCCTGACTATTAATAAAGCACCATTATTTGTAAACAAGTACAATGACAAAAAGGAGTCATTTTCAGATCTTCAATTTATTTTCATTTGAGATGGATTCAAGGTAAAAAAAAAAAAAAAGAAAAACAATCAAGTTTCAAGAATACATAACCCCCTTCCCCATTCACTGTCCCCACATATAAAATTAAGGCCACTTTCAAAACTGTATGTCACTGTCCAGCAGGACTTTTTAATGACAATGTACAAAAACACATTCTTTACACAGAGGACAACAACAATAATAGTAATAGTCATAATAATAATCACCACTAAAGACATTGATATAAAAAAGGAAAGGACACAGTTGCATTTATTGCTTTACTCTGACAGGAGTGTATCTCATGCTTCGTAAGGACATAAGCTAATGTTTTGTTTCCCTTTTATGGTCCATACTGGCTCTGACACGTAACTTTACTGGAAGATTAAGAAACACAATGACTATGCCACTGTGGTTTCCAAATATTTGTGTTGATGTGAGTGTGTGCAAGTTAACGAGGGGTTGTAACAAGCGATCAAACGCGCTCTTTGCTTACTCAAAGGAACATGCTAGAATGGGCATCATGAAAGATGCAGGTTCGAAGCGGAAATTCACAAGGACACAAACACTGACCACTGACACAAACTAAAAATAAGACATTGAAAAAGGCTAAAACAAACAGCAATGAGCTGGCGTCAGTAACCACGAGGCATACAGAGACAGACGGGAGTGAAAAAAAATGAAAAAAGTGGAAGGACGGAGTGGTTGAGAGATAGAGCAAAAGGAATCTGGCAGTGGTAAAAAATATTTTAAAATGCAAGTCTGGTACTTTCCTTCTGCTCTTTCTCCACTTGTATCTCTTTCTTTCCTGCTCTTATTATCTGCCTTCAACATTTCCTTCCTCTTTTTTTTCCTCTTTCTCTCCTGGTCTTTCTCTCCTCTCTCCCTCCGTCTACACCTTGTCCAGTAAAGATCGTTGGCAGTAGAGGAGTCGGCGTGGGGTACCGTACCGATGGAAAAACACCAAGACTGCCAGCGTCGCAATCACACACACTAACAGGAACAGCGGCACCACCACCGCCGCTGCTCCACTGCCACCACTGACCCCTTCCTCCACATCCACTTCAGTAATGATCACCTCCGTTTCTTCCACCTTCTCCCTTTCCTTCTCCCTCTCTCTGTCCCTCTCTCTGTCCCTCTCTCTATCTCTAGTTCTGTCTTTATCCTCCCGTTCCTTTTCCTTCTCCCTCTCCTTGTCCTTGTCGTGTCCGCCACCACCTCCTCTTCCATCTGTCTTGGGGTCTTCGTTGGGGCAGCCCATCCAGTCACGTAGGGCTGATTTGGGGTATCCCGGCTCCACGCGCATCATCTGGTTGTTGAACTTCCAGTACTTGTTGGCTTTGTAGAAGTAGGTGTACGCTAAGGGGTGGAAGAAAGAAATGTGAGAAACAAACCTGAACTGAAGCTACTGAAGAGCTCCTTCGGTTCACATTACAATGTGAAAAAATAATCTAAGTAATATTATACACACCACCCTTACCTTGATCTTTGCTCATGAAAGCTGCCTTGATGTTGTCAGGCACTCCCTGCCACACATTAACTAATTTTGGATAGCCATCATCAACACTGCGTGTATCTTCGTTGAAACGGTAATACCTAAACAAAGAACAGATGGTCACATTCAGACTCCTCCTGCTACTTGACTTAAACTTCGATTATGAGGACTTGTGACTAGACTTGTACTGGCCCCAAAATACTTAAGATGGTACTTGAGACTTGGTCTGACAGACTTCACTTGAGACTTTTCTTTGACCTAAAAGAATTTGGTACTTGACTTCAGACTTGTTCTGACTGAAGAAAGACTTGACTTGGACCTGGCCTACATGATTTGGGACTTGCTCTGAAGGACTTGTGACTTGAGACTTGGTGTAGACTGTTCCTATAACCATTAATACTTGACTTGTTGTCTTGAGTTCTCTTGAATAACTTGGGACCTGACTTGGACTTGATCCCCAAAAGTAAAAAAGAGACCTGCTCTGATTCAGCTGATTCAGTGTGTTTGTTTCTACTGGACCAAACCACTAGAAGGACCACAAAATTGGTGTTGTTTCTGCCACAATATGGCAGATGGATTGTTGTTAACTCTTCCAGCAGCCAGACTGGTCATAAGGCATGAGCAATCTCAGTTGTTTACAAAAAAGAATGAGCATCCACTTGTCATGAACTGTTTATTTAGGTGAATTTTTGCACTGTAATCACTGACTGCCATATTTTACCCAGTTTAACTATGACTTTGGTTAAACATGTGGAGGCTTAACAAACTCCCTCAACGTCTGTTTTAATGTTTAAATGAGAAGCAGGTTAGTAATTCAGGATAAATGACTGACTTCAAGAATTTGGACCTTAAATGGTCAACATTCAAACACGTTTTGGTGGTGGTGACGCAAATAGATTTTCCTTCGTATCAGTTATTTATGAAGTTCACCCATAGTGGGATTCTGTACACACATGTAAGATGACTTACTTGTTTGCTCTGAAGAAAAATGTCTGTCCAGTGGGGGTGTAGAAGAGAGCAGCATCTATTCGGTCTTTGGGAAGCCCGTTGCCCATTTCCTTTATACTTTTAGGGTAATCATGATCCAGAACTGATTCAGTGAACACCCAATACCTGTCACCTGGCAGTTGGGACACACAGAGATACAGAAACAGAGGAAGAACACTTATGAGTTAACCGGACAATGTTGCCCGCATGATGATGATGATGAAGGGAAAGGGAAAACCTGTAAATGTTTTCTCAATATACTAAAACCAGACTTACCTTTAAAGAAAACAAACTTCCCATCTTCACTTTCAAAAGCGGCATTGACATGAGTCGGCAATCCCCTCCAAAAGTGACCAATCGGCATGGGATATCCATCCAGAACATGGTTGTTACGTACCCTCCAGAACCATTTATCCTGAAAGAGAAAAAAGATTTATTAACAAGATTTATGACAAACTGGAATATCAAAAGTCCAACAAGGTTGCGTGGGTTTACCTTGAACACAAACATTTCTCCTCTGAGGATGGCGATGGTGTCGAAGTGTCCATCACAGATGTTGGGGCCAAAGCGAGGCTTGTCAGGTGAATATGTGGGCTGGGGGCTGTGGTACGGCGTACGGGGTGTTACAGGGGGTGGCTGAGGGCCTGATCTAGACCCTATGTGAACAAAGACATATGAAAATGATTTTCCGAGAAACATAACTTGTCAACATCATTTAATGCTTGTCCTGTTACATCAAATTAAATGTAATGATCCCCCATGTAGATTACAAGTTATACAGAGAGAACAGTACAGACTACCAAAGACCAAAATTAGAGTTTAACATCTACTTTTCAAGTCTACAGGTTTCTTTTGGTGTGTCATTTAAATTCTGAATCTGATAGTGAAAATTGCAACCAGCAGATAAATATAGAGCTCTTTTTTGATCACTTCGATTGTAAACTCTCGGTAACGCACCATAAAGCTGCTGTATGCCTCTGCGATCGTCGTCAGGAAGTTGGAAGCTCTCGGTGTCCATCCACTGGTAGAAGGGAGCCATGATGGCTGAAGGGTCATTAGAGTGCTCCAGGCCCAGAGCATGTCCCAGTTCATGCACCGCAACCAGGAAAATATCATTACCTAAAACAGAGTCAACATCAAAACACCATTTCATTTTACCTTTTTCCCCAAATAAATGAAAGCAAAGTGGGAAACATAAAAAAGGGGGAGTTTTATTGTGCTAATGAGACAATGGGAACTAAACGAGAAGGAGCAAATGTTGCAGTTTTCTCTTTTTTCTCTTTTTTTTCTCTCTCTTTCTTTATAAGTGACTCAAGCACAGGCAAAAACTTATTACATCAGTAAAACAAAAATAAAATGATGCAGGTCATGTGAAGATGTGTCTGACTAAAACAACTGATGTTGCAAAGCTTTGTCCTTTACCAGAAATAAACACTTCATCATTTACGTAATCTTACATAAAGCACACATAGCTGTAGGGGATTTCCCGCATTCCTTCCTCAAATGTACTGACCCAAGACTGGACCTGTTGCTGCTTGCGTTTTGCTTACAACAGCACAATTCAGTCTTGACTGCCAAAATACAAAGCAACTCCCAACATCTGTGTCATCACATTTAAAGGAATCACAAAAGAAAAAATCCTTTCTATCAAAATATCAGTTTCAACATAGATCCAACAGAGCCTTACCTGACAGATCCTTGTTTCCAATAGTCCAAGGTTCAGCTGCATCAAAGTGGGTGTCCCCACCGATGCCATTACCAGGGAAATAGGCGTGTGCCAGGAAGCCCCCCTCGCCATCGAACGGGCTGCTGTCACCATGGAAACCCTCTGCGAAGAACAGCATAATGTCTGCAAACTCCTCCACCTTGTCCCGGATGTAACTGTAGGGGATTTCCCGGAAGCGGAGCGGGGTGATACTCTCCCACACCTTGAAGGCCCTCCTGATGGCCTCGTGGGTCTCGTACTCACCCACCTTAGGGGTGTAATTCTGTATACTGAAGAGTGGGGAAATGTGTGTGTAGGTTTGTGGGGGTGGGGGGTGGAGAAGGTAAAACAGAGTTAATGTTATTTCGTCTTCATAGAAAAACCACATCAGTTGCTTAATAGTCACCTCAGCAGCTTGGGTTGTCTTACATCAAACATTAAACTAATCAAAAAAGTCATTGTGTAAAATGGTGTGCTTCAGGTACTGTTCCATCTTGTCTCTGCAGTTTCAGCACATTCAGATTGGCTGACTTACGAGAAAGTGATGTCGTTCTTGTTCCACTTCAGGCCCTGGGTGGCGTATCGCTTCCTCCGCAGGTTGCTCTTCAGTTCGGCACCAAACTTATCTGGCACGCCACAGCGTGGCCGCTTCATGGCCCTGCCAAAGACAAGACATGGTCCGCTCAAAACAACGTAAAAATGACTGCTTTAATTTGTATGCTGTAATTTTACTACTTAGAATAAAGCTGTGTGAAGGTGCTCACTCAATTGTGTTGGTGTCAAAGGTTCCGGTGACAGTGAGGCCGTAGAACCTCTGCATGTTGGCGATGGCCGAGGGGATGGAGTGAGGGGAGCGAAGGGAATGGGTCCTCATGTCCCCCGGGGGAAGGTAACCATACTGCTGCAGCCATGACTTTAAAGCAAAGCAAGAAGGAGACAACAGTGTGGCTCATGAGAAATATTGCACAATGAATCTGAGGAAACTCCAGTCTCAGTATGAAGAAGGGGGGGAGGGTTAAATTAGAAACAGACACAGAGACACATGATATCCCACCTGACTTTTGTTGTTTATCAAAGCCAGAACCAGATTTAAGCAACTATTTGGTATGCTGTTGATTATAAGTTACAGGGAATACAATTTCAGGATGTTTTTATTCGACTGCAGCAAAAACACATTCCTCGCTGACAGCAAAAATAAGGTCCTAAATAACATGTTTCTGTGTTTTGCTATCTAGATATTTGGACGGTCAGAGCAACATCATTTAAAGCAGCTGGCAAGTTTCCATTTAATGACTAAACACAAAAGCTATTCAACCATCAACATTCCGCTCTACAGTGAGGACCATAGTTGACTGAAACAATGTGAAAGAATAATGCCAAGCTTAAGCCCAAAAAAGGTTTCAAACAAAGTTCAGGTTTCGACAAGAACACTGAGACAGGAACTGAATGAGGAAATCCCCCTCCAAAGAGTTAAAGATTAACTTCAAGTTTCTACACTAATGTTACTTTCTAGCTACTTGTTTGTGTTTCAGATTGCAACAGTTATAACTGAGCTCATCTGTTGAGTTTGCACATGAAGAAGGCATTAGTTTGAAGCCCTTCAAGCACATATTATGATGGTCATGGTTATGATGGAGTTCTTTATGCCTCGTGATCTCTCAGCCTCAGCTTAGCTTGACCTTACTTTCCCCTGGAAACCCATTTCACTGCAGTGCTGCTCTGACATCTGGACCTGTGCCAGCGGCTTCTCTCCGCACCTCTCCCACACAGCCTCTCCTAAACTCTTTTCCTCTCAAACTAGAGCAGGAAAAATAACACTGGGACTATTGTGAGCACAGTGAAAACCGAGTCTAGTTTGATATTCTGCTGTACACAGTCACTCTGTGAGCTTTTAGGATGTGTTTTATTGTTTGGATATACTATGGGCCTGACTGATAAAGGTTAGCCGTCGAAAATGACCTTTCGTCAAGCCTTGCACGTTTCCGCTTGATGTGAGGTGACTTAATGTGATCTGCACATTACGATAGCTATAGTGGGTGTTTGTGCAGAGATGGGGATTGGGAGAGAGAGAAAAGAAGGAAGAGAACGATAGGGAGTGTCCCAGGGTGAGACATAGGCCTTGGGCAACCTCAGCCGATGTCTCCAGTTGAGCGGCAGCGTCAGTCAGTAATTTAACTAGGAATTTCTTCCTCCTCGCATCCAAACCTCAAAGTCAAACTCTTCCCCCCACGTCCATGTCTCTGTCTTCGCCTCGTCACTCCACCCCTTCTCCTCTCTTCTCCCTCATCCCTCTTTTATGGAAAACCCAGGGACTTGAGGGTAAATACTTATGAACAACCACACCCAGAGCCACTCAATAATTGCTGTATAGCCCATCTGCCGTTAAAGGTTGCTAAATACAATGAAGGCAAAACATGTTGAACTGCCTTGTTTCAGCATTTCTCCACTAATACCGTAATGTGGAACTGTGGAAGTAGTGCATAGATTATCTGAATATGTGCTTAGCTCTGTAGGTTTATATTTACACATGACTATACTTGTGTGAGTTTGGTCAGGAATGAACGGCAGAATGGCATTTCGGAGGGCCTTGGAGGTCTAATCTCTCCCTCTCTGTCTGTTCTGGAGAGACATGGAGGTCTCAGTGTTTAGACTTCACCCCTGAATGAGCCCTTTCTGGTTCTGACTCACCCATGGAGCTCCAGTGGACACATAAAGACTCACTGTTTGCCACTGTTACAGCACATCCACATGAGCGGGAAAGTCAAAAACAAACTTCAGCATCTCAGAATTGGACACATTTCACTGTGAAAAAGGGTGTTTAAGGCTCGATTTGACTGTACTTGAAACCTTATGCTTCTCTTTTACACATTCATTGTTTTCTTTTCTACAAAAGCCTAACTTTGCCCTCAGCTCAGTCAAAAGACTGCTGTTGAGTGACACTGAACATTTGTTTTAACTTTAAGGCTCCCACGCCTCTTTCATGAGTCCCTCAGGTGACTTGACAAAGTCTTATTCACCGTCGCACTTGGCTATTTTGGACCACACTAATGGGCTGAGTAACTACAGCAGTGGCAGGAGGAGGAAATGGTCACTATTTACAGTGGCATAGGAGATGACAGCCCAAGCTAATACAGTCTTTTGATGTAGGGCAGTAGTTCCCAACCTTTCTGGTCAGTTGTAGGACCACAGCCCTGTCCACCGAACTCAAATACCCCTTCATTGACAACTCATAATTTCAATTATTTGTCCATTACTTTAAACTGTTTCAACTGTTTATCCATTATGTTAAGCTAATTATTTCAACTGTTAATCCATTACTCTAAGCTAACTACTTTAACTATTTATCTATGACTTTAAGCTAACTAGTTTAACTGTTTATCCATTACTTTAAGCTTTCTGTTTAAGCTTTCATCCACCACTTTCAGCTAACTATTTAAAACTCTTCTTGCTTGCTAACTAGTTTTCCAGAACTCTTAAAACCTGGTGTTAACTTAATACAGCTGACTCAATAAGAGGATATATTTTTTAATTCAAATGATAATTTCTATTCTTTTAAATTAGTTGAGCTACTATCTTTCCACATACCCACGTGCAACTGCTGGGGTACCTGGGGTAGGCTACAGTACCTCCAGTTGGGAATCCCTGATGTAGACCATGGAATATTTGGAAATATTGGAAATATTTTACTGTTTTACTCACTCTTGAGCCCTTGACTTTTACATAAAGACATGGAGACTTTGCAACTCTACTTGAAGGAAGCCAGATCCAGGATTTTGAGGTAAAGGGAGCAGCTTGCTCATATGCAGTGATGTGAGTTTATTGTTTAATGGAAGATCTACAAGAATCAAACAACGGTTGCTATGGATGTCAGGAGGCAGAGCGCTCCTTTTGCATAGGATGAGAGAGGGAGAAGGAGGGAGTGCATTTCAGAAAAGAAAGAGAGTCAGTTGTTCCGTTTGGTGAAGGCCAATGGAAAGAAACTCTGGTCAACAGCGATGGGAGTCCAACTGAAGCATGCTGGGTATACAGCACACACACACACACACAGCTCCTCATTATAGATCCACTCACTCAGGCCAGCTGCAGTATTATGTCAGATGTCATAAACAAATGAAATTATTGCCCCCACATCACTTGCAAAAGCTCATTATTGGCTGTAAGCGTGTGATTGTTTGCGTGTGTGTAGTAATATGCAGCGCAACACATTAAAACCAAACTATGTAATTTCTTTCTTTTTGTATTTGCCTGAGACGAATGCTGTTCCTTTAGGAAGACATTTACGACTTTGTCGACCCTTCTTGCCTGGAGCACACATGTAGAAAGGTCTTTAAATGTGCATCTGTGTGTGTGTGTGTGTAATCCCCCAGCTGCTGTCTAATAAAACAAGCATTCTCCTGCCAACAACAATAAGACAAAAGAGTGTAAAAAAAAAACCCCACATCTCTGCCAATGTCATGTGAGCAATAGGTCAATCCCACTCAAATCTCGATGGCAGGACTTTGTCTCTTGGAAATAAAAAGCTTTCCTGAAATTTGGCTCAGTGCTTGCTTCCTTTATGAACAGGAAATGAAGTAATTACTTTGCGTATTACCTTATTTCCTGCAACACCTCCTATCTTTCCGCAGGGAGGCTGCCCTCAGGCCACCCACTGGTGATCTTTAGGATGTGACTTTTTCTGAAAACTACTCACCCTTTCCTGCTTTCTTCCTCTGAGTGACTAGACTTCAAGTTGGGAAGTTGCCAGTAAATCAATGCTTATTCTCGTTAGGAGGAGAAGGAAAGAGACATGCATTCATACAGGATGTGTGCATGACAGATATGGTTTACATCCTGCCCTATTAAACTAGATAATTGCCTCATTTTCCAGCTGTCCTTTTCCCAGATTGCATCACTCCCATCACCACAATGCTTTCTTTCTGGTCAGCAACAGCCTCCTCACTGTCTTCCCCGCTTTGCTTTCATCTTCTCATCTCATGTCCCACTTATTTTCCTTTATAGCGAATGACCTCAGCTTGTAGCCAGTTCTATGTGCACAATAAAAAATCTGTGCACATATGAGCGAAGATACGCGTATGTGTCACGGGCAGGTGGTTGCTGACACACCAAGGTACTGCCCTCTTCCTGTCACAGACCACAGGATGTGACTTCTGCATCTACATCCTTACATCCCCTGGCTATTTATCTCACCAACACATACCCACAGACTTTTTTTCAATTAAAACACAAACATCCTACACCATGGCGGAACTGTGCACTGATTTTTGGGTTTGTGGAAGCAAAACATGAGATCACAAAGAATCCACTATTTTAATCGAGTTAAATGGGATACACAAGAGGCAGTGGTTTTAAAAAAAATGTCATAAAAACAGAGGAGGTGAATCACCAAATGAATATAAACTTATTGAACCAACGCACTTTCCAGGGCTCTTAAGGCCTATCTATCTATCTATCTAT
>NW_023339796.1:19350148-19363082 GCF_004916995.1 Morone saxatilis | reverse complement strand
CCATCCATCCATCTATCTATCTATGTTGCCACTCTTTTTGATATACAAAGATCAACTCGAAATAAAAAGGACTCTTCATATGACGCAACCTACTTCCAAAGTAACAAATAACTTGCAACTTGCATTTTTTAGCTTTGACAGTCAATTCATGGTGGATAACTATTCAGTCTCATCTAAGTTATGTCTTCCTTGAAGCCTAGAAGTTGCTTAGCATTACTTGCTACAATACATATTTTGAACTTGTCTGGCCATTTGTCAAAGGTTTTGTTTTCATGTGAATCTTGGACTGTGCCTTGCATTTGACAGTCTTATGTAGGTCAGTGGAGTTATTTCATTTTCTTCCCCTAGCACAGCTGGAATGATTATTCCACAGGCCAGCGGTATTCAACTACATTTGTTCAAGGGGCCAGAATTTTTCTACGCACATACTGTGGGGCCAGAAATATCAAATAAAACATTTATTTATTTATTTAGGCCTTATTAGCCTATAATTGCTATTATATTATACATTTTCCCTTTCTTACAAGAATGATGTTATATTTAGTAGCCTATATCAGTGTGAAGAGACTACAAAAAACATGGGAATCCATAATGAAAACTAGATACTTCTATAAAATACTTTCAGACCTCCACAGAGGAGGCAGATCACTGAGGAGTGATGGTTGCGATCTGGTGCCGAAGGAAGCAGGTGTGTAGGGGTATCATAACAATGTCACTTCCTGCAACATTAACCCAGAACTTCCTAATGCTACACTGGCTGTGGGGTTGGAGGACTGCTGATAATACAGAACAGACCAGAGGGGGGCAGGAAAATCTCAGCTAATTCTTCTTTGATCTGTAACACTACTGAGACCTGGTACTCAGCTCAGAAGTACAGTTCAAACTGTGGAGAGTGTTTTTCCACATATGACCATGTCTCAGATGCTGCAGAACCTCTCAGATTGTAAAACCCACCTCCCCCCAGTCCACTCAGCCATAAATCAGGACAGATGTCAACAATTACATCTCCCGATCCCTCTAAATATAACCGTACCCACAACTATCAATCCCCCCCTCCATTCCCACAAAAACTGCCTCTGTCTCTGCCCCGACCACAATACAAGCGCATGCATTTCTCCTCATTTGCTTTTTTTTTTGCTCTCCTGTTTTTGCCCCCTCAGCATTTCTCAGTGTTTTCACGAGCGCTATCATCATTATGGGCTGCTTCCTCTAACCCAGGGTCAAAGCCCTTCCCATATCCCTGCACCAACAACAGGCAACTGCTGGAATTACCACCAATCAGGATCCAAACCTTTAACATCAACAACATTTATCAGTTTTTTTTTTTTTTTGTCAATTCAGAAACATGCAGAGTCTCTTACATATGTGAATACAGTATATGTGTCACTTAGAAATTAAACTTGTCTTTAACTCCAAAAGTCTAAATTATACTTATGCTGCCTCACATTATTATTTGTTTAACTTTCTTATTCAACTCTAAATGTATTTATCAAGTTGTATTTATTTTGGATATAGAACTATTTATCTGTCTTATTCCTATGCTGTGCATTTCTTTTTCTGGCTTTATCTCTTAATGCTGCATTTTTTTTAATCTGGCTTGGTCGAATGGTTCTGGATTTATTTATCTAGCTTTATTGTTCAATTCTGCATTTAGCCTATTTATTGAACTTTATTCATCAATTTCGGATTCATTTATGAGTCTTTATAGCTTGATTCTGTTGGGCTTTATTCCTCTACTGTGGCTCTATACTCCTCACCTTTGGCTTTATTTCTCACCTCTGGATTGATTGCTCGCTCCGTCGCTCCCTGTGCGCTCAGCTCCCACACCACCGCCAGCAGCAGCAGTCGGACAAGCGATTTGAGCTCTGGTGCCATCACTTGACTCTCCCCAAAAAAAACAAAACTATACAAAATCAGATCTTTCTGTAAACGTTCGCGCAAACTTCACTTTGCTATTTGTCAGAACATTATCTGCGGAAACACGTATCCAACGAACCAATTTTCGGGCGCAGCCGAGATCGACTTGGCGCAAAACACAAAAACAGTTGCCAGAAGATACGCAGCAGTGCGTCTCTGCAACTAGTTACTTAAACCAAGAGAGGTATTTGTCCAGTCTGTGCATTCTCCTCGCGTTTGGGTGAATTTTAACCAAATTATCGGACGTTACTGGAAGCAGGAAGTCTGAAGGGGGGCTCTGGAGCTGCAAGCTGCGCGTATTTTATGTCCAAATTCAGCCTGCGCTTCGCCCCAGAAGTTGCAGCCGACTTTGTTTTCATGGAGCAGTCTCAACTCCTCGCTGTCCTATCTTCCAGTCGGCTTATTTTGACCCCCTCTCCTCTTCTCCTCTCCTCTCCCCTTGCTGCAGACGTGGTAGTTTGATACTCCCCGGAGACCTTTAGTTGGAAAGTAGAAGGTTGTAAACCTTCCCCCTCCTGGATCAGCCCGCCCCTCCGACATGGAGGGCTGGAATCAACTTGGTGACCTTCACATTAGACTTGGCACGGTTTGCTCTTACCCTTAGGCTGTGATTAAATGCCTTAATGCTCCCTGAAATGCATTAAGCTGGTATTATTTACAGAGAAATGAGCGCAATGATAAATTCGTCATCAAAGTATGCAGCTAAGTTTGTGTAAGAATATTTTAAAGATGTGTCTATTATTATTTTTAGGGGGACTTATCAACAATCATCTGTTCCCGTGAACAGAAATATGGCTTCACCATATCATACAATTTACCCAATTGCTAAGATATTACTTCCACCTTAAAAACAGTTGTTACCCTAACCCTATTTACAAGCCGAAGGCAATATCCAAGTATTGCTGAGCTATATTTTCATAGTGTTACACCTGGTTAGGTTTTAAACATGGGGAGTTCATTATCTATTACTGGCTGTGCTTACTGGAATGTATTTACCAGACAGATTAACAGTCCTTTCTCTTACTGATTCTTAATAAGTGCTGCACAAATAGGCCCAAACTTACTGTATACAATATGCAGCATCAAACTGTGTTTAAAAAGAGGAATTGCGCCCTCTAATGCACACGTTTCACATACATTCAAGCAATAACGTGTCAGATGAGGTATATAACCTCCTATAGTATATAGCAGGGATTATTTTTTTGTGGAATGCTCCGTTCTCTGCCTTTGTAAAGACAGTGATGGGTTGGTTTCCAGATTATAACTGCATGCTGCCACACACAAGTGATGGAGGAAGTACTCAGATCCTTTACTAATAGTACTAATACTACACTGTAAAAATATTCCATATCAAGTAAGTAAAAAGTCCTGCATTTATTTAGTAATTTTGCCTAAGTATAGGTATGTAAGTATAAACAGAAAAACAGAGCCCTACTTAAAGTATTAAAAGTAAAACTCAATTTAGAAAAGAAGGCTCCTGGGAGTGTTATATCATTATTACTCATGTATTAATTTGTAAGCAGCATTTTACTATCCCTTTTACCCAGAGCCCAAAGTGACACATTCACAATGTTTGTTTTGTCCAACCAATAGTCTAAATCTCAAAATGCAACAAATCCTCACATTTAAGAAGCTGGAATCATGAACAATCATTTTATTAAATATTACTTAAATGGTTCTCCAAATCATAATTTTCTGTTGATTGTCTGATTGATTGTTTCAGCTCTACTTGTATACTGTACACTGTAGTAAACTGTAGTTTAATCTATAACAAAACATGTTCTATAAACTCTTCATATGTTTTGTATGGGATAGTTTTTATGTGCAAAATAACCAGACCTGTCAAATTATTATACTGAACAGTATTTCCTCTGAATTGTAATGGAGTAGAAGTAGAAAGTAGCATGAAGTACAGTACTTATGTAATTATACTATACATTTCACCCCTGCCAAATGCACACTTTGTCAGTTGACATAGTGGGCTTATTGGGATGCATGTGGGAGCACTCATTTGTTGGGCAGCTTTAGACTTCACATCACATAAGGTGGCTGCTGTGGACATGATGCTTATTACTAACTATGTGTGCAGATGCATACAGAGACAAATGTATACATACATACACCCACAGGGCGCACAGGTAGCTTACCTGGTAGAGCTGGTGCCCCATGTACCAAGGCTGAGTCCTTGCTGCAGCGGCCATGGATTCAACTCCGACCTATGGCCCTTTGCTGCGTGTCATCCCCTCTCTCTCTCTCCCCCCTTTCCTGTCTTCACAATGACATCTGTCACTATCAATTAAAGGCAATAACCCCCACCCACAAAAAAAGAAATAGAAAAAAAATTATAATAATACATACACCCATAGGGATGTTTTTTTTAAGACTTGAGACACACGTTTTCTGTAACCAACCTTATGTGCACACATAATGTAGCTCAGCTGCTGTGTTGGCCATGTCTGAGTAAAGACAGCTGGCCTCCTCCAATCCCCTTGCCTTCTGGTTGATTTGACAGAAGAATTGATTCAATTGATTGTATTTGCAGAGAGCAGAGATCAAGGACGTGGCTGTAAGCGATACTGGACATTATAACTGGACTCACAAATGCATATAAGCGTGCATACCGTCTATGTTTACAGAAAACAGATACAACACATTTTGTTGTGTAAAATTCCCTTAAATATGACTGAGCAAGATGTTGTTTTTTCCTAATCAGATTTTAATATGCAGATACTGAAAGTACAGCTTACAACAAACAGACACAGACTTCTGATATATATACTAACTTAAAGTTTAGTAACTGAAAACATGTTACAGATATTACTTTTGGACCAAACAACAATCATAATATTCACAAAGCTGAAGGTCAAAGGTCACACACAAGACCATGACCTCACTGGGTTCACAAACACTAACTGTGCTTCTGGTTTGACAGGACAAATATACTGAAAAGTAAACCACAATGACATGAGTAGTTTATCTGAACCACAAGATCAGGGAAAGAAAAGGTAATATATCCCACATTCAGTTTGTTGGCCTTGTTTGCTCTTGCAAAAAAAAGTTATGCTTTGTAATACCAAGTTAGGTAAATTAGGTAAGCAAAACAACCATACGTAATTATAGTTTTACTCACCTAATTTGCTCATGTATATCAGTTCCCTCTGTAACTGAAGTAAATAATCTTTTAGATATGAAACAGACCTAGGTCGGGAAGCATTTGTAAAGACATTTTCTTTTGGTTAGCATGGGCTTCTTTTGGTGCCAGTTGGATAAGATTTGGTACATGGCACAACACGATGAGCCCCGAAGCGTTTACATACTGACAGAATTATTTGAAACAATTTCTTTAGTGTAATTCTCTGTGACTCACTAATTAACAGATAATATCAAATTTGTTCAAACGTGGTAAACCTTACCTCTCTGCAAATAGTGAAAATAAACAAAAAACAAAACCCTACACTGCTAATTGTTTGACCCAGGTCTGATATGAAACATTGATACAACAGGGATACTCTTTTTCTGTTAGAATGTGCATCAAACTATTAACAACTTCAGCCAGACAAAGGTAGTGTCACTTTTTTTTTTTAAATCAAATCCAGCAAAAACTGGACTTACTTTGTTACTTCTTGAATATTTTCACCTCTATTTGTACAATAGCTGTCTCTTTTTTTAACACAAGACCAAGCTGGTTGACTCACAACTTTCACATACAAACATTTTACTCTGACTATCAAACTGACAGGCTAATTGAAATGTGTTAAGGAAGCAATACTACGCAAATGCCCATACAGTTTCACCAAAAGGTAAACACTGATTGAATACACCAGATCATTATCCAGCCAATCATGCTCACTCGAGTTATGACCCTTCACTAGACTCTTCCTCAGCTTCATCATGGGCTCTTGGATCCATCTGAGATTGAACAGGTGATTTCACAGACTGTGTCGACCCATCTTCTCCTTGGCTGCCAGTGGTTGGGTCATCAGTTGGCTCATTACTGGTGTTGAGGAAGGCTTGGTACTGGTTCCAGAAGCCTGCTGAGCTCCTGGTGGCAGGAATATTCAATGAAGTCATAGATGTAGAAGAAGGAAGTTGGTCAGTGGAGGAACGACTACTCCGGGGTGGTGGACGTGTTGTTTTGGTTACCACACCATGGTGCTTCATGTGCCCCTGGGAACATAAAGGTTACTTATGACTGGTGCATGCAGCTTTTCTCTTTATATATGAATTTTTATGGACTTTAAATTCAACATAGTTTAAGTCTTCTTCTGGTATCATGATTAAGATGCTAATTGTTTTGAAATATTAGTCCCTTGCAAGATATAGTTCTATGCTAAAGCTGTAAAATATTGTTGAAACCTCCTTAAAAAAATGCTTTACACTATAGCATACTCAATAGTTATAAAAAAAAATGTCCTCACCTTCAGTCCACTGCGACTGGCATACTCTTTTCCACACTCAGCACAGCAATAGGTCTTTTTCTCAGGACGAGACATTGGCGATGGGAGGGTTGGAGCAAGGCTGATGGGGACAGAAGCATCCAGTGCTTCACTCGGAGCCAATCCACTAATCTTAACACCTTCCATTCGGTCTTCCCTTCCATACGAACCAAAATGAAAGCTCTGACGTGTCTCCCTTACAAAAGTGGCAGCTCTCTGTGATGCACCCCTTACTTCAGCACCAATAGTGTCAGCAGTCTCCAAAGTGGACGTCATTTCGGAGTCCTCATCAGGTACAGTTGCTTGGTCTTGCTTTGGTGTTGCTGGTGGAGGAGACTGATCTTTATCTTCTTCCATGGGTTCTGGTGACTGGGGCTTGGGGGAGACTGAGTCTGATTCCAAGGTTGTTGCCTCAACATTAAGAACATCTTGAGTTAGGATAGGGTTAGAGGAGGTACTGGGACAGGTGTAAGCAAAGGGCGTACCAAGGGTAGGTGTGCTTTGTAAGTCCTCCAGGTTCAACCTGGAGCCAAGGAAGGCATCAGAGGAGGTAGATGCTTCATCCTCTACACAGTCAACTACCATAGCATTAGATGACACTGTGGTTTTGGTGACAGTGGAGGAAATTGGTGAAGTGGATTTAGGAAGATCGACAGTGGCTTGTTGTTCAACTTGGTTGTCTTTGCCAACTGGGGAAGCTTGATCTGTCTGCTGGGAGGCAGGCAAGGGGGCACTGACACAAAGAACAGGGGGGTCTACACTGCCTGGTGGTGGAGTTTGTGTGGTGGGATTCATGAAGGGGTCAGGACTAAGGTCGGAGGGGGGTATGAGGTCTGGGCTGGAGGACCCAGACTTGCTGGAATTTTTGGTGAACTCAACTGATTTCATACTGCCAGAGACAGGCACTGAGCCAACTGCTGGAGTTTGAAATTGTGAGCTTGGGGCTGGGCTCTTAGAGTGGCCTGTTAGAGGAGGTGTTTTACTAGAGGCAGTACTTGGGTCAGTGGACTGGGATTGAGATTGTGACAAGGGTTTCACATTAGATTCAGCTGGAATCTCATGTGCAGAATCTTCTGTGCCATCTGTGGGCAATTGTCCGCCAAGGTGCATACGGATGTGGTGCTGTAACACTAGGGCATTAGTGAACTTACGCTGGCACAGTGGACAAGAGTTCTGGACACGTGCATTGGGTGGTCTGGCATGATGGGTGGCCAGATGTGAACGCAGACTGCCTTTGGTAGAGAAGGATCTGCCACATATCTTACATGGAAAAGGACGTTCTCCAAGGTGCGTAGCTTGGTGCAGACGCAGTGCTCTGGGACAGCTCAGCACCCTTAGACACACCCCACACTGATTGGTTGTCAGGTTGCCAGCTGGACCTGTGATGCCTAGTGATGGTAGCAAGCCCCCTGCCATGGCCCTCACTCCATTGGCACTCATGCCTAGGGCAGCAACCATCTCATGGGTGAAGTTTGATACAGATGTGGAGACAAGAGTTGAAGATGGTGGGGATGCCATGACATAAGTGGTAGAAGTGCTGGCATTTGTGAAACGATTGTTGGCTGGAGTTGCTGAAGAGGTAGTGGTACTGGTAGATAACATCTCTAGCATGGAGGAAGAAGTCCATGGAGAAGAGGAGCGGGGAGGCGCCTTCTCTAGCTTCTCCACCAGCCTCTGCAGCTTGGAGGTTTCAGATGTGGGAGTGGAGGTAGCCATGGAGGAGGGCAGGGAAGATGGAGTACTGGTGGGTGGACCTGGGACTTTAGGAAAGGAAGAGAAAGGGAATGAAAGCTGAGAATGGCTGGAAGAAGCAAGTTGATGGGAGCCTGGAGTAGAGGGAAGTGGGGTGCGTAGCAAACCCAAGGCTGGATGGTTGTAGAGGGATGAGTGTGCGGCAGTGGTAGGGGAAGAAGTGGAGACAGATGGGAAAAGGAGCTTAGGCAGGTGGGCTAGCTGGGAGTATGCTGCAGGAGAAAGCATTGGAGCATGAGGGGGAGTGTTCTCATCAAAGTGCTGTTGCTTGGTACCTTTGAATAACTCTGTGATTGTGGAAGATGAAGACAAGGACGGATTGGAGAGGAGGGAGGTGGCCAGAGAAGAGGTGGATGCAGAAGAGGAGGAGGAATGGGATGAGCCAGAGGAGATAGAGGCTGCAGCGGCTACAGCTGCAGCCCTATTGAGCTGCAGGAGAGAGTGGGAAATTAAAGCCAGATCCACACTGGGGGCCAGGGGTAGGGTGGAAGGGGTAGATCCTCCAGAGGCCCCCAGAGAAAAGCCACTGCTGGTACCACCAACCTCCAAATGCTCTCCACATGTTTCATCCTCAGGCCTGCTTTTTGGCTTCTTCTGTATCATATTCATGCCACTAGTACTGCTACCACTGCTCATGCTCTGTCCCATATCTGATCCCCCAGTGGCCCCTAATGCTACCCCAAACAAAGAAGGTGGCAGGAGTGAAAGTGAGAGCTCTGGGTTTTGTTCACGATGGCGTAGGAAGTGCACCTTGAGGTTGCCTCGTGTGGTGAAGCGGCTGAGACACACAGGACATTGGTAGGGTCGTTCCCCTGTGTGTGAGCGTAGATGTATCTGTAGAGAAGAGTCACTGCTGAACATCTTTCCACAAAAACGACAGGCATGTTGGAGGCGGCCAGTAGTGTTGGAGTTGGATGCAGGGGAAGAGTCTGCTCCTCCAGAGGCAGATTGCAGAGCATGTTGAGAGTTTGGAACCATAGACACTGATGTGGGGAGAGATGAGTTTAGGAAGGACCTGCCACCATGCCCACTCACTGAAGTGGTATTTGGAGATTTCTCATGAAGATAGCGGTTGGGCAGAGCTAAAGACAGGGCTAATGGATAGTTAGAGGAAGCCATGGAGACAGCAGCAGAGGAAGGGGTGGAGGGAGCTGAGGATCGAGAACTCACCCTCAGATAACCATGAGTCCCTGCCGTCCCTTCAATCTGGGGCTTGTGGGGCTGTAGGATCTGAGACAAGGAACTGCCTGGCTTTGTGGATTTGTTGGCTGCCTGAGAGGGGAGCAGGGAGGAGAAACATGCTAGGAGAGGAGCCACAGAGGTGGAAGGCTGAGATGCTGTTGTCTGAGTAGTTGGGCTGGCTGCCCTTTTGCCGCCTTCTAGGCAGAGCTGAGGCAGAGGAGGGAGAAGATGCTGGGATGGTGTATCTATTGTATAGGAGGCTCCACCGAGGCGTAGCACCTGCCTACAGATCTCTTCTGTTATCTGCATCTGGTGGATCTGTCTTTGCTGCAGCACTCGCAGCTCCTCCAGGATTAGGGCAATACTCAGTTGGGCCCTAGAGGGTGCAGCTGAGGCAGATGTCACTCCTGGGCTGGGAGTGGGAGTAACAGGACTTGGGGGTCCTTCAGGCACACGACTAGGGCTTCCAGGGTGTGGTGGAGGACATAAGGAGGCAGAGGATGATGAGGAGGAAGAAGAGGTGGTGGTGGTGGCTGACAGACCCAATTTGGGAGAGGCCATGATGAGGGAACTTGTAGAAGACGTAGGATTACAATCAGACAGTCGAAGGGCAGGTGGATGTTGAGTTTGGGAAGAGAGACAAGAGTGAAAGAAGTCAGGAGAGAGGGAAGGCTGTGTGTCTTTATGGGTCTGGTGGGAGGGCTGGCTCGGTGGGCAGGATAACGGTGGACCCTCAGAGGGTAGCGAGGGGGTCTGAGAGCCCTTGAGAGATGAACGGAGTACGAGGGGCAACTGGGAGCTTTGAAGAGAGGAGGATGGAAAGCACAAGGAAGAATCCAGGATAAATGGAAAGGATTGTGACTTCACTGCCAAGTTGTCATCTAGGGAAATTGAAAGAAGAAAATCTAAATGTAATCACAGTTTACATAATAGTCTACAATATTTCATAAAATTGCTTTTTTTTAAACAGAATTTAAAAAAGTAAAAAACTCATATTTCAAGGGACTTGAAAACAACTTCCAAAAACAAGCAGTGATAAGTGGCTAGATGTCTAGGAAATGGGAGATTTCAGTTGTCTAAGAGGTGACTTTTAACCTTTGGTTTTAATTTCCAGTTACTTTGTCCTGACTATCCTCAACAGCTGCCTCCCCACCACTGTCACTACACACACACACACACACACACACACACAAACAGATACACACGTCATGCATACAGGCACACATGACAACACACACACAGATTCTACTGATCTGCAAGAATACACTGCTCACCCGTAGAGGAGCCTACCTTGTTTCCAGGGCAACACGCACAAGACAATAGACTTTACCTCACCCCCCCAATAAAAAGAAGCCACACACACTAAGACACTCTTCCATCCCTGCCCCTCTCTCTTTCTTTCTTCCTCCATTCAATCTGTCTTTCTTTCATCTCTTTAAGAGCCCTTCCCCCTGTAGCCCAATGGGGTGCTTAGGGTTAGGTCCTAGTTGGGTACTGGACACTGTATTGGGTGCCTTACTGGTTGGCAGATTGACCTTAAGCACTCTGAGGTCGCATTCCTGATACGGTTTAGGACCAGGCAGAGGAAGCGAGGTGGTGTGCAAACAAAACAAACAGTCCTGCAGACAGACATGATGACTCACAGACCATCAACGAGCTAACTTAGCCCAGGAAGACATAGAGGGACAGGGTTGAAAGCACATACACACAGTATACCTGTCAATGCATAACACACAGACACAAACACTTTATATGCACAGGGTTGTTCGTGGACACGCAAACACATACAGAACTTACTGCTTGAAAGCTACAATTTTATGACACAATGTGGCCCTATTCCTGTATCTGGGGTGGATGGACAGACAAATACACACTTGTGTGCGCACACTGTGTCACATACACACTACTTCATGCTCATGTTCATGCTTCAGTGCCCAGCAACAAAGCTGAAAGGGGACAATGGGGTCTAATGCTATTGCAGTTAGAACACCTTATACAGTGCCTCACAAAGTTTCCCTTTTCTTGACCTTCTCATGCTCATCTCTTTGCTCCTACTGAACCTGTATCTTGCTTTTCATTCACATTTTCAAATTCACTATATATTCTTTTTTACCAATATTTTTCTGGGGATTTACTGTACATTCCCCTATTCTGGGTGGTCCGTGTCTTTGAACCTGGCAGTGATGAGGAGCGAAGACATTTGGGTTTTACAGGGCAAAGAAAGCAGTTAATGGCTGCAACCACAGAGAATTAATTAAAGACTCTGTAGGCCAATAATTCCAACAAGCCGTCTTTTTCTTACTGGGCAAGCATAACATTCACCTAAATATAGTCTATTTCTGAAATGCAAATTAAACAGCTTGAACTGTGATAATTGTAGTGGAAAATACTTTCTCATTATAGTTTAAATGATTACCTCTTAATCAACTAAATTATAAACAGGTCTGAAGTCCATATGACATTTCTGTAAAGATATAGGCCTACAATAAAATCATATATTAACACTATGAACCACTAACTAACTAACTTCTGCCTGTTGAGGAAAAGTGACTTGTTCCCATTCAATGTGAATCCAATCCTGCTGAATAACCAGTATTATTTCTCACCATGCTCAAGTATCCGACAGGCAGCGAGGGTCAGGTTCATAAGCTGCTGGGGTCGTTTCTGTTTCCGACGGGACATGCTTCTGTGGGATGGGACCGAAGCAGGGGCGCATTGGCCAACACACAACTTTTATTCTGTCTCCCTGCACACTGAAAAAAGTAGGTATCTAAATTACTTAAAGGGAAAAAACGAAGAAAATCTAAATTATCATCTCCAAAAATGTGACAATGGATCCTCCAGGTTGATTAGTCTCAACAGAGCGTGTCCACGTTGGTGGCATTGTGGTGCAGAGAAAGAAAAACAGAACTAAAGTGCCATGTGACAGTTTCTCTGAACAAGTCTTCCTTTTCTCAAAACTCACCGTTGGCCCTCCTTCTCTCTCTCTCTCTCTCCACACACACGCACACAGCTCACTTGTTCATCCACTACTTTGCATTCAAATGGCGAGTGAACACCCCTTCTTTTGAGCCAAGAGTCCACTGCCTCTCTTTACTAAACCCTCATACACTGACGCTCAAGTTCATCACATAATGGCCCTTGCTTGGGCTTTTGATTACTGATATGAGTCCATAAAATCTAAACCTCACTGTGTGTCTCTTCCTGTGCGTAACACAAGGAAACTGTGCGCACAGGTGGGCGCAAAAGCCAACGCCAGCTCGGTTAAATTAATTGTCCTTTTTTTTCTTCACAAAATTAAACCAGATATATTGTCTATTCAAGTCTCAGGTGGGTGTGCATGTGATTCCACGATGCTCCCGCCGCCTCCAGAACAGGCTCCTATGTGAGCTCAGTAAACAGCGGCTGAAATGAGGTGGAATTTGCAACAATGGCGTTGAGGGAGCACAGCTGAGTGAACATCACCCTCTCAGAGCCTCTCCAACACATAAGGCCACTGACTGGAGACACAATGCTCCCTTTTCACCCTCATCCCGACTGCTCACCACGTGGAGAGAGGTAGTGAAAGAAAGACATAGCCAGAGTGAGGAGGAAAATAATTTTTCACCCGGGCCCTGTGACATCCCCCCCCCTCCCCCGCCCCCCCC
>NW_023339796.1:19335100-19350048 GCF_004916995.1 Morone saxatilis | reverse complement strand
CGACACCCCGACCTACTCTCTGTCTCTCAGACGCTTGGATAAAATAATAAAATGCATCTGAGGTTTGATATATTTGATGTAAAGTCTGATTGTTAGCCTGCAGGTCCCCAAAACGTGGTTGTGAAATCACGTAACGATTTGTGTCTGAATTATTTAAAATAGGCCTTCCTTTGTTGGACAGTGGAAGTCCTCTTCATTTAATGTAATGGACAGTTCAACGCCGGACTTGTGTGATTTCCGAAGTGGGACTGTGGACACTTTTCTATGCAAACCAAGCAGTGATTTCCGAACAATATAAAATGATCACAAATAAAATAATTACGCTATAAACATGCGCGTCATTGCGTAATCGATCATATTTTGTCAAAGAGAAAGAAGTGATAACTCTAATAGTTGTCAAACAGTCGAAACAGAGAATATCTTCGCTTTTATAACCCGAACTCTATTGTGCCAACAACGCATTCGTGTTTTTCGTGCCATCTTGCCAATTTGTTCGCGTATGCGACGGCCGGACGGTTTTACACCAATGTTTGGAAACAAGCGCAAAATACGGCGGTGAGATGCGCGTCCCCGCTACTGTACGGCGACCTGTTGCACGCCACGCGCGCTCCCACATCATAACAAGTTATGATTCATAAAATAATATGACTTCTACAAAAAATACAGTCCCGGATGTGCATTTCCCTCACAGGCCGCTCGTCGCCGACACAATCCCCTGAAATATAACACAAAAACAACTTACCATGGTTGAAACGATGATTTTTGGCAGCGATATTGTGTAATGACAAGGGGGGAAAAAGCTCAGGAGCTTATGTTGGGTAAGATCGGCTCCGTCTCTCAGCCGGGACACTGGCGCAGCATTTCCCTATTCACTCCCAGGGATGCGCAGTCGGACAGCCGCATTTTTTTCAATTATTTATCTCCGTCGCAAATCGCGTTTCTTTCTCTTATGACAAAGGGTTATTATGCCTGAATGTATTTACTCATAGTCCAGTGGCCGGAGGAGGAGCAGGGCGGTGCAGATAGCTGTACTCGCTACAGGGGGAGGATTATTTTTCTTGGCCGTGCGTGCTGCTCTTCCTCCTCTCTTTGTATTTGTCGGGGCCTGTCAGGCCTGTCTGCGCTCTCTGCGGTACTGTCTGTCTGTCTGGTTAGCTGGCTGTCTGTCTGTCTCCCTGTCTCTTATAATTAATGGCCCTCGCCGCCAGACGGTCCTCTGGGAAACAGTGACCACGGTTACCTCCACATTGGCTCTCAGTGTGCATCTCACATAGGAGTGCAGGCCCGGGCACACACACCTCTGATGCAGGGCTCAATCAGTCAATCAGGGATTTAACATTTGGACAGATGTGCAGGGGGTTGCTCCCCCCAACACCCACCATAAAAAAATCATAATTCATATTTTTCATATTTTAATATAAGAAAATATTTAGTCTCAGTGATACCAGAATTTGTTTTAAATGTTGGATTATTGACACTGCACTTCCCATTACAGTTTTGAATGGGCTGTTTTGGGTCTTTGACTCATAATGTAGAAAACACACATTAACAACTACTGCATAAAAGCCTAAATGACCTTGATTGTCACCCAGTGCAACCATATCCACAGACAATGGCACGTACTTGGACCTCTTCATTATCATGGTCTGGTCCAAAATACTGAAAATATATAGAAATGAATAAAGCGAATAATAGTTCTGCATGGTGTTTACAGTCCCATGATGAGCTATGGTATCCCCATTTATGGTCTAACATATTTGATTTTTTAAGATGATAAATAATTATCTAAACGGCTAACTGAAATGGGTTTTTACATTGAATCTAAATGGTTATTTAGATAAATGGCACAAATTATCTTTCTCCATTCACTTTTCATTTCTTAATTGTGATGGCATATATATATCTACAGATGACAATTCACCCACTGCTACACTGTGTAATGCATCTGTTTTAGAGTGTATCTTGTGCAGGCCAGAAGGTCAGTGATTTGCAGCATAACAGGAGCAGCACGCTATTCAATTTGTCAGCTAATAAAGATGCTGTGGCAGGTCAGGCAGTCAGGTTTGTGAACATCTTCTTGCTTTGGAGAAATTTACTCTATTTTTTATTATCATTATATTGATTGGACTGTTGTCTTATCAACTCGCCCTGCGCACTGCAGCTGACAGATGCTGTTAAGTGTTTAAGTGTGTTTATGCCTTACATCAGTAAAGCCACTAGATGTCTCTCAAAGACAAAAATTAAAGGCATGTTGCAATTAGCTTGAGTAATCTATATTTAAATGTTGTTGTCTACATGATCATTTTAATAATAACATGAACCACAAGTGTAGATAATGCATATACATTTTAAAAAAACAACAAGCAAAGACATTTATATTGAAATTTACAAATAATGTCTCTCCCCAAAGACAAAAGCATCTTCAGTTGGTCAGACAATGTGTGTGTCTATTTAAAGTTGTAGACAGTAAAACCAAAACAATGAGCTAAAACACTTCGCAGAGCTGCAGGGAACATTGATTTTTCTATGCACTATAGCCAGCTCTTTTACACTGCACGCTGTAGACACTGAAGGGTTTGGTGCCCCTTAGAAACAAAAGGGTGTGATGAAGACTCCCTTGAATTAATCATAAGGCCGTCTCAGTCTGGGAAGTGTCTGTTAGCCTGTCCTGAAACTCTCTGAGCTTCATCAGAGGCGTTTTGCAGCACGGAAACGCTTCCACCGTGTCCTTTATGTCCCGCCTAAGGAAAATATAGATTAAAGAGTCTATCAAGGGACTAAGATAGACCAGAGCACTGGTCAAAATACTGGACAAATCCCTGACAGAGTCCTCTGCGTCTGAGGCGTCGTCCCCTTTGAGAGAGCAGTAGAGGTTCCTGAAACTGAAGGGGAAAAACAAAACTGCGTATGTCCCCAACATCAGACTCAGAACTCCCAAAACTTTCTTCCTGTTCTTCGCTTCATGTCTCATGGCTGCACTCTTGTTGAGGGCTTTCCACGTGGCTGTGAAGAGACCCAGAAGGAATGGGGCAGGTAGGAGGCAGATGATGGAGAATAGCAACAAGGAGAATCTGGTTTGAATCATGTAGACATAATCCAAAGTGGAGTAGGTCAGCGAAAGGGTCCATATGCAAACTGAGATCAGGATGGCTATGTTTACATTTTTCTTTGTGTGGTACCACACTGGATATGCCACCATTGAATACCTTTCTGCAGAAATCATCAGCATGAAACCCAAACTGGAGGTCAGGCCAAAACGGACAAAGAGTCGAGCGATGCAGCGGGCCCTGACGAAAGGATGGAAGGTGGCGTCAAAAAACCTACTTATGATAAAGACAACTGTGACCCCGATCTGCATGAGGTCTGACAGGAGGAGGTTTATGACGAAGATCGGAGCTACCCTGTCCTTCTTGAGTAGACACAGGAGAGCGTAGCAGGCCAGGCAGACTTCAGGTAGTCCCACTAGGAATATCACCCAGTCCACCACAATACCTATGATATTTGTGTAATAGACAGGGTCTTTACCACAGAGTAGTGAAGTATTTTCATGTATCCGAGCCATCGAGCTGTTGTTGGACATCTGTAGAGTATCAGCCTTTATGGTTTCAGCTCAGTGAATTTGCATTTTTTGCCGTTTCCCATTTATAGGTGTGCACTCATGGTGAGAATGCGTTACCGCCTTCAGCAGAGAACCAGATAATGTTGTGCTCATCAGATATAATATACTGTGTCACTTCCTACCAACATCCTGACAGAAAAAACAAATGATATGTATATTCAAAATTGCACAAGTGAGCAGATGATGCAAAAAGACAGAGCAGCAGTTTGAATAGTAACCACATGCTAGCTCAAACGGAAACAAATGAAAACTTTATTATTATTATTATTTTTATTATGCCCAAATAGTCACACAGGAACAATGAATGTAACCACATACATGCTTCTATATACAGCATAATATATTCAAATGAGACTATGTGACTTTTACTCCAGGCACGTTTGCCACAAGTCACATTGCACTTTTTAAATCTTGGTTGTTTTTAACCAAGTATTTTAACCGGATGAGGGATTTTAGTCATTGGACATCTGGATCTTAAGTTATCAGAGAAACAAGCTGAGCTAACATTCACTCACAACTCTTCCAGCTTTTCCCAGGGTGGCAAAGTCATGACTCGGCCTACTCCTCCTCTAATTGGCAAAATTGTATGATGTACATTCAACGGACAGACATGAAAGTGGTATTGTGAACAGCACATATCCCCAAACTATTCAAACTATTCCTTTAATCAGTAATCAGACACTTTCATTCTTTGGAGATTCAGAAATTCACATGCACTGTAACTTATACTAATACTTTCATTAATGAGAGATACATGATTCATTTATAATACATAAACATTTACAGTTTATATCAAACTTTTACAGATTGAGACTTAAAAATATCACAGAATATTGCACACAAGTTATTAGGCACACCTTGCTAAAACTAAAACTAATCCAACAACCCTGCAATAAATCCTACATTCATAAAGGTTTTTTGTTGAAACTGTTTTTGAAAGGTGTTGATTCAACTTTTTGATCAGTTTGGAAGCTGCAGTTGGTGGAGCTGTTAAACAGTGTTACACCCATTAGAAAATCATCACAGTATAAAATCGCACAATTCAACAGCATCACAAACCCTACTAAATGGCCATAAAGTTACAGTTTCAGCAAAAACGGAACATTATAACATTCATGAACGCATTGCACTTGTATTAGACTACATTAGTTTCAGCTAGTTTTCGCTTTATCTAATAAACTGACACAAATGTCATTATCTAACTTGAATCCAAAGTATTCAATGCTACAATCGATACATACACTACAATATATTGCACATCTGTTTACTCCTTGATCTCCGACTGCTGATACTACTGATTGCTCCATAATGACTCAAGATCAGAATGATACTCAGACGTATCTTCTCTTGTACACTGCTGCTCCCTCAGCCATGTAGACAGCTTCCTCTCATTGGACTCGCATTCTTCATCAGACACTAGTGGAATATAATAAAAACAAAGCAAACACACAATAACACGTTTAACATTTTGAAATGAATAACCAATATAATTTTCATATAACCAACACCAAGTAACACTTGGGTGTTAGCATGTTAACATTTGCTAATTAGCACCAAACACTAAGTACAAATGTGGGTGATAAGAATATCATTAGTTTTGCAGATATTTAGTCATAAAACAAAGTATTTGACAAATTCATATTTTTTACCTGAGCTCAGGTCATCACCAAAGTTATTACAATTAATCCTAATGGATTGGAATGGATTTCTGTACAAAATCAATCCAAAGATGTTGAGACATTTTACTTTAGCCTCATGGTAGTGCTAGAGGAAAAGTCAGTGGGTTAGAGGTGGGGTTAGTCATTAGGATTCTTAATCTGGGGTCCATGAATATCTGAACAAAAATGTGTGCCTAATTAATGTGTGAAACAATTTGCTTGTATGAAAAGTGTTATATAAATAATACATAAGTTATATAATATATAATATATAAGTTACTCACTATCTGGGGGTTGAGATATGCTGTGAGTATCCTCTTGCCTGACTAGTATCCTCCTAAGGCTCATAATGAGGTCTTCCTCCTTCCCTTTGTAAACATTCTCAAACATCTCAACAAGAGACTCTCCTAGTGGTGACATGGTCTCTGTGACAGCTTCTTCTTCTTCCCACTTCTCTGTCTCATTTGCACTGAGACGGAGGATGCTGTTCTCTGCAACCATCCACTCAATTTTTTCAAGAAGTCCTGTCACTTGGGTCCGATCATCTGACCTGATGTTGAAGCTGTGGTACCTGTTGTTACATTTTCTTAGCAACAACTGGAGGGCGCTGCCTTCACTCTCTATGAACTGCTCCACAGTGGTTCCTCCAATGCTGTCACACCAGCTAAAGAGAACAAGAGTGTGTCTCCAAACATCAGGAGCCAGAAGACTCATGTGCTCCCTGATGGACCTCAAGTGGGCCTTGGTGAAAGCGACGCTAGCGGAGACAACCAGGATGATGGCATGTGGCCCCGGACTACAGAGTGAAACTCCTCTTATTATCTCCTGCTTCACCATCTCTGGAGTGTCTTTGAGGGAGCTGAATCTCAACCAGCCGGGAGTGTCTACCAGCTGGACCATCCATCGACCCACCTGGCTTTGTCGCAACTCACTGTGGTGGGTTCTCTTCCTTTCTCCCAGTGGGATGCCCAGTATGGTGTCTGCTACCCTAGTTTTCCCAGACAGGAACCAGCCGGCCAGAAGAAGTTTGATCTCTGGTAGATGATACATTTCATCTGGCAGACAGAGAAAGAGAGAACAATAAAGAGCATGATCACAGATCCATGATCTCCCATGGATGGGCAAACAGATTAATTGATAACCTACCTTTGTAAGTTTCCCTGAGAGCATCTCTGTCAGCTTTGGACCCCATCTCTCTCTCCTTTGCTTTCTTGTTCACATCTGTCATTCGTCTCTCCACATCTTGTGCAACCTCAGCATCCACTTCAAACAGTTTTCCACCATTTGCAGCCACCATTTTCTCTATTTTTTCAAGTAGCACTATCACCTGTGTTCTTGAACTTTTATAGTTGTTGTTGTTGAGGATGTGGCTTCTTCCACTGCATTTCTCCACAATCCTACGAAGAACCTTCCCTCTCTTTTCCATGTACTCTCCAACAGTGGTGTACGTCTGCTGCCAGGTTCCATACTTCAGCAGAACCAGGGTGTGATTCCATACTCCATCTCCCAGAAGCTCCAGATGCTCCTCAACTGACTTCCCACTCTTTTCCTCCAGTATGCTATCTAAGTCAACAACCAGCAGAAAGGCGTGAGGTCCTGGAGCACATAGGCACACGCTTTGGATCAACGCCATCTTCGTTAGCTCCAAAGTCTCGTCAGGGTAGAGGGTCTTCCACCAACCAGGTGACTCCACCAGAGTCACCCTCCATCTGCCTGCTACCTCGCCATGTCTCACTGTGTTTCCTACAGTCTCATCTTCATGGTCAAAGCCCTCGCATCCCAATATGGTGTTTCCTGTCTCACTTTTACCACAAAATTTTCCTCCCAAGAGGACGATGCGGATTTCTTTGCAACAATTTGAGTTCTCAGTGTCTGTCAAGGGACGACAAGAAAAAAATATTAAGCAAAAGGGAAATATTCATATTCATAAAGTAAAGAAAAATTAATCTAAACAAAGCAATAGAAAACAGTATGACATAGCACAAAGATTTTTTAACTAATTTTGTGTGGGTTGAAGCCTGACATTTCCTAGAGCGCCACCAGCAGGTCAGAATTTTCACATATCCAGTGAAAATGTAAGAACACAAACACACTAAAATAAAGTGGCTGTAAACTCTTAAAGCAGGTGTTAAGACTTAAAACAGCCCTATGTTATAACAATGGTAATTCACAATAAAACTATTAACTCTATAAACTATAAACTCTGTATTGCTTAATGCATCCATGATTGACAGCTTATTAGACACCAAAACACCGAACAGCAGTTTGTAATCATACCGGCGCAACGTTTTACAACTCTGGAAAGACACAACTTGTTGAAAACTGACAAAGTGTTATCAGTTTCATTTCCTCACTACAACTTTTCCATAAATTAACTCCTTAAAATAAATCTTTTTGTTTTACATTAGTCATTTGTTTTAGACCCAGATTCATGAATGGTACTGTTTTAAGTATCTACACTCACTTTGAATTTGAGAACCATTAATTTGACAGTGGGTCTCATTTGTTATAGATAAGCAGTTTTGTTTACAACTTTAAATTTGTTTTGTATTAATTAACGTATGTATGTAAGCATAAGTGAACAATATAAGTTGTATAATAAAGCCTGGCATTTATGCCTTGTAGATCATAAACTATGAGGCCGAACAGGCTGAATTGCATTCCAAACAGATGCACCCAGTTGCCAGTTTATTAGATAAACATTGCTACAACTAATACAGTCTAATAGAACAGAGGTACAATAAATCTTACCTTCATGAGGGTTAAAATGTGCAGTGTTTCGTGAAACCCTTTTAGAGAGGTGTTGATACAACTTTACAGCTATTTTTAGTCCATCCTCATTGGTATAAATGAGATTTACACCAAACATGCATAGTACGATACAACTGCACCACAAAGAGCCTCTGAAATACAGTTAAACCAGCACCTCTCTAGAACAGTTTTAACAAAAGTAGAACATTATAATCCTCATAAAGGTAGGATTTATTGCAGGACTGTTGTATTAGACAGCATTAGTTTTAGCTTGGTGTACATAAAAAATCTGGCAGTTTATAATATTCCTTAAACGATCAAACTTTTAAGTTAAGATAACTCACAACTTTTTTCTTCACCAGTGTCACTTTCCATTTCTCTTGGAAGTTGCCCAAAAAACAGCACAAATGTCACTTTGCATCCATCTCTACTTGTGTGTTGAGATTGGTAAGTTTTCGTTTTTCAATTCCAAAAAAGGTATGAGGAAAGAGTGTTAAAGGAAAAATACTAGCTCCTCCCTCTTAGGTAATCACATAGCAAATTGAAGTAAACATTGCGCACCTGTGAAACTGTACACCTATCACGTGATTATGAGTTGACAAAATCAACTTAAGGTTGTTTTTGTGTTTTTTAAAGGCTATGGAGAAACACTGGCATATGGAAGTCCAATGGCATGAGAATGCCCAGAGACAGCAATCAGGAAAACTGTGACAGACAGAGGGAAAAGGGTTTTTTCCACTCACAATGTCATATATTTGTTAAGTAGGGCCACTGTTATGTAGCTCCAAAAGATGAAGTAAAAAAGAAAAGACTTCACATAGCAATATAAAAACAATTAGTTGATGTCAGAGTGGCTTAAAGGGTGTACAAACGGTTTTCACTAGAAATAAATAAGACAAGTCTTCTGAGAGCAAAGGCCAATTATTGTGCTGTGCCCTTAATGGGAAACATTTACTGCAAAGTTACCTAATAATTTTCTGCAGGACACCTCAGGGTCATGTGACCTCTCTGAGTCCAGTGCCATGGTAGAAGCAGACAGTGGAGGGGGAGGTGACTGTGCTGGGATTAGCCTCCACAGTCAACATTCTGACTGCACACAACACACACGCTTCCCTGATGGCCACAGTCTACAAACACCAGGACACCAACAGGTACGAAATCCCACTTTTGTTCTAGACATTTATTTAAAATTCTCGTGAAATTCAGCTGAGACGAAAACATATGAGTTGGTGATTAAACATGTAAAAGCAGAGCACACGTAGAGTAAATCAGGCCAACAATCTGTCAAGGATGATCTCCTGATCCCCTGTGCTTGGATCTGAGTCGAGTTTACGCTCACCTAGGGTCAGTGTTACAACTCTTTACCCTTACTGTGATAACCAGCGATATTTATATTTATATTTTGATCATCTACTGTAAATAATTGTTTACTCAGTAATTTATATGGTCAAACTTCATCACATTGTCAGTAAAAACTCAGTTCAGGTTATGTGTTAATGGGTTCTTAATTTAACTTCATGGCAGTTATAATGGCCAAGTGTTTACATCAGTGTTTACATCAGGTTGTTTCTGTTATTTTTGTCCACCCTCCCTGCAATTTCCCAGTAATAGTGGTTACATAGTTAAGTAATCTATTCATAGAGTACAGCAGGCAAAAGCCCAGTAGACAGGATTATTGGTTTGAGTGCACAGTTGGAGTGAAAGAAGGACTTCCCACCAGCTCAATACTATCTCTGTCTTATTAGTCGTCATTAGCACTTCTTACATGTAACAGCAGCACGTAACTTATGCAAATGTTGTCCTTCATTTCATGTTGCACAGGCTCACAACATGATGTCTGGTTACAATCACTGACTACAATCCAAATCATCTGTGCCTTTTGTTATAAAGTTCTAGATGTAATTCAATCAATGTGTTTCTGATTCCTCTCCTGTTTAGTTAGTAGCTTTGCGTGACGCACACACACACACACATCAGGGACCCTTCATCTGCTCACTATGGCATCCCTGGAGGAAGAGCTAACCTGCTCAGTGTGCCGAGACATCTTCAGCAAAGCCCACCCCCTGCCCTGTGGTCATAGCTTCTGCCCCCCCTGCATCCGCGAGGCCTGGAGCGACCAGTGTGAGGGCAAAAGTCGCTTTACTTGCCCCCAGTGTCAGGAGGAGCATGGTGAAGTGCTGTGTGATAGCTGTCCTCCTGAGATAGAGGAAGGACAGCCACCGTTGGCTGTCAAAACCTGCTTGAGGTGTGAAGTGTCGTTGTGTGCCGAACACCTCCAACCTCATCTGGAGAGACCGGCGTTTAGCACCCACCTGCTGGTGGATCCGCTGGGGGACCTCTCCCAGCGGAGGTGCCCGACACACTCAGAGATCCTGCGCTACTACTGTGCTGATGAGAGGGTGTACGTGTGTGGTGACTGTCTGCTGGAGGGCGACCACGCTCAGCACAAAGTGAAGGCACTGAGACAGGTGGAAGAGGATCTGAAGGTCAGCTGGAAGACTATTCAGCATGTGTGTTTGAATGTACATGTAAGTGTGTGGTTGCTCATATATGTGTGACTCCACAGGTCATTCTCCAGACCCTGCTCAGAAAAGCAGAGGAGAAGTTGAAAGATGGAGAGCGAATCCTCAAAGAGCATGAGAATATTGATTCCACCATGGCTGTAAGTAGAACTAGTTCAACTGCAGGGGAAATGCAACATGATGACTCTCTCAAAATGTTCTGTACTTGTTGTATTATCCAAGTTATGACTCACAAGGGATTTTAATCCTTTCCAAATATAACCCTCAAACTGACCTCACTCTCCTGATGATTCTTTTTCAAATGGATCAGACGGTTTGATTATATCTCAATCACTGATCTGACAACCCACCAATCTTTGATGTCTGGTTGCAGGATTCTCTGAAGCAGGATGACACCCAGGTGGAGCGACTGGGCTCAGACCTGCAGTTCCAGGTGAAGAAGCTGGTGTCCGCTCTGAGGGAGATTACCAAAAGGGAGAGACAGCAGGTCATAGAGCATGTGCACGAAGACTGCTCCAAGGTGAGAGAGGACATGAGTCAGACGCTGAGCATCCAGCACTACCTGGCCTCGCTGCTGGCAGAGACAGACCCCTTCTTGCTCATCTGGGTAAGACCTGGTGCTGAACAGACACCTAGCTGTACATTGCCAGATTTGTTGAGACCTAGGTCATGATTGGAATTGTATTATAGCTGAGTAGGGTAGCCGCTGTGAATAATGATGATCCAGTGCTCTCAGTTGTGGAAATGAGGTTATCATTTTTAGTTTTAAGTTTAATGTGTCGACAAATATTTGTTGGATTGCCATTAAAGTTTGCACTGACATTCCCCTCCCTCTCAGGATGAAGTGTAGCGCCATCTTAAGGTCAAACTCCATTTGTCCGATACTTTGGTTTATGTCCAAAAACCTCCAAAACGTATTAACAAATGTTAGCATGCTAACACACTAAACTGAACATACTTAAAAATTAAACCTTCTAAACATGATATCAGTAAGTTAAAATTGTTATTGTGAGCATTTTGTCAAATTAGTGTTAGCATTTAGCTCAGAGCCACAAGCCTGGCTGTAGATGTAGTTCTTTGTTTGTCATATGCACAGTAATTACAGTGGAGCAGTCGTTGGCAGTAACACACAAGTAAAGGAGAAAAAGAGAATCTAATACTTAAGATATAAAGTGTGTAGAAGTTAAAGTATAGGAATAAAATATAATACATACAAAATAGAAAAAAATAAAATGCATCAAAATGACAAAAATATATATAAAATAAAACAAGAAAACAAACAAAGCTGAAGAGGCGCTTAAGAAACGTCAGCTGTCCTTGACGCCATTTTAGTCTTGTTTGTTAAAGATTTGGTTCCCCACCTGTGTGTTGACACAACTTATTGTTATTTCCCATGTTGTCTTATGTGGCATATTAGAGAACAATTTTGATGAGTTCTTCACATTGCTGTCAACAGGGAAAATTCAAAGCCCCGACTTATTTTCAGTATTTCTCTCTAACATTAAATATTAATAAGTTTAACACTCCCAAACCCAGCTCATCTGTTTCATCTGTACTGTATGGGTGTAGTTTGAGCAGATTTAATTGACAACCATAACGACTCACTGTCATCAGATCCTGTTTCAAATGTTACTAAATCACGATTGTCCAACTGAACCCAAACCAGCGAGGAGACAACAGACAAAACAGCACAGACTGTAATCTTTTATGAGAAATCACCAAAAATGTAGTTCTAACCTTGGCAGAAAATATAGTGTTAATCTAGTGGTAAGACACTTTATCTATAACAGACAGTTTCAGAAGAGCATGTGATAATGTTTGCATGTTACATTTTTAATCTTTCATGTTCATCATGTAGGAATGTATACGTGATGTGGATGATATTTACCATGCTGTCCATTGATTTGTTGCTGCTTGATTATTATATAGCAGATCAGATATATTAAAAAAATGCTGAGAAGGTGTGTATTCAGTGAACTAACAAATGAATGTATTTGCTTTTCACTATGGTAGACATTTCATCATATTTTAGATTGATTGTATTCTACAGACATGACTTTAAGACTACAAGCTATGGAGCAGAGCCATAAGTATGTGTATGAGTGTTGTCATATATATCGTAAGATCATATATTGTGGAATAAAGATGGTACATATCCACCTAATAAAATGTGCTGGGCCACAGATGTGGATGTTTGAATGAGGATTTAACCTCGTGTTTCCTTTCTTACCTAACTGGGCAGATTCACAAGGACGTTACTCATTCTTTCCAATAATGAATCGTTTTTTTGTGGAGTTTTTCTCAGCTGGCTTTCACTCTTCTTTCCTCAGGCATTTCAATCAGATGACACAAAGTAAGTCCAGAATAAGTCAGTGACACTGTGTGATGTTAGACGTGTATGTGTGTAGGTAGGCAGTCTTTGTTTGTATGTGGGAGATAGCGATAGAGACGGGAGGATGAAATTAACAGATTAATTATTTCACTACACAAGCCTTTAATCTGTATGTGCTCAGGCCAAATGATTCTTAAAATGTGTTCCTCTTGCAATATGTGTTGTGCTCTTGTATTCTAGGTTACTGGCAGACCTGAACAGCCCACTTTTCATCCCTGAAACCGTCAGTGTGGACAGGAAACACATCTTGGACGACATAGAGAGCAAGTATCGGGAGTTCATCACCGCCACCCTCCGCTGCCTCAGTGAACTAAAGAGGGAGCTCTGTGAGTGGCAGATGGGTGACACATCCCATTTATTTACCTTTCTTAAAAGATTAGTTTGTCATTCAGGGAAATTGACTCATTCGCTTTCTTGCTGAGAGTTAGATAAATTAAACTGACTGTTCAAATTCATGGTATCAGCGTATCTAACTTCCAATGTCAAATGTCAAGGATGAAAACATCATCTTTGAAACTGTGATTAAGTATTGTTATATAATTTAAGATTTATTTATATGGAATCTTTTTACTTACGATGAGTGGTTTATCTGAATTTACTTTGTTGTTTTATGTCCCTGTTATACAGTAACCAGTCCCTTGACTCTGGACACTAACACAGCCCATCCTCTGTTGAGCATCTCTGATGATCTTCGCTCTGTGACGCGGGTTAAAAACCGCCTGCCCTGCGCTGCTCACCCTGAGCGTTTCGACCACTGGCCGCAGGTCCTCACTGTCCAGACCTTCTCCTCTGGCACTCACTACTGGGAGCTGGAGGCTGTGGGATTTTGGGATATCGGGGTCTGCTATCGGAGTATTGGACGAAAGGGGAAAGAGGGCAAGGCCTTTGGGAACAACAAGGTGCCTGCAGTAGTTGATCTAGTTGGTAGCACTTAGCCATTTAAAGGTGATTCATGTCAAACAAACAAATTAAATAAATGGGAACCTCTATTTGATGCCAGTGGTATTTGTAGAGCTATGTTTTGACCACTTTTCCCACGCTTCCCTGGCCTGAAAAATTTTGTTTTTCATTTGAACTCTCACTCATTCTCAATCTCAATCAGTATGTTAGGAGATTTTGTTCATTTGTGCTGAACAACAGAACCCTCTTCAGTTGATTAAAATGTTTTTTTAATAAATGTCCAGGTATCATGGAGCTTGACACAGCAGCATGACAGGAAGCTGGCTGCCTGGCACAACCGCAGGAAGACCCGCCTCGCGTATCAAATGACTGGTAACCGAGTTGCCGTCGCCGTGGACTACGGCGCAGGCACCATCACCTTCTCCGAGGTGGGACCATCCTCCAACCTGACCCACCTCCACACTTTCTCCACCACGTTCACTCAGCCGGTGTGCTTGGGCTTCGGACTGTACAAAGCTGAGCTCAACAGCCGCATCTCTTTCATCAAGGTCTGAGGTGGAGATAAGGGAAAGGAGGAGAAAATAATGCTGACAGGCTCTGAGCTGGTTTAACTTAGACAAAGCCATGCCAAGACAAAGTGGTGTTGATTTATAACACTCTGATGGAACTTTTTTCATGAGCCTCTCTGATGTTTCTCTCCCCTCTGATCTCTGAGCTCTTCCTCAAGAAAGAGACAAAACCACGTCTCCCAAAACTGTGATCAGGTGATATTGACGTGGAAATTATTTCCAGCAGAGAAAAGTGAGAATGGAGCTTTGGATGAGTGAATTTGAGTGGATACTGGCAGGACAGCAAATGAAGATTCTCCTTTGAAAAAGGACAGAAATAAGCTTGTTGTGCTTTTTCATTCCAAAAATCATTCCAAATGCAGATGACTGGTGATTTAAAGATATTACAGTTTTGTAAAAGAAGGTTGTAAATGTAACTTTTGATGCCAGAAATGATTTTGTCAGACGTTTTTGAAACTGGACACTAACTCATCCCATCCTCTCCTAAGCGTCTCTACCTCAGTGTGACTGAAATTTTGTGAATACCAAATGATGTCT
>NW_023339796.1:19322150-19335078 GCF_004916995.1 Morone saxatilis | reverse complement strand
AGTATGGTTTATGTGTTTTTACGCTCAAAAAAATCTATCTTCACAGACAAATTGATGCAGACTGCTAATCCAGCCTGTGTCTTTTAGAAGAAGCAACCTCGCTACATAAAGCATTGGAGGTGTGTGAATCTTTTAGGTGCACAAGCAACAAAAAGGAGAATGTGATCCCTTTTAACTCAGCTTAAAAGACACACAAGAAGGAACCACTGATTTGATTGGATATTAAAAAAGATAAGAAAAACAACTGCCACTCACTAGCTAGTTTTGCTCTTTGAAGCAGCTCAAATGCCCAATTATCTTCCCATTTTCTTTATTTCACTGTAAAGGTGAGTGGGCGGATGTAACATAGAGGGTGAGAAAGAAGCAGACGGAAAAGGGGGTGGCTGAGGGAAAGAGAGAGAGAAAGGGAGAGATCAGAGCACACTCCGGCTTGGTTACGATCAGACTGTCTGCCGTGCCGAGATAATGTGATAGAGGAACAGGAGAAGAGGGATTTTTGTCCATATTACAGTGCTCCGGTTGGGAGGAAACAACTCTTTTCACCTGCTATGGAATACAGGATTGTTCAAACGGAAACAGGTGATCATCTATTTTCTATTTACTTGAAACACTAGGATTGTACTGCACAGCAAAAATAGTTGAGTCATTTTAGAATTTTTGTTTTAAGGTGAATTATTGATCATTTTGCAATAATGTGAATCCTTCTCCAACCAATAAACAGATTGTTTTGTGTGTAAGGAAATAAGTTTCATTAAAGCTCAGAAAGAGATGTTTTTACACTCATTTTGGTGAAAGATAAATGAATGGTATTTAAAAATGTACTGTTTGAAACTTAATGGCATCACACAAGGTCAAAAAAGTCTCCAATCTCCAACTTATGTTTCATTTCTATGAGTTGAACAACAGAAACGTTGTTGAACTTGGAGAGAGAACAAACTAAAAATGCAAAAAGTAACATTTTTTGTCCATGTATAGCTACTATATATGTGCCCGTAAGTGTGAAACAAAAGCACAAGTGAGAGAGAGTGTGTGTCGTGTGAGGAAATGTGTATTGAGCACGGAGGGAGGGTGCGTGTAAAAGACAGATGGTCACTCAGTGGAGTTGTTCCCCCACTCCCTCTCTCTTTTTCACTCCCTTCTGGGCCCTACATCTTTTCCCTGTCACCTCTCCAGAATCTTACCTCATCTGTTTTTTTCCCTCACCTCTCCTCAGCATCTTTTATCATCTCTTCATCCTGTAGAGTCTGAACTTGGATCTTCACTCACTTTGCTGCGCTCTATCTTTTCAAGCCCTTTTCTTCCCTTCTGATCTTCTGCCCTCTTGTCAGGTTTTTTGCTGAAGAAATCAACTTGAAAATACCAAGAGGTTATTTTGTGACTGTCATTTTGGCCCCTGCCGACACAGCACGTAGGACACTGAAGAGACTTGGGATTTGTGGGGGTAAACAGGGAAACTAAAGACAGAGACAGAAATGGAGTGATTGACAGCTATGGCCAATGAACAGTTCTGAGTATTTTCTGAATATCTTTCGGCTCTGAGACAAATCTGCTGGTTCTTTTGCTGCCTGGGTGCATATGAATGTACTGTACCGGTAGCAAGCAAAACTACATAGAGGTTAAAGTCTGGAAACTTTTCACAAAGACAGTTTGTTTCACCATAGCATGGTTGCTTTCATTTCAAGTTCAAGTCCAAAGTGACACTTCTCTAAAGTAGAATCAATCAGAGATATTCGACTTAACAGTCCCAGTTCAGTCATGCATCCCAGGTTAGTTACCTTCCCCATACTGCTGTCTGTGCTCCTTATGTGGGGACCTTTGGGGTCCAGGGGCCAGAATGACACAGAGCCCATCATCCTTGAGGGGAAATGCTTGGTCGTATGTGACTCCACTCCTTCATCTGAGCCCGCCGGTAACGCCCTGGGCATGTCGGTCCGTTCCGGCTCTGGCCGGGTTGCCTTCTCCGCCAGCCGCCAGACCAACCATGAGCCCACAGACATGAGCAACCGCACCATGATCATCTACTTTGATAATGTGAGTACGTGACTGCTTATCATTCAGTCACAGGGTACTGTTTTGTGGTTTAAGTAAAGCATGAGAGGACAAATTACTGTGTTTTACTATATTTCACATAAGATTATTTACAAAGCTATAATTAAAAAAAAAGTTTCAATGTTTTCCCCACACACAGCTTCTGTGAGCTGCATTCCAAGTATTGGAGTCTTCTAGCAATGAGATGCACATTTGATTTGAGTTCTGACAGTGAGGAAATATGATAATGAGGTAAACACTGAACTTTCAGACTTTCAGCCGAGCTGAGTTTTCACAGATATTCTGGGCTGTTTTAGAAATGTAAATGAAAAAGCATGACTCAGTATTTTGGGAGACGCCTGAGACTGAATAGACAAAAAGAATGACCCAAGTGACCCTGGAGTGAGCATATATATGGGATTGTTTTGACCACTGCCCTACTGTTTATCATTGGTCTTCCAAGGGTTTTATTCACTTCCATACTTTTATATTTTCATGTGTAAATCACATATCATCTTGCCTTCCTCCCTTTTCTCCCTCTCTTTGGTTGCGTCAGATTCTAGTGAACGTGGGCACTCATTTTGACCAAGAGAGCAGCGTCTTCCTGGCACCAAGAAGAGGCGTGTACAGTTTCAACTTCCACGTTGTAAAGGCCTACAATAGACAAACTATTCAAGTATGATACCTCGACTCTGACACTTGCAGTTCTCATTGCAGTGGATCAACATGGACTCTCTAATCCCTTTGTTTGCTCTCTGTTAGGTCAGCCTGATGCTGAACGGCTGGCCAATGATCTCAGCCTTTGCCGGGGACCAGGATGTGACAAGAGAAGCTGCCACTAATGCCGGCCTGGTGATTATGGAGAAGGGGGACAAGGCCTACCTCAGACTGGAGAGAGGCAACCTGATGGGAGGCTGGAAGTACTCCACCTTCTCCGGGTTTCTGGTCTTTCCCTTGTGAGGAAGGTGGATGGGGGGTCAGGTTGAAGTGTTGGAAGGGTGATAGGAGGATAATTGGATGGCGCAGGGGTGACAATGACTGAGAGAAAAATGAAAGGGGGTGGAAGAAAAACAAGGCTTCCATCTTTAACTCTTTATACAGTGCATGAAAGGATGTGTTTTATGCAAAAAATAAAAAATAAATGAGATAAAGATTGTGTAAATTAAGATAATTTTCACTTGAGACCAAAAGAAAAAAAGTGGGAAAAGAAGCAGAGACATTCAGTAAAGTTATCTGTGGCTTTAATTCGCTGTTTCTGTGCATACATATTAGTTGGGTTAAGAGATATTTTAATTGTGATAAAAAGTAGCCATGTGCAATGTGGGCTTCTGTGCTAAGATTTTTTTTTATTCACAATGTTTGAAACACTGCTGTTCTCCACATGGCATCCTGTCTAGCTAACAAACTTGCCAAACTTGCCCTTTACTCTGCTGTGTCGTATGAATGATGCCCCTCTATATGCCTGTTAAATCTCCTGCAACAAATGTTTATTTACACAGAAATTTCTATTGAGGAGAACATATTCAAATAAAATCATATAAGGTTGGCTCATTGTATTGCTTTTACATGAATTGTCAAATATTCCTTCCAACATTTGAAGAGAGACAATATTTTATAAATCATCACTAGACTAACATAGAGAAATAACTGAGTTGATACTAGACTATGTTAGGGGTGTGGCCGTTTAATCTGCTCATGCAAAACAGTATTTCTCCCTCCTCTCATGGTACTCTACTCATTGCCACGGCAGCTGTTTGTAAATATAGCCCTCACCAGCAGAGTTGGCGTTGGCGTGGACCAAGCAGACCAGCATGGGGCAGAGTGCAAGTGTGGTGAATAGCGGATACTCCTTGCAGGGCCGCAGACAGATGGAGGCTTTGGCGAACAGGCAGGCTCCTCTCTACAGGGCTACCATGGATAAAGTGTGGTGTGCTGTCACACGCAGTCACTTACGCTTCCCTGGTTCATGACCACAATCTCTCTCTCTTTCTCTGTTTCTCCGTCTGTCTGTCTCCTATCAGAATCACACTTGCTTGATTTTAGGACAGGCCAGTAAGTATTCCTGGAAATGGAGAACCAAGACATTCATTTGTGGTGTCACATTAATGCACTGAATGAAGAAGCTTTAATGGTAATAGATGGGAGAGTTTGTGGACATATTTTAGGTTATTCTGATCGCGGTGTCCTTATTTCCTCTGCGTAAACTCTCTGAATCTTTTTCCATTTTTTTTACCATGTTATATCACATCTTATTTTGTGATATTTAAGCTCAGAACAGAAATGGTAACTATGATATAGAAATCAAGGCTGGATTACCAACTGTGCAAACAGGCAATTTGGTCTGGGGCCCCTGACCCTGAAGGACCTGCAAAAGCAGCAGTTGCTTTGTGGTAAATTCTAATTTTGTTTGAGAATGTGCATGACTAAAATACATTATCATCTGACCGGGTAAGGGTCTTGACATCTTTATTGCCTGATGTTGAGGCCCTGACCTTACGAGAGACCCTGTATCAAGTTCTAGTTGTAAGGTTTTCTTTATTATTTAAGTAAATTTGTGCTTACATTGAGCATATTCTTAAATTGATTTGTGATTACTCAGATTACCACACAAAAACCTGCACACAATACACAAAAAGAAGAAGGAGAATCTAAATAATAAAGCAGCCACAGCGGCTCAGAATCATATTTCAGCCTGTGGGCACTAGAGGGCGCCAAAATCCAAGTCACCCATGCGAGCTCACAAGTCATCACGTTAGTGCCCAGAAGAAAGCTTTTATTGATACCTCAAAATGTAATAATTAACAAAAATGAAGGACAAAAGTCAATGTGCCCATGTGGTCTGGGTGTATATTTTTAGAAAGCAATTAAGTATTTTCACAAGCTGAAGATGATGCCTGAGCTGTAGCCAATGCAATAAAACCCTGAAACAAACGGACAGTGTAATTCACAAACAGGGCTGTTCGGTTGTGTGCTCCATTAACCCTTTGAGATGATGAAAACACCGTTTATTTTTCTCCAGTCAGCTCTACGGGGCCTGCGCTTCCTAATGTGAGCATCTATGGCAGTAAAAGAGCAATGTTGAAGATCACTCAGTGAAATGGTCCCAGCTAGGCCGCATTTATTGCTTTCTCAACCTAACTATGGCTCGCATCCCGCCCAGAAGCGGCCGTACATATGACGGATAGCTCGTACAGCCAATGAAATAGCAGTATGCTGCCGGCTTGGGAGACAACGGACCAATCAGCGTTTGATATCATCCGAGGGGCACGCTTTCTACGCTTTCTCTGGCAAGAATGTTAGTTCCTGCTCTTCCCTGGCCGTTTCCTGTAATCGTACAGTGTTGTGAGACGGAGAAAGCCATGTGTGTCGATGCAAAGGTAAATTTAGCACCCCGAAATTATTACTGTGAGAGTTAGGGCAGTGGATACGATGGTTATTTTCAGGTATTTTTGCCGAAAAATAGACGCAGCGCAACCGAAACAGTATTGCGGCCTAACCCGTGTCTGAACGTTGACGAGCAATGGTTATTGTGGCACGTTGCTTTGGTTTGGTCCGGTTTGTTGATGAGATTGAAGGAGTCCGGTAGACTGAATGGTTGGTAGTAAATGACAGAGAAGCGAGGTAACGTTTCCAAACACACAGCCCACCGTGTTTTGAAGCCTGGATATGTTTTCGGTGCCACACACGCTGTTGTAATAGGCACATCTTGGTCGCGGTACAAGCTAATGCTAGCCGACGGGTTTGTGAGAAAGACTGCAATACGACCGGAGAGGAAAGCATCCCGGCTCTCCAGCATCAGTACCCTCCTCGTCTGACTTCACTACCAACTATTTTCATTCATTGGATCTTCCATGGGTCTTCTAGCTTTGTATATTACTACTGAAACGGGCTCGTTTTTCATTTAGTTTCTTTTTCTAGACCTTCTTAATGTCAAATTGAAACCGTTTTCTGGACAATGTGGCCACGACTGAGAGGTTATATTCGAAAACACTGATCCGGAGGTCGGTAGTTTACTGGGCGTTATATGTCATTTAAACTTGTTTATTTTTACTTTGTAGGCCAATGAATTCGTGGTTTGATGCACTTAACTCACAGTAAACTTGGTCGTTTCAGTCACAGCTCTTAAGAAGATAAATGTAAGTGTCTTCATATGAAAGTTGTTTGTGATTCATTCAACTATGCACCTACGCACACTGCTATAGGAACCAGACTTAACGTAGATGAATTATGCTGTGATGTTGATGTACATTAAAGTAACATAGGAGCTGGGAGTTAAACATGAACTTGAATATTGCCTTGTTATCTGCCCCTTGCTATCTTTGTACACTAAAACACACTTTCAACTTTCAAACCATTGAATGAGGCACTCTACATTGAGTAGCGTTTGTTTAAATCATTTCAATGTCATATACTTTTACCTTATTGACGTCTGTGTTTCTCCTCTTTTACCAGCTGTTTACTTAAAAGTTGAGAAGAACTGGACTGCGACTGTTTAGCTTCCATCTCTGAGTCTTTTTAACATTGTGCCCGTCTCCCAGTGTGGAGTGGGCAAGATGGCGGACCCCATCATGGACCTCTTTGAGGATACACCCTTGTTTAACCTGGATGCCCTACCGGACGATTCCTTCTCTCAGGGCTCCTCAGACCCCGTGGAGGAGGCCCTCAAGCTTGCACTGGGCCAGGTGGACCCACCAGCTGAGTCCGAGCTCACGGTCAACACTGGCCTTAATGTTCCTGTAGCAGTTCCCGCCATCCCGGACCCGGCCCCCGTTCAAGTCCCCACACAGCAGCCAGTGCCAGTGGTGACTGCTCAGACTGTTTCCATAGCTGCAGCTCCCACTGTAGCCCCAGCCCCTGTTGATAGTGTACCTCAGATCCAGGCCCAGACCACCATACCTATTGTAAGCAACACCAGCGTGGCCACCAGTAGCACTGTCCTGCTGAGTTCACCTCTGACTGTTTCCAGCTCTCCAGTCACCACCACTGCCACCACGCAGCTCACACAGATAACTCACCAGCTCACTCCACAGCAGTTAGCTGCCATCACACAGCAGGCGGGCGGGAAAATTGTCATTCTCAAAGGTCCCCAGGGTCAAGCCCAGGTGCTGCAGACTGTATCAGGAGCTACAGGCCAGACCAGTGGAAAGGTCATCCGTGTGTTGTCTGGCACTCCTCTTAAACCTGGCATGTCTATACTGCAGGGGGGGACAGTTTTGAATCAGACGAGCCAAGGACAAGCTCAAGTCAAGGTGGGTGCTGCAGGGGTGCAGAGGCTGCTGCAGTCTCCCAACGGGCCAGTCAAACAGATGCTGCTGACCTCCATGCCCCAGCAGACGCAAGGCCAGACGGTTCAGGTGCAGATGGCTCAAGGCCAGACTCAAGTCCAAGTCCAGCCCCAGGCAGCTCAGATCCAGGTCCAGGCTCAGGGCCAGGTGCAGCTTCAGCCAGCCATGCAGGCCCAAACACAGGTAAGCCCCACGTCTTCTGCCACAACAGACAGCAAGGTCTCAACCTGACAGCTGCATCACAGTAGGTGACGCTTGGACGGGTTTTCTGGTTTCCACATTGTTGATGAGTTTCACAAGCTGTATTTTTAGGTCAGTTTTTTTTTCCTGAGTGTCACAATGAATCTCATTCTGTGTATCTGATTCTAGGGTGGTGAAGCAAAGCGGATCACCCTGGTCCTCCAGCAGCCCTCCCAGGCTGGCTCTGCTGCGCCAGCGGGTCAAGCCCAGCAGCAGGTCACACAAATCCAGCAGGTTCAGACAGCCCAAGGGGGGCAACAGCAGCAGACCCAGGCTAGACTGGTGCTGGGTCAGCTCCCTGGAGGGAAACTGGTGCTCCAGGGAAGCCAGCTAGCAGCTCTGACCCAGGCTCGGGCTGCAGGCCAGGCTGGAGGGCAGCCCAAAGTCCTCACAATACAGCTGCAGGTGCAGCAACAGCCCAACCAACAAGGAGGAGTTAAGGTGAGAAAGAAGTGTTTCAGAGTTTTGGAGTACCTGTTAATTTAATTAATTTCTCCAACAGTAAATGTTCTCTTTTCACTCCTCTTTTCCCTCTTCTCTTGTTTGTGACAAATTACTCTGAGCTCTTTCTGTTCTTTTCAGAAATCATGCAAACTGCCAGTTACACTACGTTTATGCAATTGAAAGGGGGTGTTCAAGGTCTTGACTGTCACTGATAAAAGTTTTTCCTAATACACTCAATATTAACATTTGTCTGCTTACAGTTAAGTTTTCATCCTTACCTCATTAGTCTATTATTTCAAAAGGTGAATTGTGAAATCTGACCCCTAGTGACATGTTAGTGCCTGGCTAAATGCCCCCAACTACCACAACACATTTGGCTCTATGTGAATATTTTAGTTTACTAACATTTATGTTAGACTAGAGCAGTTATTTCTACTTGTTTCAGATGTTAATGTTGCATGTGCTGCCTGTTACAGTACACCACTAAAGAACAATGGCTACTTTTGGGTAGTGCTAAGAGATCAGTCCAGATGATTAACATTTCAATTGGTCGGACTAGTATTCATTAGCAGTTAAAGTTAATACTCACTTCTTTTATATCCATTTAAGGACATGCATTGTTGTGAATGACATGTTGTATCAGCACACTATAGCCAGTGAACATTTGATGCATTGTTGTAAAACAGTTAGAATTTTTTTTATATAAAATTTGTCTTTGTCCTTGTTACTTAAGACTTGATAGTTTCAGGTTAAAAATCAGCAATGTTGTCAAATTGATTGTTTGCTCTTAAAAAGAGTTGTATTTTTGTTGGTGTATAATCACCTGAATATTGGAATCATTGTGTTTTTGTTAACTTAGAATGAGTTGTTTTTATGTACAGAGGGAGCGGTGGCTACAATGTTGAACCGCCATGTTTCTACAGTAGCACAGAACAAACAAACCAAACACTGGCTTTAGATAGTCTTATGACCACTGTAGTTTTTCCTTTATGTCTGGAAGGCAAGCAGTATTCAGTTGCTTGCAATCTGCAACTTGACTGCTAGATGCCACTAAATCCTGCACACTGATCCTTTAATGAAACTCAGTTCTCATATTTTCTATATGCTTTACTTCCGAATTCGACGGGGTACGGCTGCAATACGTTCTGGATTAAAATAAATTACATACATACTTACATAACATATCATGCTATTGTGCCATTAGGCTGGAAGTCAAGTCAGAGGCATATTAAAGGAGATTTGAAGCAGCGAAACAACAAAATACACAAATAAACAATGTTGGGTAGGCAATATGATCTGGAGATGCTCTGCTTCTGAAACACTCTCAGTGGCATATGAAGACAAGACAAGAGCAAAACTTTGTCACAGATGCAACGTCTCTGGATTATTCTGTTCCCCATAAGCATGAGCCTCCACAATTTCATCATTGCTGCTAGCAAGCTTACCTGGTGGTGGCTGTGGCTCAGAGGAAGACAGGTCGTTCACTAATCAGAAGGTTGTTGGTTCCATCCCTGGCTCCTCCCGCCACATGTTGAAGTATCCTNNCCGGCTCCTCCTGCCATGTGTCGAAGTATCCTTGAGCAAGATACTGAACCCCAAATTGCTGTGTGAATGTGTATGAATGCATTAGTTTCAAGATACTGAACCCCAAATTGCTGTATGAATGTGTATGAATGCATTAGTTTTGTTCCGATGGCCTTTGCCATCACTGAGTGAATGTGTGTGAAAGGTGGAATGTGCATGTAGTGTAAAAGCGCTTTGAGTGGTCGAAAGACTAGAAAGGCATGGAAAAGCCTTGGCATATGCAAGCCTTATACAAATGGTCAAGTGTTTAGTCCTATGAAGGTATTATTGGGAGGCAAAACGAATTAAGCCACCTTGTACTACTGAGTAGCTTGGGGAGATTGGCCTTTGGCCTTCCACCATTGTGCCTGCTGTTTAAGGACTCTTTCTCCAAGCTAAAAACAGCTGCAGCCAAACGTAGGACAGGAATTTCATAAACAGCGCAGAATGTTGATACACAACCATGCAGTATTAAAGAATATTGAAGAGTAAATGACCACTGAGCAGGTTACATAGGGGGGACATTAACAAAACCTTCATAAAATGTTCACGCATTCATTCACATTCACACCCCGATGCACAGCATCGGGAGCAATTTGGGGTTCAGTATATTGCATAAGGACACTTCGACTTCCCGCAGCAGGGGATCCAACCAACTACCTTCCGATTAGTGGAGGACCCGCTCTGCCTCTGAGCCACAGCCGCCAGAAGCTTTAAGGCAGTAAGGAAACAAGTTTTCCCCAGCTCAAACCTTAATTCAATTTGGGGCTGGAAATCAAGCACCTACCATATCGTTTTTAGGTAGCTTGTGCCTCAGGAAATGGTGGTGGGGGGGATAAAATTGCTGTGCAGGAGAGATCAGATTGGTATTAGGGCTCTTCCTGCCTGTCTGTCAGTTTCAATATAGTCACAGCAACAGTTTAAAAGTGCACATTTAAAGAATCCTGTATTTAAGATGAATATGTGTAGGTATGGAGGACGTTATCATTTAACATATTCATTTATGAATGAATAAAAAAAAAATGCTGGTTGGTAGAGGAGAAAAGGTGGATCCCAGTTGGCTGAGGGGATTCTGGCTGTGGCTGTTTTGATTCGTCATGTCAATAGGAGGGCTGGCTAACCTTCTCCACAACTACTGCTATGTGGCAGTGGGATGATCTGTTGTAAAGAGAGGCAGATCTGAAGTATTTTGTACTGGCTTTTCTCTTGCTGCTTTCGCTTCTTTATTTGTCTTGAGGTTAAGTTTTCCTGTCAGTACGTTTTCAGTGCCTCCTCTTTAATTCCAAATGGTACAATTATTTTCTCAATTGCACAAATGATGTATTGTTGACTCTTCGCATCTACACTGATACAGGTGATATTTTGTCTAAAGCCTTATTTTCCATACAATTTTCAATGTCATTATTACCAAAACCACATTAACTCAATCTCTCCACATTAAAGCCAGGGCACAGCATAACCCCCTCCCCCCTTCTTTCCTCAGCTAACCCCATCCCTCCTGACTGCTCCACCCCTGATAACATTGTTATCTATGAGGCAGAGGGAGGCGGTGGCCCAACGGATACTCCTCCACTCAAACTTAATACACCATTGAACCAGACTACAAAGGTCCTGATGTACTGTACAAGGTTATCCAGTTGTGGATACAGTGGGCAGAACCACACAGACAGAATGGGAAGGGAGGGTTACTAACATGAGCTGATGACCAAAAACTGTTGATTTACAGATGTACATAAATGGGTGATGGCCTGCATATGTATACTGTAGCTACATTGTAGTTGATGGGCACCTTTGGAAAAATGTTAACCACGTTTTCTGCTACAAGTTTCTAACATTGCAAATTGAATCAAAGCTCCTGTAACTTCTCCTTACAGTAACACAATCAGCAAAGCAACCTACACATACTTTCCAACCATGAGACCCTCAAAAATAGGGAGGATTCTGAAATCAAACAGGAGGGGCTGAGGCTGAGGTTCCTCCCCCCCAAAAAAGAGACTGCATTCTGGTGACTTTTAAAGAATGAAAATAACTAGGTATGCACGGTAATTATCGAGGCAGATAAATCATTGGTGGAAAATGGTAACTCAAACACGGCCATTTTAATTAACTGAAGCAAACTGGGAGCGGTCAATGAAAAATGTGAGTTTCCCAGGAGGGTTGGCATGATGTATGATTCTTCTCTACAAACCTTTTGCTCACTGCAACCCCTGCTTTCTATCATAGGGAATGAAACAACATGACTGCACAGTATAGTTCCATATTCAGTAATGAGTGAAGGCAAAGTAGAAGTTGTCTGGATGTACCTACTGTTACAGTATATAAGCATGTGCATATTATGTATATAACATACAGTAAATGAAAGGAACAAGGAACTGTGTTGCTGGGGGACAAAGTATGGTCAAGAAGGCCAATTTGAGTACTACATCTACGACAAGACTTATTAGATGATAAAACACTACACTGGGGCTTATAGTAAGACTCTGGAAAGTTATTGCAGTGGCCTTCTTGAAAGCCCACATAGCGGTGGCAAAGTGCCCTCTTGGGTGCTCTTCCAGTGGACAAAATGTGGTAGAGTGCCCTTTAAGGTCCTAACCCTAACCATGACTTAGCTGTTTCATCATAAATGCATCACAACTTTCTGCATGCTGCTGCCCCACTGCACAGTTGATGCACAGGTTATAACCACACATTCTTTGTGGGGGACATGTTCCACCAATACTGAAAAAGTATCACTTTGTCCCCAGCAATATACAGTAGAAAATATGTTAAATATGTCCTTTAGTTATGGAAAACATAAGTAAAAGTGAATCCCCCAACTTGATTGCGCCCCGTACCCTCAGTTAGTGTTGCCAGCTTGGTCACTTTTCAGACTTTCTTAGCAACTTTATCTCTAAAAAGTCACTAATGATTATGTCATTTTTCCTATTCGCTACTAATGGAAATTAGTTGCTAGGTGTGTTTAAAGTCAGTTAACAGCAAGCAACCAAAACTAAATGTGGAAAGGCACCCACCATCTTGGGGGAATCAAAGACTATTTCTTTAAAAGTGAATTCAAATGTCATAGTCCTCAAAACTGACAAGACACATATTCACAAATATGATGGAATTGTGGAAAAAGTTTAAGATTTCTGTTGGAGGACTCTCATTTGCATCCTCCCATCCTCTTGTTGCCCCTGCCCCTCAATTCAGTTCAATTTTCAATGTTATTTGTAAGAAGTGAAGTTAGTAACATGCATTAATGGGGCATGAATGTGTGCAGAAAGAGGGAGAGGAAGAGAGGAGCTCAGTGCATCATGGGAAATCCCCCGATAGTCTAGGCTAGAGATATTATCTCTTTTCCTAGTTCCTGTGAGTACTCGTGCTGCAGC
>NW_023339796.1:19305386-19322125 GCF_004916995.1 Morone saxatilis | reverse complement strand
AACAACAATAAATATCTACTCACGAAACATATTTCAAAACATACAGAAAAACAATAAAATTCAATGGATTCCTCATATCACATACTTTGTCTTGTCTTGCTTTTGCTCTTGTTCCCAGCTCCAAGATATTACGGTGCACATCCAGCCACCCCAGTTGTTCCTCCTGGTGTCTTCCCACTTTGCCCTTTTTGTCTGCCCTAAAACATGTGGTTTTTGGGCGTCGTTCTCCGGCTACGGGACTTTTCTTCTTGCTTCCTCCTCCGCCTGGTCCTTTTTTCGATTAGCAGACAGACACCACGGTCACAGTGCCCCCCGTTTCTGGAGGAAAAAGTCCTGGTATTGGAAGATCATCCTTGGTTCAGGACTCTGGGAAGTGTTTTCTCAGCCAACGTGCTTTGGCCCAGGGATAAATAGCTTCTGCCAACAATAAACGGTTTGCTTTCTCCTGCTTGCACAGGATCTCCACCTTCGTCGCACAGCAGGCCGGCTCGCCAAGGGGGCTTTGGTGGGATACGGATGGCCTTGCGGAAGCGAGTGGTGGTTGTATGGAGGGACCTGCCAGTCGACGTGTTGATGCCTTCACCACAGAGACTGCTGCCGCCAGCCGAAATGCTAGTTGCTCTGTCTGCTGTGAAGGAGAGTTTTAAGAGTGAAGAAAAACTTGAGCCCATATTTCCAGCCACCGTTTTATTAAAAAACGCTAATGTAAACCTCTACTTTAATGTGTATAAATAAGACTATGTATATCACATCTCTGAGGTCTACCTGTGGCTGCAGAAGCATTTTGAGTGTGGCACAGCATACTCTCTGATCCTCACTTGGCCTGCGTGACTCTGCAACACCTGGGACTGGCCAGTATTGCCAGTTCTGAGACTAGCTGGTACTGTGAGATGAAAGAAGAGGGATCAAGTCACAGTCCCCTTTGGAAAAATAACCAAAGAGTAAATTACAAAAACCTAACAAGTGAAGTTGCAGATGTTGCCAAGCAACTGAATACTGCTTGCTTCCAGAACATAAAGGAAAAAAACTAACGTCGGTCATAAAGACTATCTAAAGAACAGTGTTTGGTTTGTTTGTTCTGTGCTACTGTAGAACATGGCGCGGTTCAACATTGTAAGCCAGCTCCTCTGTAACATAAAAAACAACTCAATTCTAGTTAAAAAAACACAATGATTCCAATATTCAGGTGATTATAACACCAAAAAAAATACAACTTTTTTAAAAGAGCAAACAATCAATTTGACAACATTGCTGATTTTTAACCGAAAACTATCAAGTCTTAAAAGTAATCAAGGACAAAGACAAAATTTTATATAAAAAAAAATTCTAACTGTTTACAACAATGCATCCAAATGTTCAACTGGCTATTAGTGTGCTGATTACATACATGTCATATCACAACATGGCATGCTTTAATGGATAATAAAAAGAATGAGTATTAACTTTAACTGCTAAATGAATACTAAGTCGACCAATTGATGAAATGTTAATCCATCTGGACTGATCTCTTAAGCACTACCCAAAAGTAGCCATTGTTTCTTTAGTGGATGTTTACTGTAACAGGCAAGCACATGCAACATTAACATCTGAAACAAGTAGAAATAAACTGCTCTAGTCTAAAACATAAATGTTAGTAAACTAAAATATTCACAATAGAGGCAATGTGTTGTGGTAGTTGGGGGCATTTAGCCAGGCACTCCAACATGTCACCTAGGGTCAGATTTCACAATTCACCTTTTGAAATAATAGACTAATGAGGTAAGGATGAAAACTTAACTGTAAGCAAGACAAATGTTAATATTGAAGTGTATTAGGAAAAAACTTTTATTCATGACAGTCAGACCTTTGAACACCCCTTTCAAAATTGCATAAAAACGTAGTGTAACTGGGCAGTTCTTGCAAATGATTTCTGAAAAGAACAGAAAGAGCTCCAGAAGTAAATTCTGTCAACAAAACCACAAGAGAACAGAGGGACGAAGGAGTGAAAAGAGAACATTCTACTGTTGGAGAAATTAATTAAATTAACAGAGTATCCAAAAACTCCTGAAACACTTCTTTCTCCACCTTAACTCCTCCTTGTTGGCTTGGCTGTTGCTGCACCTGCAGCTGTATTGTGAGGACTTTGGGATTGCCCTCCAGCCTGGCCTGCAGCCCGAGCCTGGGTCAGGAGCATGCTATCTGGCTTCCTGGAGCACCAGTCTTTCCTCCAGGGAAGCGTGACCCAGCACCAAGTCTAGCCTGGGTCCTGCTGCTGTTGGCCCCCCTTGGGCTGTCCTGAACCTGCTGGTTTGTGCTGACCTGCTGCTGGGCTTGACCCGCTGGCGCAGCCAGAGCAGCCTGGGAGGCTGATCGAGGAACAGGGGTGATTCCGCTTTGCTTCAACCAACCCTAGAATCAGAATACACAGAATGAGATTCAATTGTGAACCACTCCCAGGAAAAAAAAAACTGACCTAAAAATACAGCTTGTGAAATCATCAAAACATGTGAAACCAGAAAACCCGTCAAGGCGTCACCTTCTGTGGATGCACGGCTGTCAGGTTGCCTTCTGTCTGTTGTCGGCAAGAAGAACCGTGGGGGCCTTACCTGTGTCTTGGCCTGCATCGGCTGGCTGAAGCTGCACCTGGCCCTGAGGCCTGGACGCTGGATGCTGGAGGTGCCTGGGGCTGGACTCTGGACTTGAGTCTGGCCTTGAAAAGCCATCTGCACGCTGAACGCTCTGGCCTTCGCTCTGCTGGGGCACTGGAGGTCAGCAGCATCTTTGTTTGGGAACTGGCCGTTGGGGGGAAGACTGCAGCAGCCTCTGCCACCCTGCAGCACCCACCTTCTTGACTTGAGCTTGTCCTTGGCTCCGTCTGACTTCAAAAAAATGTCCCCCCCCTGCAGTATAGACATGCCAGGTTTAAAGAGGAAAAAGTGCCAGACAAACCACGGATGACCTTTTCACTGGTCTGGCCTGTGCTCCGCTGATACAGTCTGCAGCACCTGGGCATTGCCTGGGGACCTTTGAGAATGACAATTTTCCGCCCGCCTGCAATGTGGTGATGGGCAGCTAACACTGCTGTGGAAGTGAGCTGGTGAGTTATCTGTGTGAAGCTGCGGGTGGCAGTGGTGGTGACTGGGAAAGAAGCCTGGCAAACAGTCCAGAGGTGAACTCAGCAGGACAGTGCTAACTGGTGCCACGCTGGTGTTTGCTTCAATAAGGTATGGTGGTCTGGGCTGGATCTGAGGTAAACGAACTATCAAAACAGGGGCTGGGGCTACAGTACGGGAAGCTGCAGCCTATGGAAAGAAGCTCTGAGCAGTCAGCCCCCCCCGCGCCGCCCCGCCCCGCCCAAAACTGGCACTGGCTGCTGTGTTGGGACTTGAAACGGCGGGTCCGGGAATGGCGGGAACTGCTACAGGAACATTAACGGCCAGTGTTGACCGTGAAGCTCGGACTCCAGCTGGTGGGTCCCCTGGCCAGTCGCAACTTGAGGGCCCTCCTCCAACGGGGTCTGAGGACCCTGAGAGAAGGAATCGTCCGGTGGGCATTCCCAGAGTTAAACAAGGGTGTATCTCAAGAGGTTCCATGAATCGGGTCCGCCATCTTTGCCCACTCCACACTGGGAGACGGGCAGCAAATGTTAAAAAAGACTCAGAGATGGAAAAGCTAAACAGTCGCAGTCCCAGTTCTTTCTCAAACTTTTAAGTAAAACAGCTGGTAAAAGAGGAGAATAACACAGACGTCAATAACGGTAAAAGTATATGAATTGAAAATGATTTAAACAAAACGCTACTCAAAGTAGAGTGCCTCCATTCAATGGTTTGAAAGTTTGAAAGTTGTGTTTTAGTGTACACAGATACGCAGGGGCAGAAATAACAAGGCAATAATCAAGTTCATGTTTAACTCCCCAGCTCCCTAAAAATGTACTTTAATGTACATCAACATCGACAGCATAATTCATCTAACGTTAAGTCCTGGTTCTATAGCAGTGGTGCGTAGGTGCAGTAGTTTGAATGAATCACACAACTTTCATATGAAGACACTGTACATTTATCTTTCTTAACAGAGCTGCTGAACGTGAAAACGACGCAAAAAAGTTTACCTTGTGAGTTTAAAAGTGCATGCAAACCCATCTGCATTGGCCTACAAAGTAAAAATAAACACTTTTAAATGACAAGTAATAACGCCCAAGTAGACTAAAAACCGACCGTCCGGATCAGTGTTTTCGAATATAACCTCTCAGTCGTGCCCACATTGTCGCAGAAAAACGGTTTCAATTTGACATTAGAAGGTCTAGAAAAAAAGAAACTAAATGAACCAAACGAGCCGTTTGCAGTAGTAAGTATACAAAGTAAGAAAGAACCATGGAAGAGTCCAAAAGTGAATGAAAATGAGTGTGGTAGTGATAGTCAGAGCGAGGAAAGGGTACTGAAATGCTGGAGAGGCGGGATTGCTTTCCTCCTCCCCCCGGTCCGTATTGCAGTCTTTCTCAACAAACCCGTCGGCTTAAGCATGTAGACTTGTACCGAGAAACCCCCCCCCCCCCACCACCTTTCTGCAGCACTATCACTCTAGTGGGAGCAAAGAAAAGAAAGCGAAATGCGTCCTCAGACCACTCTGATGGGGAGTTAAGTCCTGCCTCACCTGCTACACTGGAGGATGACTTGACTACGGTACAAATCACATACATGGTCACACAAATAAGATAACCACACTTTTGGAAATTTCCCCCAAATCTTATTAATAGCCGAACACAACCAATAATAGTGTACAGCTCTGTTACTGCTTCACTGTGAAGGCTGCAAAATCCAGAAAGTTAAGTGTCATTAAGTGCCTCCTGTGTTAAAACATAAACATGTTTTTGCATAGCAGTACTTTATTTCTAGTTGTACTGTGCATGTATATTCAGTATAACAGTTTTAGGTCAACAAAAAGAATGGAATGAGAAGGTTTTATGGACAAGTTTTCCACTTTTACCCCTGTCCTGCGGGGTGTTGTTGGCTGTTTGTGCAGCAGCAGGGTCAATTTGGAGCCTTGTTGCCTCCCTTTGAGAGGGTTTGGCACATACCCATTTAATTTTTTAACACATGTTAATTGTTAGAATATTCTTTTGACAGTGTGGTAGAACAAGCCAAAATGTCACACTTGCCGATGTTAAAATGTATATAAACGGTCAGGTAAAGTGAACTGACCTCTGAGCCTATGTTAATTCAAATGTAACTGTAATGTCTACGTTCTATGTTGGACGATAATAATAACAAATGATAAAATTGATTTGCTGTGAAACCTGTTTTAGCTTGGGCAGACTATCAGCACAATTTACAAATCATGCTTCTGTCTGAATTGAAGTGGGAGGGGAAATGCTACACACTGCGATTTAACAGTGAACTGTGTCTGCTCTCATTTTACATTGTGGTGTGTGTGTCCCATGTGGTCTGCTTGAACATTTTGCTTGGAAATTTTGCTTGACCTGTTTCAAAAACACCCACAACTTACACCACTCTCTTTTGGCCAGAAGAGGCGCTCCAATCGTGTGGTGAAGAGAAAAAAATACACAGAGGACCTGGATATCAAGATAACAGATGATGAGGATGAGCAGGAAGATGTAGACGTTACTACAACGGCGGCAGCTGTGGCCTCCATCAGTGGCAGTACAGCAGCGCAGCTTAAACAGGAAATGGAGCTGGATGGTGACGGACAGCCTAGCATGCAGTTCTTTGTGGTGAGTGAAGAACTTATTTATTCTCTGGTGAGATTGAAAGGATTGTTTTAAAGGGTGGATGTTTGTTGACCTACACGCCTTCAATCTTCTTAATATTCAGTGTGTTATATTTTACAGGAAAATCCAAGTGAGGAAGATGCTGCCATTGTAGACAAAGTTCTGTCTATGAGGTTAACCAAGAAGGAAGTATGTTTATCCCATTTTTATTCAAATTCCTTGATTCATATCAACATATTTTGAGAATTATAAAAAAAATCTTTTCTCCCAGGTGTCCCAAGGCCAGTACACCAATGTTGAGGAATTCTTTGTAAAATACAAGAACTAGTAAGTTTCAGTATTTCAATAAATAACTGTGGTCTTGGCACTTGACAGTTTTTATTTCTTGGGGAGACATCCCGATCAGTAAATCTTGACTTTCTTGTTCTCAGTTCATACTTACACTGTGAGTGGGCCAGTTTGGAGCAGCTGGAGAAAGATAAGAGGATCCATCAAAAGATCAAGAGGTTCAAGACCAAACACGCACAGATGAGGCACCTCTTCCAGGAGGTGAGAGGGAAGCACATGCGAAAATCTCATACATCAGATTAAGTTCAATAGCTAGGAATACAACTTTGTACATGTTTCTACTGTCTCTGACCCTGTGGTTCTCTGCAGGAGGAGGAGCCTTTTAACCCAGACTATGTAGAGGTGGACAGGATCCTGGACGTTTCCCATAGTGTGGACAAGGACAATGGCGAGGTGAGAGAAAAAAGATAGGGCTTTCTTGGACAAAAGAGATTAGCCTTTTCTCTCTTTGCTTTGTAGGTTAACTGTTGTGCTGTTTTCTTATTAAAAATATGACCTTAAATACTTTAACTTTATTTCCTTTAGCCCGTTATCTACTACTTGGTGAAGTGGTGCTCTCTGCCTTATGAAGACGCCACTTGGGAACTGAAGGAGGACGTGGATGAGGGCAAGGTGGAAGAGTTCGCCAAAATCCAAAACAGACAACCTCGCCTGAAGAGAGCAGTAAGCCATCTAGTTAATTGTTTTTGTGCACATTCTGAATTTGCTCATAAAATAAATGTGTGAGAAAAAGGCAAATATTTTCACACTTGGCTCAAGTGGAAAACATGATTCATCAGTAAAGAGCAGATGCCGTGAATATGTGTGGAAAAAGAATCTTTAGAATAAAAAATGACACCTCCTTGTGTTTTTATTGAAGCCGTGGTATTGCTGTCCAAGACCAAAAAGTAAGTGGTTCAGCTGGTTCTTATTTTCATCCATTTTTCCTTCTCTCAGGCACGGCCATCTGCCAGTTCATGGAAGAAGTTGGAGGAGTCCAGAGAGTACAAGAATGGCAACACGCTCAGAGAGTACCAGCTTGAAGGAGTCAATTGGCTGCTCTTCAACTGGTACAACAGGTATTCAACACACACAGGCACACACTACACTCCATGGTCACCTGTAGCAAAGTGCCACAGTCAAACTGAATTAGTTTTACTGGGTAAGGTTCTGTAATCAAAGTGGTTGCACTAGCACTGTTGGAATTAGGATTTTGGTAGAGCATAACATCAAGGGACAACATGAAGGCATTGTGGCATCTATGTTCTGGAAAAGGTTTGTCCATTTTGAATTATGCTTATTATTGCTTCACTAATTAACTCCCTGTTTCTTGTCTTTTAGGCAGAACTGTATTCTGGCAGACGAGATGGGTCTGGGGAAGACCATCCAGTCCATCACGCTGCTGTCTGAGGTGTACGCTGCTGGCCTCCAAGGCCCTTTTCTGGTCATTGCTCCCCTCTCCACCATCACCAACTGGGAGAGAGAGTTCTCCACATGGACCAATATGAACGCCATTGTCTACCACGGCAGCCTGGCCAGCCGACAGATGATCCAGCAATATGAGATGTACTGCAAGGATGATAAGGTGGAGTTATTGATTATGATTGCTGTTGATTAAATTTACTGATGAGAATCGTGTCTAATGAAAGCTGACATTCTGCCTACAGGAGCACTTGATCCCAGGTGCCTACAAGTTCGACGCCCTTATCACAACCTTTGAGATGGTGTTATCTGACTGTCCGGAGCTAAGGGAGATCTCTTGGCGATGTGTGATCATTGATGAAGCTCACCGCCTCAAGAATCGTAACTGCAAGCTGTTGGACAGCTTGAAGATGCTGGATCTGGTGAGTTGGCCACAACCGGATTTTGGAGCAAGACCAATGGTCAAAAGTGCATAAAATAATTCATATGTTAAATGTTGCACTTAAGAATATAAAAAATATAGCTTTTCCTTAATGCATTTACTTTGAAGTGAGAAACCAGAAACAGTTAATATGGATATTTGTGGATTTTAGGACTTTTGAACTTTTCTTCATCTCCTTATGTTCTTTTTACTCTTCTTTCTTATTTCCTGGTCCTTCTTCCTGTCCCTTCTCTACCATCTTCCTCATCTTTTATACATCTTCCTGATGAATATTTGGTCGTACCTCTCCATTCTCCCTCTTCTCTGCCTATATTCTATGTGTGTTCTGTGGTTTCTTTCAGGAACACAAGGTGTTGTTGACCGGCACTCCTCTCCAGAACACTGTGGAGGAACTCTTCAGTTTGCTTCATTTCCTGGAGCCTACTCAGTTCCCTTCTGAGACTGAATTCCTCAGAGACTTTGGAGATCTAAAAACAGAGGAACAGGTGTGAAATATACAGTTATGTTGGCACTGACACTAATATTCACACACAACTATGAGTGTTCTTTTTCTTACACATTGCACATTTGACTGATATTGTACAGCTGTCACAATCTTTTGTTTTAAATTAAAACTTTTTTTTTTTTTTTGTTCCACAGGTTCAGAAGTTGCAGGCCATCTTGAAACCTATGATGTTACGAAGGCTCAAAGAGGATGTTGAGAAGAACTTGGCACCCAAACAGGAGACCATCATTGAGGTTGGTCTAAATAGTGCACCTTCAGTGTAAAGAGTTGTGTGAGGAGATCTGCATGACACAAAAATACTTGATTATTGGACTGTGCTTTCTCTCAGGTTGAGTTGACGGATATCCAGAAGAAGTACTACCGGGCCATCCTGGAGAGGAACTTCAGCTTTCTCAGTTTAGGGGCAAACAGTAACAGCAATGTCCCCAATCTGCTCAACACTATGATGGAGCTACGCAAGTGCTGCAACCACCCCTACCTCATCAATGGTATTGCATCACAATATTAACTCAAAGTCTTCTGCAGGCGCTGTTGATAAAATGTATTCTCTCTGCTGGTTTTGGATGGGGTTAAGAACAGCTTGTCGAGGTTGTGTATCTCTTTTTGTTTCAGGCATTTTGCTGTTTGTTATATTCTGGCTTCAAAATGTATAGTTGTGCATTTATTTCCAATAGTAACTTATCTAATTGTGCCGTACTGTCCATATGATCATTTGGAGAGCAAGTCCAAGTATTCTTAAAACTTGGCTGAAAAACAAAAACAGAATTCCAGGTGCTGCCACCAGCCATTATAGTTTGTATTTATTTGGTGCCATTTTGAGCTTATGTTAAATCAGAGGTGGAATGTTTCTCTAAAGCTGTCTGCACACGATAAGCAGTCTAAGCTGCACTTGCTGCAGGTTTGGACAGTGCTGAGCGACCAGCTTCACAGATCATTGCATAATATGCTGTGTAAACAAGAACTGTAAATCACTTATTTTTATAAACAGATTAATTTATCTTTGAGGAACAAAGGCTTCCCTTATGCTTAACCCTCAGTCAGCTTTAATATGACACTGGCAGTGACCATATAAAATCTGATGATGTTAAACGGCTGTCACTCATTCTGTGGGAGAACAAAGGCTAAAGTTGTTGTGAAGTGACTTCTCGTGATGATATGTAGATAGCCTAATCCAGACATTTTACAGTCAGGGATTAGTTGGGGCTAACTCCAGTGTGATGCACATATTAATTTGTTTTTGTTGGTTAACATTCAGCTTGACTACTGGTTGACTTAGCTAGTGTTGAAAGACTAAAAGGTCAAACAATACATTTTCTGATGACATGTTGTAGCTGTTGTAACAATTAGAAACAGTGGAGCATTGAAGTCAACTGTTTATGCAACTGTGTGATATTTTACCCAAGTTGATCAATGCCAATCTAGCATCATAAAACTCTCTGGTCTCTCTTATCCAGGCGCGGAGGAGAAGATCATAGCGGAGTTGCGGGAGGTGTATGACCCCCTGGCTTCGGACTTCCATTTGCAGGCCCTCATTCGGTCGGCCGGCAAGCTGGTGCTACTGGACAAGCTGCTGCCTCGCCTCAAGGCTGGTGGCCACAAAGTGCTCATCTTCTCCCAGATGGTGCGCTGCTTGGACATTCTGGAGGACTACCTCATCAACAAGAGGTAAGAGAGGCCCGGGTGTAATTTAATGCAGCTGATGATTTCAAAAAGGTTATTGCTTTAACTGTTAAAAGTATTATAAGGATGTACGTGATGTGTTCATATAATGTTTGTTTGTTTGTTTTTCACAGATACCTTTATGAGCGAATTGATGGCAGAGTGCGTGGGAATTTACGTCAGGCTGCCATCGATCGCTTCAGCAAGCCTGACTCAGACCGCTTTGTCTTCCTGCTGTGTACCCGTGCTGGTGGCCTGGGTATTAACCTCACTGCTGCTGACACATGTGTTATATTTGACTCAGACTGGAACCCTCAAAATGACCTGCAGGTACAAGATTGTGCTGTACTTGAGTGAGATTGCAAGAACAGCAAACCATCTTTACATTTATTATGTATTTGTTAACAGACTCTTTTTCAAGTGTGTTTTCACATTTTATATCCAAAACTTGGAACCATTGTCATGCTGCTTCTGTAACGGCTGCATAGGTGATTTTTGATCCGTTCTTAATTCTTCTTTTTAGGCCCAAGCACGATGTCATCGTATTGGTCAGTCTAAGGCTGTCAAGGTCTACCGTCTGATCACTAGGAACTCCTATGAGAGGGAGATGCTGGATAAAGCAAGTCTGAAGCTTGGTCTGGATCGTGCTGTCTTGCAGAGCATGAGTGGCAACAAAGAGAGCAATGTCAATGGGGTAAGAAAAAACTACTGGTCATGAACTCAAACTGTCAGATAATTTTTAGGTTGGTCAGTTGTATTACATCTCATTTATTTTGAATAATTTGTTTGGGCCGCTTGTGCAAATGGCTTTCTGCGTCACCTTTAGCAGATCCAGCAGTTCTCAAAGAAGGAGATTGAGGACCTGCTGAGGAAGGGAGCCTACGCTGCCATCATGGATGAGAATGATGAAGGCAGTCGCTTCTGCGAGGAGGACATCGACCAGATCCTTCAGCGAAGAGCCACCACCATCACCATTGAGAGCGAGGGCAAGGGCTCCACGTTCTCCAAGGCCAGCTTTGTGGCATCTGAGAACCGCAATGACATTGCACTCGATGACCCAGAATTCTGGCAGAAGTGGGCCAAGAAAGCCGACATAGACATGGACACCCTCAACAGAAAAGTATGTTGTTGTTTTTTTGGGTGAAGATCATCCAAAGCTTACACTGCTGATTGGCACAGCATGTAATTTACAGTATATTTTACTAGTGCAATTGCTTAGAGTAATATGTAATTGACTGAAAGTTGCTTCTCCCCCCTTAGAACACCCTTGTGATCGACACTCCTAGAGTCCGCAAGCAAACTCGTCAGTACTCCACTTTACGAGGTGAAGGTGGAGACCTGTCTGATCTGGACAGCGACGATGAGTATCCACCTGCCAATTCCAGACAGTCGCGTGCCTCCCGACGCACTGACCGCCACAGTGGAGGTGGTTATGGCCGCACTGACTGTTTCCGGGTGGAGAAACACCTGCTTGTCTATGGGTACGTAGACTTTATGTGCTAGATATTAGATTTCAAATATCAATTTGTCAGTTCTTAACTCCTGTCCTTTGTTTTCACTCTGTGACCTGTTTTGTTCTTCTCCAGTTGGGGTCGCTGGAGGGACATCTTGTCCCATGCCAGATGTAAACGTCGCCTAAGTGAACGCGATGTGGAGACGATCTGCCGCGTCATCCTTGTCTTTTGTCTGCTCCATTACCGTGGAGATGAGAACATCAAGAGTTTTATCTGGGAGCTCATCACACCACCAGAGAATGGGCGTGAACCCCAAACACTACTCAACCACTCTGGTAGGAGCTGCACACAGATCATTAAATGTTTTAAATCGGATGTCAAGTTTCTCAAACTGAAAAAGTGGATAAATGAGCTTGTTTGCAGGAGAGAAAATGCATTCCGTTTTCTTTCATAGCCTGGCTTCTCATATACAGTAGTCAGTGCTGTTGTATTCCTGAAGACCTTTTCTGTTGTCTTTTTACAATGTCTATTATTGAAATGTTTAACTGTCTAATTTTGTTCTCTGCCTAGGCCTGTCTATCCCCGTTCCAAGAGGCAGAAAGGGTAAGAGAGTAAAGGCCCAGAGCACATTTGATGTTCAGAAGGTGGAGTGGATCCGCAAGTACAACCCTGACACTCTGCTTCTGGATGACAGCTACCGCAAACACCTCAAGCACCAGTGCAACAAGTCAGTGAAGCCCAACCAGCTGTGTTTTGTGAAAGTTTTTTAATTGCTGTTCAAACCCTAAAACTTTTCTTCTCCCACTTCAGGGTGTTGCTGAGGGTGCGCATGCTCTACTACCTGAAACAGGAGGTGATTGGTGAACATGCTGACTCTGTCCTTAAAGGGGCTGACATCAGGTATCCAGTACATTAAGCCAAATGTACACACGCACGCACGCAAACACACACACACACACACACACACACACAGACTCAATTACTATAATTCTTTCCAGGGATGTTGATATCTGGATGCCTGAGATGGAGCAGCAGGAGGTACCTGCAGGATGGTGGGATGCCGAGGCAGATCGCTCACTGCTTGCTGGCGTATTCAAACATGGTAGGTTTTCTCAAAGCATTTATGAGAATAGGGTGAGGATTTGTTATGGTTTTTAAAAAAAAAGTGTTTCTAGCTCAGTGGTGGTCACCGTGATCGTGACATGTCAAGCTGCTCCAGTTGCCTCAGATCTGGAACTTCTTATTGCACAATCTTTTTTTGTCATTGAACAGTCTTGACTCTCTCTGTTACCAGGTTATGAGATGTACACCACTATGCGTGCTGATCCATGCCTCTGCTTCCTGGAGAGAGCTGGTCGGCCTGACGACAAGGCCATTGATGCCGAGCAGCACACTGGTGACGGCGAGATGGGAGACGAGTGAGTGATCTTTGCTAACAGGGCCAGTTAAAACTTATTTGCTTGTAGATTTATAGCTGACTCAGAAGTTAAGTGGACATTGTAACATTGTAGATGTTTTCATATTTATGTCAGATGCAAAGTTTCAGTGGTGGTTTATTGTTTGTGTTGCACAGTGCTGACTATGATAAGTATTCAGAGGACCCGGAGTTCAAGCCCGCGTCGAGACACGGCAAAGATCTTTTTGAGGAGGTACGAACCTTAGCAATCACATTGAAGTGGTTCTGTCTGCACTAGTCGATTAGCAAAGACTTGGGTGAATATTTTGGAACCAAGCAATAGGGGTAAACACTTTAACAAGTTTCTATTTGCCCTTCAGGCTGACTCTATGAACGTGGACGATGAGATTTCTGTGGAAGACAAGGCGGGGCCAGTGATCATAGAAAGCTACTCCAGCCAGAGCGGTTCGTGTGACTGGCCCTCCAGCTCATCACTTACAGCGCGGATGCGGCGGCTCATCACAGCTTACCAACGCAGCTACAGGCAGGAGCAGCTGAAGATTGAAGCAGAGGCAAAGGGTGACCGCAGGCGAAGGCGGTGTGAACAGGCCAGCAAACTGAAGGAGATCGCGCGGCAAGAGCGCCAGCAGAGGTTGGCTGGTGTTACATTATTTCTAATTATTTCAGTCTTATTAGTGTCATATATAAAACACATTGACACATCCATAAACATTACAAATATTCCAAGTTTTCCTTCTCATTTTTCACTTCACTTGCCTTCTGTCTGTCTCCAGGTGGACACGTAGGGAAGAATGCGACTTCTACCGCGTGGTATCGACTTTTGGTGTGGAAAAGATAAAAAAGGAGCCAGGTCTTCCTGAGGGCGGAGACCCTGATTATGACTGGAACCGCTTCCGAACCTTTGCTCGTCTGGATAAAAAAACAGATGAGAGCCTCAGTCGATACTTCCGCTCTTTTGTTGCCATGTGCCGGAGAGTTTGCCACCTGCGCCCAGGCCGCGGTGAAGGTAATTACTGCGACACATGCTGTCAAAAAAGACCCGACTTAGCTACTTAAGCAGCAGTTAAAATGTCAAATGAATCATGAATCATCATTTTCAATCCAACACCATGTAATTAGTGGACTACTAGGGACTCCAATATTTATGCATATGCCATTTTTGTTAAATCCAGGCTTTTATACTAAACTAAATATGTATACAGGTTACAGTCACCTAACAGGAAATATCTCTCTCCTCATCCTTTTCAGATCCGTCAGAGCTTTCCCAGACTGTGGCCCCCATCACTGAGGAGCGTGCTTCCCGTACTCTATACCGTATTAGCCTCCTGCGTCGCCTTCGTGAGCGAGTACTGCCCCATCCCTGCCTGGAGGAGCGTCTCCCTCTGGCTCCAACCAGCTCTGAGCTGCCCACTTGGTGGAATATACCGGACCATGATCGTCAGCTGATGCTGGCCGCTTCACTGCACGGTGTCAGCCGCACTGAGCTCTCCATCTTCTCAGACCCACAGTTCACCTTCAGTCAGGCTCGGGAAGAGTTTATCCAGAACCAGCAGGCCCCACCACCTCCACCTCCACCTCAGGCACCACCCACCATACCCATCATGCACCTCAGCCAGCCGAAGATTGAGGAGGAAGTGCCTGGTGTGAAAGAGGAGGGAGTGGAAGAGGACGCCCGGTTGCTTGGAGGTCAAATCAGTGCTGAACTGCAGAGTACGCCCTTGAGTCACCATGACGGCAAAGCACGAGGGCAGGGCTGGAGCTTGAAGAGGAGCAGGGTGAGGGTCGGGAAAACAGAAGGAGGGAGGAAGGGAGAGGGAGGGTCGGATTCTGATTCAGATTCTGATTCAGGCTCATCGTCATCCGAGCGATCGGGCAGCAGTGATGAAAGTGGAGAGAGTGAGGAAGAGGTGGAAGGAGGTAAGTTGCTGGTGAAAGAAGAGAAAAATGCTGAATGCTGCAAGAACAAAAACAACAAGTTAAACTATTTTTTTCCTTTTTTTGTTAGCAGGCATGAAGCTGTGTGACGTGGATGAAGAGAACAGTTTACTCTCTATGACTCCATCTCAGGATGGCATTCCTCCTCCTGATCCTCTCAGAGTTGATTGGCCCAAGGTAATTCATGTGATTCACATTTCAAAGCATTTCTCTAGAAAAAATAAAGCACTTGTTTGTTTCCTTGTTGTGAATGACTGATACATGGGGCTTCCTTTTTGTCTCAGGACCGCGTGTTGATCAACCGTCTAGACAATTTGTGTACGATGGTGATCACCGGTCAGTGGCCCTCAGGGCGGCGCTACGTGCCTGAGGCTCAGCTCAACCCGAGCTCAGAGCTGGTGGGAGACGAAATGGCCTACACAAGGGTGATCCGTAAACCCGGTGGCGTGCCTGGTGGCCCTGGGGCAGATGGAGACGATGGAGAGTTCACGGTCAAGCTCCTAAAGGTGAGAATATACTGGAGGAAGAAATAATATTTGAGGCATTGGTGGGAAATTGAACATACACAAAAACTGACATTCTCTTGCTTTTATTTGCTAATAAAATTATTTCTATTATTATATTGTTTATATAAGTGGGTTTGGTGCAGCTGTGATTTGCACTTCACAGCTAAATTGCTCTTTTCTCTCTCACCCTGTCAGGAGGAGGGGCTGAAGCTGACCTTCTCTAAGCAGGCCCTGATGCCCAATGGGTCTGGGGGAGAGAGCAGCAGCCGCAAAAGGCGCAAGGACCAAGAGGTACATGAGTCAGGTTTCCATGTTCCTCATTAGTACCAGTAGAGTTGGATGGAATGGAGTTGGAGTTGGATATAAAAATAAAAGTGCTCTGGATTGAGTTTGAAAGCAGTCTGTTTTTTGTCTGTCTTTTAGTTATCCGACCCAGATGGACTCGATCCACTGGAGCGTACTCCTCGACGGAGGGACCCTCCCACATGGTTGAAGGAGAACCCTGATTATGAGGTGGAGGGAGACATGCTGGAGGTACATTCATGACACTTAAATAAATAAATTGACAGATAAATTGATGAACAGTTGGTCCTATTTTATAACTGATATTTCCCTGCCTAACAAAATATCTAACCAAGTTTTGTTTCCACAGCTTCTTGTGAACAGGAGCAAGAGGAAGAGGAGGAGGAGGGCAGATAAAGCCCTGACAGGCAGTGAGAAGGTCAAAGTCATTAACATGAGGACAGGAAAGAAGGTGAGGCATACAGTAAATTGGTATCATGCACTTGGTTTATGGCTGTGAGTCATCTTACTCTAACAAACATCCAAATGTTTCTCCTCTTTAGGTTGGAGCTGCTTTCTGTCCGATGCTGCAGGACCTGAGGGAATATCTGGAGGAGAATCCTGATAATGCTGTAGCACCCGATTGGTCTGAAACTGTTCGTAACTCTGTACGTACTCAACATATTGTATTATTTTAACACTTGCTGTACAGTGTTGTTTAGAAATTTGACTTTACTTTTTGTTTTCTCTGATCCTCTATTTAGAGCACAAGAGAGAATAAGTGCTGCCTGTGTTAGAATCTGCATGTAGCTGTCACTATCTGTTTAACCTTCAAAACACTTAAAGTTTAGTTCAAATGTTGTTAAATGAAATTGTATGGTGGTTTGCTGGAAGAGAATTGATGGCATTTAGGTACAGAAAAAGGTTTGGGGCTCCCTGGTTAGCTCACCCGGTAGAGCTGGCACCCCATGTACCAAGTCCTTGCTGCAGCACCTACGGGTTGAGCTCCAACCTGTAGCCCTTTGCTGCGTGTCATCCCTTCTATGTCTCTCCTGCCCTTTCCCATCACTCTTCAGCTGTCACTAT
>NW_023339796.1:19289487-19305286 GCF_004916995.1 Morone saxatilis | reverse complement strand
GCCCTTTCCCATCACTCTTCAGCTGTCACTATCAATTAAAGGCAATAAAAGCCCCCAAAAAATATTTTAAAAAGAAAAATGTTTCTCTCCCTGATTGATAAATTTGGCTCTTTAATACTACAAAACTGTGGTTGCCAGAAACTCTGTAAAAATACATCCCATCCCTTTTTTTCATAATAGACTTTCTAATAATATGTATTCTACTCACAGGGCTTCCTGCCTGAGTCCCACTTTCACCGACTGCTGACCGAGCACTCGGAGATCCCGAAGAAAAGCCGACGCCGCCATCACCACCACCACCACCATCATCACCACGCTCCAGATCCCACCCCTGAGGACCCCAACCTTGATGGGGTAGAAGAGGAGACTCTGGTCTCAGACGGAGCCTACATGATGGACGAGGAGGACCTGGAGACCTCCCATCACTTCCTCACCAGTGCAGACTTTGACGTTAAAATGGAGGGCGGCGACAGCCTTTCCCAAGGTGACTATGACAGCTCGGATCAAGAGGCACTATTGGACGATGTCATCATAGCACAGAAGGACTCAGACTCCTCATCAAGCTCAGAGGATTGACTGAACTCCTCTCTCCAAACACATTTGACTTATTCCCCTTCTCAACAATGAATCATGTTATTCCTCATCATTTATTTTTACCATATTATGTATCAAATTATTGATGAATGTGTTTTTTTTTGTTGCTACTTTTATTCATTTATTTTATATAGGGATATTTTCCATGAAAGGAGCAGGTTTGCACCCATCTGTTTTCTTTTTCATCATCACAATTGTGTTCCATCTTTGTCTCCTCGATCCTCCTCTCTAACCTCTGACAAAATGGCAAAAAGCTGAGCTTTCTTACTTCACGACTCGTCATTCTCCTCCTTATCCTCCAAACCTATTCGTTCCCATCACATTCCCAGCCATGACCAAAAGGGGACCCCTGCTGTACAGATACCCTTTTCTTATCTAAGAACCTCAATGCTGGTCCTCTAGCGTTACATGAAACTGGACATGTGTACTGAGCAGAGCCTGGATCAAGATCCCCAAACCCCCCCAATCTTGTTTGGTCATATCTTGTATGTCCAGACGAGTCTGTGAACTAAAAGGGGATCCAGTGTGTGGATGTACTGTTATTGTTTTCACTCTATGGGAGGGGTGGGGGTTGAGAGGGAGGGAGAGGGAAAGGGAAAGTGGCGTATTAGTTACTGAAGCAGTGCTAGGAGGATGGTTGTATTGTACAATGTAGAGCTGGTCAATTGTGTACTATGGTGCAAAGATGACGGCAATGAGTTACTATTCTTGTTTTATGATCTGAGTGTATCTGTGAAATGAATAACAGCAATCTACAGTGAAAGCAAGTTTGTGTGTATTATTGTGACTAACATCGAGCAGAAGCAAGATTGTTTATGTACTTTTCTGTTTTAATAATTGAGTCCTACTTAGTCAATAATGCATAAGGGTTTAAATTGGTAATTAGTACATTACTGTCCACATTTACAACAGGCCTATGAAGTATGTAATAGTACTAGATAGGAACAGTATAACATCAAATTATTTAGTAAGTTCAAGAATCTTCTTTAATTTTCAGAATCAACTCTGTCAAATGATTTTAATATTTGCAGACTGAACACATTCTTGTGTCTAAATTTCTGTGCCTGTCAGACTAATTAGTATTTGTGATATATACAAGTACATTAAGTCCAATCTGTGATAAGTATCAGCTGTTCAGTAAGTTCTAATGTATGATGCGTGTCCTGATACAAGAATGATAAACAATACAAAGCACATTAGATGGAGGAGTGTTAAAACTGAGGTAGTTTGAAAATATTGAATCAGTCCTGCATACATTAGGTTATACTGTTGCTAAGAATCAGCCATTAATCTAACCCATTACAGAGTGTCAGGTAAATTAAGCTGTAACAGGAAGAAACAGTCTCGTCTCTGTGGAAAGTGTCAGTCTTCATTCATAGTCATGCTGAAGCCTTAAAACAATCAAGCACTTGCCTAACCCCCCTGCATGACGACAGTGGGAGAGGTGAAGAGGTCTGGTTAGGGGGGAGAAGCAGGCCTTATGCACTACAAAACAGGCACATCTTGTTTGATTTAACTTAAATGTTGTTCACAAAAGGGATATATAAATAGAAAATGAATGCCTGATAATAATATATCATAGTTGTGTTAAATAAATGCCAGCAAGCATTGATGTGGTCATTTGAAGGTCACAACCATCTTAAATTTACACAGTTAAAGTTTATTAAATGTCTAGTTTACATTATAAACCTGTTGCAACAGCTTCTGACTGATGACTGCTGGCTGTTGCTTTCAGTCTTTGAAGAGTTAAACTCAAAAATACAGTGCTTCCATTCAACTGTTTCAGCTAGAAGTGAGTTAAAGTAAGTGCTAAGTAATGTTTTGTAGTTAAAGTTAAGTTTATCACACATAACCGTCCATGTGGGACTCCCAGTTGAGGACAGTTGAATCGATGAGTTTAATTTCTGTTTGCAGTGGAAAGCACTGCTGCCTTCAGGCCTCTTTGTTTGCTCGTCCAAGTAGATTGTCTGTCTGATGGCTGCTGCTTCACGTCATACTTCAAACGAGTGGAAACAAGTGCATCTGACATCTAACGTTAACCGGCTGTTTAAATTGGTCGTAAATACAACTTATACTTAGGCTGGCTGAAACTACCATGCTATTTGTTAAACGTCACGTTATAGCACGTCACATAACTGGCAGATAGGTGCCGCTAAATGATTGGAGTAATGTTACAATTTCCCGACAGCCCCTGAACCCAACACTAGCTGTAGCGTCCGGTGGGGACATGGTGCTAGCGTCACACCAGCGGATGAATGGGCTTGTGTCGGGCTTCAGTGAGCTTAGCGCCCCGGGGAGCGCACACATGATATTTCTAACATTGTGATTTTGTGGCTATTATCAACCTCAAGTCTCCCCCCCCTGTCCCACCTCTCCATAGGGCTTGAGAGCTAACGTAGCTTAGCATCAGCCACTCGACTTTAACGTTATGCTAACAGTGATTAGCTAGCTAGCTAGCTAGCCGCTAGCAGCTTTTGTTAATGTTGGGATAGCTGATCTAAATGGAAAGGAAAATAAGACATTCGCACTTTGAACAAAGTTTACAGCGTGTGTGATAGTTTGTTTAGAGTACAGAGTTTTAAAATGGATCTTAATTTTTACTCTGACCTGTCGGATGGTTGTGCTCAAAATGTTGATCCTGAGTTTTTGGACACCCGAGCTTATGGGGGATACTCAGAGGAAAATAAGGTAAGTTAACATGAATGCGTATTTATCAGGAAAGATCAGCTTTAAATTGTGGAAGTCGCTGAGTTGGTTGAATGTTCACTGTCTGTTTCAGTTTCCAGAAGGCAGCGACAGCTATCTCACCATCAGTGGGGCAGGCCACCCTTTCTTGTCCGCTGAGGTGAGTTCATTCAAACATGCTAGTGCACATTGTTTTGACCTTTACACGCGTTTCCCGTCATGATGGACTGACCCGTTATTCTGTCTCTTTCTCCACATACAGCAGACATTCCATACTCCCAGTCTCGGGGATGAGGTTTTTGAGATTCCCCCCATCTCCCTTGATCCAGACCCGACTCTGAGCATCAGTGATGCAGTGTCCCACTTTGAGTTGACTGATGGGTCAGAGGGCACCGGGGGACCTTCGGCTTCCCGTAGCCTAGTGAGCAACCTGGTGGTTGAGGCCAATGACCCTTCCTTCGCCTCCACCTTTGTGAACTCTGGTTCTCAAGGCCTGGAGCAGCTGAACTTGGGCGGAATGGGCCAGACCGGAGGGGGAGCCCTGCTGAGCTCCTCTGCACTGGTGAGCGCTCTACCTGTGGACCCTCACACACAGTGATGTTTGGTGTGTTTAAATGTTGGTTGTTCAGGAGTGCAGTTTAGAGCTGTTGGCAACTTTTTGTGTTTTAATCCCTCTGCAGGAACTGGGGAATTCCAGTGGTTCCCATTTCAGCAGTTCGTCCCCCATGACCATTGATGTCCAGCTTGGAGACATCGGTCATGGTCTTTTGGGAAGCAGTCACCTGTCCACTATAAACCAGACTGAGCTGGCAATGGGTCTCGGGGGCGAAAACATTAGGCATCATTCAGAGACACCTGAGCAGCCGCTGTCTGCAACGCCATCGCCAGCCGGCTCTCTCCAGGATGAAGACATGGATGACTTCAAGGTGAGGGGTTACGTCAGTGTTGCATTCTTGTATGAATGAATTCTGAATTCCATGCTGTGTTTTAGATCCTGAAGCTAATATGTCTTCTATCCTCCCCAACGTTTCCCCTCTCCCTATTCAGAGGAGTGTGCTGGTCGACTCCCCCATGTCTCTCTCCTCTTCCTCTGCCCTCTCCCACATGTCCTCCCACCCACTCCATACGTCGTCCGTGTCCCCGGCTACGGCCAGGAGGGGCGGGGGTAGGCCGGCCGCGCTGGCCTCAGTGACTGGGGCGGTGGGCGCTAAGAAAGGACGGAAGAAAAAAGACCCGAATGAACCACAGAAGCCCGTTTCAGCGTACGCCTTGTTCTTCAGAGACACCCAGGCAGCCATTAAGGGCCAGAACCCCAACGCCTCTTTTGGGGAGGTGTCAAAGATAGTGGCCTCTATGTGGGACAGCCTGGCTGAGGAACAGAAACAGGTAGAAGAACACACGCTTATATGCAGTATATGAATATCCAGTGTCAGTTTCAGGGGAGAACAATTATTGGTGATAACGTACAGACAAATTATTTACAATAGTGGTACTTGTTTTGTCTCCATTAGGTGTATAAGAGAAAGACAGAAGCAGCCAAAAGGGAGTATTTGAAAGCACTGGCAGCTTATAGAGCCAACCAGCTCTCACAGGTGAGATCATCCCCTAAAGGACAACCAGTTACATATACAACCATAGCTGTATAGGATTTTCACTTATTTATTCATATCATTTTTTAAATCTGTCTTCACTGCAGCCTGTCACTGAGGAGATGGAGGCCGCGCCTTCACCACCTCCACCGGTGGTCAACACGGCACCTGCGGCCCTCCTCTCTGCTGGTCAACAGGCCATCCGCCCAGCTAACAACAGCCTGGAAGAGAACACCATCACCAACATTTGTGCCTCCAACATCATCCTGGACGTCCCGGAGATGACCACGCGATCCCGCACGGGGGCAAACAAAGCTACTTCTCCAGCAGCTGCAGTACCCCCGGCCCAGACCATCACCAAGATCATAATCCCAAAGCACATGTTGCAGGCGGGGGGCCAGGTGGTGACTGTGTTGCCTGGGGGGGTCCGCACTTTGCAGCCTACGCTGGTAGTGTCGGGCGCCTCTCGTCAGCCACCTCCGCTGCAGCAGATGCAGAATGCACCGCCTCCACCACGGCTACAGCAAATGGCGCCAGCACCTCCACCCCTACAGGCCAAGCCCCGCGAGGGGACCACCACGCCAGGTTTCCCTGTGTCCGTCATGGCTACACCGCCTCCTCCACTCCAGATAAAAATAGTCCCTGCCCCCTTGCAGGGCAAAGACACCCTGCCAATTATTGTCCCCAATAAAGTGTCTGTGTCATCTGCTGCGCCCACTGCCCAGTCTGCATCCCTGGTGTCAGTGCAGGTGGTGAACTCTGACACGCCGGGCAATACAGACGAGGATGAAGTTACAGAAGTGCTGCCTTCAGAAGAGGTAATGTTGTTTAGTGCTATTGTTGGTTGTGATTTAGTTGAACCTGGAGCCTCAGCTTGATGTGGTTGTTGATGATTTGACCTCATTTTCATTATTTCAGTTCTTGAAGTGGGTCAAAGTTTTAACATAGATTGCTGGATCTTTGACATTTTCTGTTTGACAAGAGAACAGCATCGAATCAGAGTGGATGTAATTAAGATTTACTTAATTGTGTGTAAATGTTTTTCAAATATCAAGATGAAAAATCCAAAAATTGGTCTAAATGAATTACAAATAGAACTCAAATTATTGCATAAGTGTTCACCATGAGTACTTATACTGTAACAAATCTCAATCAAAACTGGTACAGTCCATATGTATTTTTTCAGAAGCTGAATGGAAATCACCTGTTATTTCAGGTGTAGACACCTGAAACTGAAAGGTCAAACATTTGGTTAGTTCAAATCAGATTCAACACCATGAAGACAAAGAAACAATCCTAACAAATCTGTCAGTATATGGTCATGTCATTCATTAGAATATGGAAAGACTATGGCACAGCATGTAAACATGTAAATCAGACTGTGTGAAGAGTTCACCACCAGGAGGATTATGTCAGCTCCGAAATGTCTATGTGTGCGTGTGCATGGCTGAGGTGTGGGAGCCGCAGCGCACAGAAACACTGTTGCCTAGTGGGTTTCACCAGTTTTATAGCAGAGTGGCAAAGACAAAGCCACAACTGAAAACACTCACATGACATCTGGGGTAGTGAAAATTGCTGTTCACTCCACAGCTCATGCAAAATGACGCAGCTTGGCCAGTTTCACACAGACTTTTCAGAAAAGTTATGTTGTCAGTTATGTTGTGTCTCATTTACATCCACTATGATATAAAGTATATATAAAATATATAGGCATAATTTATTACTACTCTTACTTTTGCTGTCACTGTGCCATACAATGTTTTGGAGAAAATTACACGGTGTAATATTATAAACTACTGTGACAAGCCTAGATAAGTGTACAGAAAACACCTGTCCTCCTTTTTCCAGGATGAGATGGAGGTGAATGGGTCCAGTGATTCTACAACTATGAGGAGTGTGTGCGTGAGGGTGGGCTGCAACAACCCGGCCGTAGAGAGTGACGACTGGGACAGAGAATACTGCAGCAACGAATGTGTGGCCACTCACTGCAGGTGTGTAGAGGTTTGAAACATGCACCTGTTTACATTTTGTTCCAGCAGACGTTAGAAAACTCTTCTGAACTTAATATTTTCTGTGTTTCAGAGATATATTCAGGGCGTGGTGCTCAATCAAGAATCAGACGATGGCAACAGTGAAATAAAGAGCAGCCGCTACCATTCACATCAGCAGAACACTTGTTTTTCACTAAGCTCGAGTGTTAATGGTCGAAGGACAGATGCAGAACTGGTGCGGTACAGAAACGTCAAAGGTGGATTTCAGCGCAGTGTCGTAGTTCCCTCGTTGTTTTGTACATGTACTGTAGATTTAAAAGTTGCTGTTCAGGACACACAGACTATTCTCAAGTGTTACATTTGATTATTGTTTCAGCTTTTAGTCAGGCATCAAGGAACTTTAAGGCAGCTAGAGAAGAGATCAGCACAATTAAGTATTAAGTTGGTCAAGATAATGGTGTTCTTAGATTTTTTTTACTAAAGCCCACACAGGTCAGTTTATTTGTTGTTGGAAAAGTGTTTCTCAAAACGCTCTCACAAAAAGGATCAACATTTTGACCTTTTTACAGCAGTTTAAGACATAATTGTACAGTTCTCACTGTTTGATTTGTAATTCATGCTCTGAAGTGTTCTGGTGTTTCATGCCCCTTCCAATAAGCAAGAGAAACAACTTATTTAGCTGAAATATGGAGTGGAGAAACACTTCGTATCAGTGTATACCTTGTTTTTGTACCGTGGCACTACAGTGGCCTTCTAGGTTTAATATTGCCTTCATTTTTTTCTAAAACATTCTGTTGAGATCATTGTCAGCTGTTTAAAAAAAAAGCTCAACTTCAATGTTTTCTTAATAAATGAGCATTTTGCTCAATCAAGTGATTTTCCTCCTTTTCATCTCTTAAAGCAACACGGTGGAACTTCCGTAACAAAAGCCTGCCTGGTTTGGTCTGCTAGGACCAGTAGCTCATGGTGGTTAATGTTTGCAACCTTTACATAGACATTGTTGTCAGTTTGCTGACTATCTATTCTATATGACTCTTCTCTACTTTGATACATTTTGGCATTTGCAGTTTGCAGTATATCATAGTTCTGTCGTCATTTTCTATTAAAAAAAAAACATCAGAAATCACTCCAGCCCACCCACATATATAATCACTCTGTATAAAACACTACAATATATTAAAGTAAAATAAAGATTCACAATAAAAGGGAAAATAAATCAATGAATCACTCATACTATACATACTTTGAAACACCTTTCAATATAAAAATATATTCCTGAGGCAAATCTTTTTGGCTTTGATTTAGTCAGGTCTTTACTCTTAGACCATTCCACTTTTAGTGCAAGCCAGTTTTAGTTCTCGTTCATTATAGCAGGATTTAAGACAGTGTGAATCCAGTATTGGCTGGATATTGTGATAATTTAGATAGTTTGTGATAGTTGATTATTCATGAAGCTTTCACAATAGTGGCTCTACTGGGTGGATCCACACGGTACAGCCCCAAACCCAGGCACAAGGGCTGAGTCAGTTCAGCCTTGAACTTGTGCAGTTGTGTGATTTTGGACTTCACCGCACTGAATGTGATGGTGCCTTTCTCAAAATCAACCATAACTGCTATTCGGCTGCTCTGCAATGTTTCAGAGATAACTGTTTTTTCTCTGTTATGGTAGGCAAACAGCTTTCCTTGGCCATTGTGCATAATGCTCCAGGAGTGTGCGTTGTTTCCGAAGGCACTGTTGTACTTGCTCTTACGCTGGATGCTCTTGAAGGACACGGCAATGTCCCAGTAGCCCTCAGCCTCCACCTCCCATACGTGGTTACCGGTGGAGAAGCACCGGGAAGAGAGGACCTGTGGGGCTTCATCAAAGCGGTTCTTGCTGTTGGGATAGGTTATCTTGTTTTTCACTCTGTCTGCTGTTTGGAGGTCAGTGGAGATTCCAAGGAAAGGGCTGGCTGTGTCCAGATCCAACATGAGCATTTCTGAAAATCAGACACAGACCGTTTGGGTTCAATACACAATTTTGATGCTATTCCCAATTTATAATACATGCCCATTAATTAAATTGAAGTGCTAATAAGCTAGACTTAGTTCTAGACTACTACTGACTTAGTCTATTATAGCCATGAGCGTATGGTGGCTAATGTTGGATAACTTTACATACATATTGCTCTGTAGTCTGTGAATTTGAGACACTACAAGCATAACTACAGCATAACAATCAGTGCATTTAAATGCACACTAATGTCCCTGTTAAGATTGGGTCTTTGGAGTGTCCCCATTATATATCTGTGCATGTAGACACCACATTCTGGTTTCTGAAACCTGGACAAGCCCATACGCCAGTTTTGAGAAACATGCAAGCTTAATCATTAACTGAGATACTGTGGCAATGCAGACACTGATCCAGGTTTCTGATCCTTCTTTGCCATGCTCGCAGGTGCAACAATTGAGAAAAATAATTTGATTAGCAATGTAACAACGGTGTAGATAAAATGAGTCTAACAGTAGTAATGCAAATTATCATTTTATTGTTGTTTTCATCTTCAATAACTGAAGATAAGTGTGTTTCAGGCAGCCAGAAACCAAAGTTCATCCAACTATTAAAGCAAGAAACGATGCTGACGATCAGAAACCTGGATGACATCAGACACATTGTCAGCGTCACACTAACGAGGCACAAGTTATCTCCAGCTCAAATTTATAGCACAACCATCAGGCTAGTCTGCATCTTCCAAGACAAACACACAGTAGTTCTCTTTGATTGCCAACCCAGTGTTAGAACATTTCATTTTGTACCTTGATCTTCTGTCTCTGCAGGTTTATGGCTCTTCACTGGATGATCAACCAACAGTTCTGTGTAGGGATTACATACAAGTTATTAGCAAGAATGAAAAAGAATGAGTTCTTAAGTAGGTTGCCATTTAACTGGAGCATCAGATCGGACAAAAACAACAAAAAAAACCCAAATGTAATCAGTACTAAGAATGGAGATGGATAGTTCCTACTATATGTACGACCATCAGACTATTCCCCCTGCCTTCAGTCTTCATGTTAAGCTAAGCTTAATCTTGGGTTATTATCATTAAATCACATGTTGCTGAGTTCCCGGTTTTTGTTGTAGTTGTGTGAGCGGACAGTAGTGGATCTGAAACCTGCCCTCTTACCTGCAATGGTGGAATAAATGTGATGCACACGGTTCTGCTGCTTGTCCAGCGCCTCTGTTAGCGTCTGGTTTTCTACAGAGTAGTTGTAGGCTGGTTGGAAAAATATACATCAGTGAGTGAATTTTCACACCAACACACACACACACACACACACACACACACAGACATAGACGACACTAGGGCTTGGCATTTTCTTACCATAATACAGAACAATAAACCACAGACAGAGCAGCACCACTGTCACACTGTTGAGGGGGGAGTCGGCCGGGTTCACTTTCTGTTTCTGGCAGAAGGAAAATACATATTAGATCAGAAAAATAAACACAATTTAGACCCTTTACAATCACAGATACTGAGAATTTAGTAAACAGAGCATACTTCTCGTAGGATGTCTTCTTGTAGTTTTTTTACAGACTGACTGGATTCTTTCATTTGCTCCTTTAGCATTTCAAAACGCTGGTCCATGTACTCCTGTTGAATGCACACACAGTTATACTTTTAACAACTCAAGTAGCTTTAAGCGGGGGTAAAAAAAAGCATCTTATTCTACACTCTGACAGTAACATAAATACGCTGCATCAGCTTTTTGCAGCTCTTTGTTAAACCTGAATTTTTATGTCATTTTATACACATTTCAAGAAGTTCAACCCCACTTACATATCTACATACATATAAAAAAAAGTTTTCTGCAGTTTTATAATAATTTGTTATGACTGATCCATGGGGCTTAAGAGGTTAAGGATTGAATGAATGGGGAGTTTTAAGATTCTCAGGGACCTGAAAATCCTGTTTCTACCCAGCACAGCCAGCAACAGGAAATTCCCACTCTGTTTACAAGAAACCGCTGCCATGACAATGTCCCTTCACAAATCCAACCGGAGTTTTCTCATTGATATTATAATTACCCGTGTAATACAGTATTAAAGAATGCTATTAAAAACTCACAGTCAGCTGTCTCCGCAGGACAGCGGAGGCCTCAGTGGCTTGGTTTTGTTGCTTGCTCTCCAGGGCGCACACATTGCAGATGTAGCGTCTGGATGTGTTGCAGTAGTACCTCAGCACCTCGTCCTCATGCTGCGGACATTTCCTCTCCTGGAGGTCATTCAGAGGCCTGACCAAGGGGTGTCCCGTGAACACAGGCAGCTCAAGGTGGTCCTTGACGTGCTCTTTGCACAGCGACACCTCACACTTCAGACACGTTTTAATGGCCAGAGTTTGTTTCGCCAGGCAGCAGTCGCAGTACACACTTTTTGTCTGCTCGTCCTGTTTACAAAAATTGGACATTGAGATGTGGGAAAAGGTGTGTTAGATATTTATCTAGTTTTAGGATCAGTTTTACATTCCACAGCTATAAGTTTATTCTCTACATCTTTTAAGTGGCATTAATAAAGAGACTGAAAAAAAGAGCCAATAGGTACCCTCCTCCTCCTCTTCTCCCTGAAGTCCTCTGCAATGCTGGCTAGTGTGTAGCTCTTCTGTACCCCAATGTATGGTCCAAAATATTCCCTACAGTCTGGGCAACGGAAGGGAATGTCTGAGGAATGATCTATCATGTTTTCCAGACATTCCATACACAGGCTGTGTCCACAGGCCAGCTGCCGAGGATCCTTAAAGGTGTCCTGGCACACTGGGCAGGTCAGCATCTCCGCAAGCCTTTTCTCTGGATCTTCCATTCTTGACCTCTTCTTAAAGAGTGCGAGTGAGCCTGAAAGCAGCACACAGGACGGAGTTAACTGCAGTTAGTACAGCAGCCTCTGGAAAAACACTGCCTATTACGTTTGTTATGAATGATGTGATATAAAATGATTCGCAGGAGCTCATCATTAAAAGGGTTCATACCTTTAGAGCTGAGTAAAAGCCTCCGTGTTGCTGGTGCTCTGTCTTCCGTTCGCACATTACTAAAGTGAAAGTACTGCTGGCTTTATGTGTACTTCCTGGTGGGGCGGGGCCTACGAGGAGGACGCTCGAGACTAACTTCTAAATATGACACACATCAATTTCTAATTTAAATACAGGATTGCAAAATCAAATATCAATATTACATATTTAAAAAAAATGTAAAAACTACAACGTTTGTATCGATACATGTTGAGTAAACACTGATTCTCCTCTGAGGCTTTATAATATTACCCTGGTAACAGCTACTACAATCTGTTGTGGTTACTGACCGGTAAATAGTCCTTTATTTTATTCATCTTTTGTCATTAAAAGCGGTCAAAGTGCAGTCCTGAGTTTCCGGCTGTCAGTCCAATCAGCCTGACTGGTATCAGCTGTGTGTAACTATCTCTCTCTCTCTCTCTGTGTGTGTGTGTGTGTGTGTAACACTATCTTAAACGGTGAGTAATGTAAACACAATGTCTGTCTGAAGTCGCACCCACTCTTCCTCTCGAGCCAAAGAGAGAATAAAAACATAACGCAGTATATTTCCACCGTGTCTCCAGCGACATTAACGGCCCATAAATCCGCTCACAAGTCACATAATAATACTCTCCTTATCTCGCCTCACCAGAACACTAGGAAGCAGTTTATGACTGTTGTCCGTAACTTCCATCCATTGTTACAGCGAAAACAAAATGGCTAATTTAGCATTACTTTCAATGATGTCGGTTCACGAATATGTCAATTTTACGTAAAACACACAGCACAAGTGTAACCATAAATGTATTATCTATACTGTATCAATTAATACATCAGCAGTGTAACCCAGTAAATACAGTCCAGACTGTTACAGTAACTTTAACTATTAAGCCATTAGTTACAACTTATTAAACCTTTTATATCAGGTGCTTTATTAGAAAGTCATACCCATGCTCCATACTGAACGTAGTGTGTTGATGGTCCATGTAACACAATAACCAAATGATATACATACAAACATGATTTGTTTTATTAATACAAAAGAAAAATGTTATTTAACATCAAAAGTTTAAAAAGATGGACACAGACATTTGTCATTGCAGAGTATATGTATTATGGAATATAAAATACTTTAAAAAAAAAACTGTTTAAAAAGAGAAGATGAGATCACATTTGTTTGACAGTATGTACACTTATAAAGTATTTCAATATTAAAGCAAGTCTTATAAAGCACACAAAGAAAGAAGTCTACATACATTCAGTAAAAATAACATGAATACAAAACCAAACGCCTTTTCCACAAGAGAGTGTAAAGTTAAAAAAAGCATACAATAAAAAGAACAGACATCAAGAACAAACATCAGTGGAAGTACGTTATATATAACTTTAACACAAGAATAGTTGGCAGGTGAGGATCTGTATTTTTCCCCACCAGACATCACCAGATATCTTCTATCTGTAAATAAAAGCATAAAATGTTACTAATGCGTTTCAACCCAATTACAAGACAACAATCTCCAAGGAGCAGCTGTATGTAGTATGCCTGGTTAACTGTGATTAACTGATGTTGATCATGTGTTTCTTAATGCTATGTTGTTTAATGCTAAAAAGTGTCAAATGGTTGTACTACTTTTGCACACAGTTCCACTATTTGTCCACAAAATATGGCAAAGACTAAGAAACACGGAAAAACAAGACAAAACCATCAGTAGTAGAAAAAAAGGTTCCCCCTTAGTATCTGTCATCTCTTTCGGGAATGAGTGTCGGGAATCAATCAATCTGGGTCATGGTTTCTGTTTCTCATAGCTTTTCTTATCTCGACTTGTATGACTGAGGTAGGAAACGGCGCAACCACTTTCCCACAGCTACAAGCCAGCAATCATCCTGAATGAAGGAACAAAGAATTCACACTGGTGTTTCTCCAGATTCCTCATGATCCTGTACATCTTCCCACAAGTGGGGCAGCTGAAAGGCTTCTCTCCAGTGTGAAACCTCAGGTGTGCTTTTAGATTGTCTCTCAGACGGAAGCTTTTGCTGCACTGCGTGCAGGTGTGCGGCCTCTCCCCTGTGTGGAACCTCGCGTGACGGCGGAGGCTCTTCCTCAGTGCAAACGTCTTCGAGCACGCCGAACACGAGTATGGTTTTTCTCCAGTGTGAAAGCGCTCGTGCCGTCGGAGAATCTTCCTACGCTTGAACGTCTTCCCACAGATGCTGCATGGGTATCCATCGCGGGTGTGCGTGACCACCTTCTGTAGCCGCCAAACGCCGTTTCCACAGGGGGTGAAGCAGCAGAGGCGATGGCCTGTGTGAAGACCTTGGTGACGGCGGAGATCTTTGGGCAGGGGCTTACCACTTTTTTGCTGGGGATCATGGCCTTTGGCAACATCACCCTGAAGCTTCGTGTCCGACTTGGGCACTGTGAGCATGTTCACCAGTTCCACCGTGCAGGGACGCATCAGCTTTTGGTCTGGAGAAGTCAGTTTCAGTTTCATGTGGAGATTGTTCTTTGTCTCCTTTGGCGTGTGGATCCGTTCCCAAACCCCGGCCTGAGCTGGAGTCACGGCTCCATCAGATGGGGACGGACTGTAGGCGGTGCCCTTAGCGGTGCTGACACAGGATTGTTGAGGCTCGGCTTGAACGGGCTTCTCTGAACTCTCGAGTTTGGGAGCTGGAGACTCTGGCTTGAGGATCAACGGGCAAACAAACTTCCCCGTCTCCCCAGAAATGATATCCCGTGTGTCTGGTTGGATGACGAGAAGCTTCTGTTTAGTTGGAGAACTTTTCGTAAGTTCATGTCCAAATGTCTCTGTCAGCACCCCTGCAGACACTGAAAAAGATAATGACACATTTTTAATGAAAAATGAAAGCCATTAACATTGCTGCCTTTAGCCATATGTTAAAGTGATCTGATATGAGAAGGATCTCCTCCACAACTGAAAACTGGCCCTTTTATGATGTTTCCTGATCATTCAACTAATTTTATTCTTCTACCTGTTGCACGGGGGGGAGCCAAAATCAGCCGTAAAAGTAGCTGACGTTGTTTTAAAAGACATAGCAAACGTCAGCACGGCACAGCATCACAATCCAGTAATAATCTCATAGTGTCTGTTTCTATCTGCTGAACTGCTATCAATTTATACATAAACTATTTCTATGTAGACAAAACTTTGAATGTAACTTAATACTTTACTGTTAGCTCCTGCAGTGTGGTGTCACCTTGCCTGAATTACTCTGTGGTGGATATGCAGCCTCTCTTAATCTGTGTACTATTTCACAAAGGAGCAGTGTGGAGGATTTAGTGGCATTCAGTGGTGAAGCTACAGATTGCAACCATCTGAATACAGCTCAGCCTTCCAAGCAAGTAGAAATTTGCTCTCAATAAACATCAGGGAGACACGGTTTGTCCATGTTGTAGTTCCCCACAGCTGCCACCAGGTGTAAGTAAAAAGCTACATTTTACTGAGAGCACCTTCAGATTCGTGCCACTTGTGTCTGTGCAATTACTGGAAACCCAAGGATTTGTTTGAATGGTTCTCTGCATACAATCGTAAAGTGCTTATCCTGTTCAAGGTCACTGGGGTGTGGGGGTGAGACATGCCGGTTTAAGACAGGGATATGTTACATTCGTGTTTGTATGTTCAACAGCACAAAACATCTGTTTCTCTATTATAATTTATTTATTATTCTTTATTGGGAAAGTATCTACTAAAACATTGAGGGGTGGGCTGCAGTCAAACAATAAAATAAAAAAGAGAATTTCTCTCACTTCTAGTAGTGATGAAATTGCCCAACAAACACTGGCTCCATGAATCCCGTTTTTATGTGCAACTTCCTCCTGTCAACATTTCAAAGTGTAGGCTCAGCTAATTGCCTATGGTTGCAGTACTACTTGTTTAATCTATACTGTGCTATTCAAATC
>NW_023339796.1:19279671-19289479 GCF_004916995.1 Morone saxatilis | reverse complement strand
ATCTATGGCTGATTTGCATAATTTGTATCATATTCATGATTCCAGACTGTTTCTCAGTGTTTTGTAGTCTTGAATATAAAGTCACTGTCATGGTGCTTTTCCTTACCATGCCAAACAACTTCTGTTTGAGGCTCACTATCAGCTGGAGACTCCAACCCGCTCAGCTCCACCATGTCCACAGTCTCCGCCACAACCTGCGGTACAGTATATGTCATCAGAACAAACTAAGATCAACACATTCTATAAAGAAACAAAGATCATGAGACGTACTGCTGTCAGAACAGGCTGGGTAGCTCTCATCATCACTAACCGCTCAGTTTCACTCAGTTTCACTCAGCCTATTCCTCCACATTCCACTTGAGGTTTACATCCCTGTAAATTCTCACTGACCTGTTCCTTCAGGGGCGACCATTCGGGGTCAACCTGGCCATTATCTCCAGCCAGGGGGATTTCTGATGGAATGAGACACCCTTCGACCAACTCCCCCTCCTCCCTGCACTCCCCCAAACAATCACCATCTGAGAGGGAAGGGGAACCTGTGGATAAGAGGGGGGGGAGGGGTTAACACAGAGGAACACACACATTCCTTGGCTCGGTTTCCAATGGGAGAAGACCCTGCAGGAGTTAAGTGCAACAACTACACATGAACACAGTGTGAACTAAATGCACACATGCATCGAGCGGAACGTGTGCTGAGTGCATGGGAGACCTGCTCGACAACGTTTCTGACTTTATCATGCAGTTAAAGTCTTTACACCCTCCTCACGCATCTGTCCCTGCAGCCTAGCCGTGGACGTAAACAGGAAGTCACAGCATTTAAAGGTCCAAAGAGACATACCACAAAGCTCCGCAGGCGAATAAATGTCCTCGTCCACCTGCACCCCGATGCTGCGCTTTGTGTCCCCGGTCGATAAACTACCCAGTGTCTCCAATGTTGCGTTTTCCCTTTTGTTTTCCGTGCGGCCCACATCCACGTCCAGCGCCGAGGCTCCGTACCTGCTCTCGAACAGTTTGGTTAACTCCACCGTGGCCGCTTTGACCAACGCGCCCAGCACCGACTCCACCTGCGCCCGGAGGTCCACGGCGCCCGCAGACATTGTGGCAGCTCCGGCGGGACACAAGCCAGAGGTTTTTGCAAAGATAAAAATCAGATTAAAATGGAAGTTGAAAAATTAGAGATGGTTATTTACCAACGACAGCCACATGGCTTGCAGAAAGAAGAGGCGGGTCTCACACTGGCGCAAGCGCGCGAGGGGTCGGCCGCTTACATCACGAGATCAGAGGGGCGGGGTCTTATTCTATTCATTTTGTATTATTCTAATATTCTATAATAATAATAATAATAGTAATAATTATTATTATCTATATTATTGTCATCACGTTGCTTTTTGCCCACTAGTATTGTTTGATTTGTTTGACTGTATCAATAAGCTATTCATCTTCAGCTCCTTGCACCTTATCAGCCAATAACCCCACTTATCCATTCACTTGGCATCTTTGTGATTCATCATCCCCTCAAGACATGTGTTAATACATGTGTAGAAATAATCTGCTTGGAACAATAATGTGTGTCTGATATGTTTTCCCCACAAAAAAGTGTAATTTCCATATTAAAATCCTTAAAATGTCTCTTTCTATCTCATTAAAAATCCGAAATCTATGAATATGCATGTTGTTAATTTCTAAAATGTTCCTGCTGGACGTCTCCTACTTCACTGTAAAGTTTAATGTCAGTGGATGTGCACTGGAGACTTGACTTGTATAAGTTGCATACTGGACCAGGATTGACTTCCAAACTATTTGTGATGTCACAAATCATGCTCGTAGGCCCCGCCCCTTAAAAATCTGATTTTCAGTGAGCACAGAGAAACTTTCCACTTTCAGCAGAACATCCTTAAAGTGTAAAACTCTGTACATACATTCTGCACAGAAAGAAAAACATATTGTTGAGGGGGGCTTTTACAGTGCTCATGTACATATTGTCATATACATTTATTGTATTGTATTGTAAATGGCTGCTATGACCTTTTCATTTTCCTCCCGAGATTAATAAAGTCAACAATCTACAGTATCTATCTTGTTTTATAAAAAAGAAAACCTGCATGTTTTATGGTCTCTCCTTTTTTAGCTTTAATGTCCTTAATTTCTGTGCATTTCTCTTTTTTTTCAAATCTTGGAATTATATCTTTGTGTTAAGTGTCCTATATTTTTTATTTAAAAAAAGATAAAACCATATTTCTTTTCCATTTTGGTGGGCACTAAAGTTTTAGTAGCTAAACAATACGTTGCTCTGCATCTAGAAAAAAAATGCATATAAACTATGTAATTACTGTTAGTCTAATGATATAGTCCTGTGATTTACATAGTTTTCTGGTGCTGTGTATTGGAGAAAGTAAAATTAGACCAGTGGGCGACCATGTAGAGACTACACAAACATTCCTTAAAAAGTGTCTTTATTTCCATCTTGGTTTTCAAAGTCACATTGTGCCTGTGCAGCTTTTCATCTTAAGGCTGGCAGAAAATTGAGATGTGAAATTGAATTTGATGATAATAAGCGGTTTATACAAATCAAACTTACAAACTGTGTCTTCTCCAACTGTGACTTAAGGTTTTCTTGTTGGTGTGGACACCATCCAAAACCAGACCTCTGGTCTAAGTTGTGAGAAGTTCCAAACACAGAGACCTAAACAAAGACTTGACAGATGTGTTCACCATTTGCCACATAAAGACTTGTATACACAATTTGGTGGGGAAATGTGTCCACATCTACCGTATTATGTTGTATTCAAGCCACCTTTGTGTTCTTTTTGCCTCTTAGTGCATTTGTGCACAATTTGAGCGGATTAAATTTCTTACCTTTTTGCAATGAACTACTATTCCTCTTTTGGCTTTGTCTTGCTGTAGAGCTTTTTGGGAAGCCTTCATTCACCCTGTTTCTAAGTTGAGTTTCTTGAGAGACACAAGCACCACCCCACAGAAGTTGGGATTTTTATAAACAGTTTGGTGGGAAATGTGCCTTCATCTGTGGGAACTTCAAGTCTCACATCTGACTCCTTTTGCAAAATGTATGATGTTGTTAGGTTTATCAAGGCCAACCCTGTAACCCTGGAGATGTCTGTAGGAAAATGGATCAAATGATGCACACATGACACACACACGTATGACTGCAGTATTCAGAGGTTAGTGGGCAGGTGTTGATAGTTCACCTCCACACTGTGATCCATTTGAATCTGCTCTCTGAAATTCACCCAGAGCAGTCAACCCGAAATCCTGCAGCACAAACGTTTACATACGCCAAGTCAGTTGTCACTTCAGCACCCAGAATACTTCACATAAAACACACCTCATTCCATTTCTGATTCACCTTGCAATCTTAAGGCTTTATTTTAAAGCTGCTATCTACTGATTTTTCAAACTATTCGGAGTATTGGCATGCTCTGCTGTCTGCACTGTTATCTTACCACCAGAGAGTTTCAAAGGCAAACATGTTCAAATCCTACACATAGCTACAGTATAGCTTTAAGTTAGTCCAGTCTGTGTCTCATTTAACCATTACAACACCTAGACATGGGTACTACATATATACAGTGCACACACACACACACTCATATAGGATTCACACAATCATGCACACGCCTTTAAAAAACTGTACATTAATTGGGTTTCTGTCCAAGCTGTCATTTATTTAAGACTTTACAGTAAGGTAAATTTCTCTTGTTACAAAAATAGAATATGGCTGTTGTCATATTTCATCATCGTAGAAAACATCCATATGATGTACAGCACTTTCAGTGTACAGCGTTACATTGATTTCACAGAGTAGGCTGGTGATTCTTAAGAACCGTCAGAAAAGCCTGCTAGCACCCTTGGATCTGACTTCAGTTGTTTCGATACTGGGGCAAACAAGAAAATAAGTGAACAAATAAAACACATTCAGACTGCAACAGACTCCACAGATGGACTCAGACATATTGCATACAACATTGCAACCCCTCCAGTACTTTGGAAAATAAAAACTATAATAATCTGAAAATCAATAGAAGTAGATGGTAAGGTTTTGAAATAATTTCTTTTTGTTTATTGTACAAGACAGTGTTACATGTGGGAATAAAGGCACTGTGGGATCTTAGGAAGTACTTTGTCAACATGGAGGATTAGTGAATAGTTAGGGGAGAGGGATAAACGAGTAATGGAATATTGTTCTGATGAGATGCGGAGAGAGGATGATGAAAAGATGTGATACCAAAAAGGAACTGACAAGTTCAAAATAAGAACTAGATACAAAAGAGGATGATTTGTTATTGACGTTGACTTTTGAAACTGCATTGGTCAGACTTGAATTATGACTTAATGATTTAATAATCATCATCATCATCATCGTCATCATCATCGTCGTCATCATCGTCGTCGTCATCATCATCATCGTCGTCATCATCGTCGTCATCATCATCGTCGTCATCATCGTCATCATCATCGTCGTCATCATCGTCGTCATCATCATCATCATCAGGATCGATTTCACCTGACAGGACATCCTCAATCCAGTCCTCCAGCTCATCTACAGATGGCAAGTCATCCCCATCATCCATGTCCAACCATACGCTGTCAGCCTGCAGAGTGAGGAAGAACAAATATAACCGACTCAACTGTTGATTCTCTGAGAAAAGCCTTAAAGGTTTTTGGACCAAACTGTTCCGGGGGACTCCCTGAGTGGAACTGCCCACTGAGAAGCTCCACTGAGAACTACATACCTTCAAGGGCTTGTTTTCTGTTTACATTCGCCAATAGGAAAGCTGAAGGGATGTAACCCAGTTGGTTCAGCAACATCATTTCTTTTTTAAGGCTAGCATTGCGAGCTGTTACATGTTGGCGGTTGCTGGTGCTGCACTGACTCAAGACAAGGTCTCATGATTGGGTAAAAGTTGCAGGAGTACATTTGCTGTCAGATACAGGACGTGGAGCCAGTGAAAATATGCTAATACAGGTGTAATATTTGTCCTTTTTTACGTCTGCATAGGAGCCTGGTTGGAGCATTTTGTACTATTGTAAGCAATGAATAGCAGCCTGATTGATGAGCCCAAAAGCCCGACTGAAACTTCATTAAACCGTTATAGCTGTTAAGGAATGGTAATCTATTGATAAACTACTTTCTCCAATACTACTCAGAAATGACCTTGTGTATATACAGTAGAGTGCAGCAAAACACACAAATGCTCGAGCAATCTATGAATAAAGAATCAAAAATATTACTCACATCATCAGCATCAACAACACCAATCTGTGGGGAGGACAGGTCAATTCCAAAGGTCTTCTCCCAGTGTGGCAGAAGCTGCAGGGAAAATTAATATTGATTAATTCTGCTTTCATAAGTGAATAAGTTTTAGAGTGCTTAGTCATTAACTCTCAGTACCCAGTTGACTATGTATAGTGCACTGTGTTATTTTCTTACCAGGGGGAAGTCGTCAGGGTCAATCCAGACAATGCTGAGTTCAGGGTTATCTGTGTTATCCTCGGCAACTTGCTTCAGGATCTCAAGGAACTCAAAACCGTCTAAGGAGTGGGGAACAGTGAATCAACAGGGTGGTAATGGGTATTCGCAGATCCTTTTATTACTCCTTCATTTACCTGCAGACAGTCTGATTAAATTTGGATCAAAATCACGTCATCACCACACAAAAACGTCTTCTAATGTCTTTGCTTCCCCATGTAGTGCTGTCTAGATTGGCTGTTGGTGACTGGTTATAAATGTATCAAAATCTAGTGTTGGTTCTATCATTGTTTTTACAATTAATTAAGGGTTCCTTTACCTGGGTCAGCCTCCTCTGCAAAAGCAATGATATGTTCACCATCAACATCGTCCTCCTGTGGATAGAATAAAGACAAACTGAACCCACTGGTGTGAATTTACAGTTTCAAAAAATTCTGATTCATTGTTCTGGAGTTGTAATTCGATCAAAGCCTCTTCATGGAGGGCTATTTGTACAAATACAGACATTTGGTCTAACTTGTTGTGGATGTTTTAATCGTAAAGGTTCTTACCCAGATCTCATACATGTTGTGTGGTTGCAGCTTCCTCAGGGTTGGTCTTGAAAAGCACAGAGGAGTAAGAGTTTATGTATTTCTTTTTTTAATTATGGAAGAGTACCTTATGAGATCACTGTAGTATAGTATTAATGAGACTTACCTGTCATTATCTTCAATGAAATCCACCAGCTCATCCTCAGTGTAAGGTTTTCCTGGGATGACCACTGGATCATCCATGAAGGGTTCATAGAAGTCCACCTCATTAAGCTTCAACTCCAGAGCCTTGGCAATCTGTAACATACAACCCATGCATTAAAATCAACAATAGAGCATAAAGGACCATGAAGATATTATAATGGAAAAAAAATCACAAAATGTTTTATTAGTTTATCCTATAGAAATACCTGTTTGAGGACAAAGTTTACTCTTTTAAATTTTAGCTGAAGAAGATATACAGTATAGCAGGTTTGAATAAAAGCTGTCATAAAGATGCTGTATGCATTTGCAGGTGTGTCGGTTGAGAGAATGCGCAATACAACTTTTAACAGACACTTTTTAACAAAGTTTGTGTTTATGGGGGACGTCAATGAATTTAAGTCTAAATCAACTTCGATTCTTAATCCTTTAGAGTAAAATTATGACAACATACTGCAATATACTGATTTTTAAAATCCTGATAAGAACTAGGCTACATCAACTGTAGCAATCCAAAATTGCAATTTTATTATTAGTCTACAGTGAGGATGAACTGGATTAAGTATTGATCATGAAGGTCATGATGTTTTTACATTTCACACATTTTAAAGTCAGTCATTTACACTCTTCTTCATACTTCTCCTTTATCTCTTCATTCTGGTGTTGTATCCTATGGCATTGGAGTTTATGTGATCCCCATTCTAAAGTGAGCTGGCTGTGATATATGAAAATTATTGTCTACTTTCTGCACCACCTTGTTTAAGAGAAACAAAGATTTAAAGGCAAACATAATTTATAAACATCAGTTTAGGTTTTAGAAGAACCTTTCTACAGAAATAGCAATTATCTCTCTCTCTCTGCCCCCCCTTCCTGTTTCTCTCCAGCTATCCCTGTCAAATAAAGGCATAAAGGCCAAAAAAAAAAAAAAAGCTGGACAAATCAATATTTATCAACAATTAATGAAATGACTATGTATAATGTAAAAGGAGTTGCTCATGGTGACAAATGCACAGAATAATCACCCAACTCTAACTCTCTCATCTCTATGGAATATTTTAACTCCGATAACCCTTTTATGTGCTACCTGCCCAGCAGAAAATTTTGTTGGGCATTTTCAGATACTTCTTATATTCTAACAAGTCTTCATATAGTGTGTCTGATCAAACGTCTTTCAAATCTTTATCACTTACCTTGGGACTGAATGTGGCAAAGAACTTGATGTGAGGATGGAACTCTTCAGCAGCATCGGCATAAGCCTCAAAATCTGAAATTTTACAGGCATCCATTAAGTTGTTTCAGTAGATCAGCCCCTGTATGAAATATCTAAGTATGTAGACCTATTGTCCTAATCATTAATGTAGATTCTAGTGTGCTGACTTGAAAATCACCTTAAAAATCAAATAAGTCTGCAGCTCAAAGTTAAATCAAGCAATATGATCCTGGTCTCTGTTGCACTTGCTTGATATGCAATTATGAGCAATTATGCTGAAAAGCAAGCAACAGGTTATCATGCCATCACAGTACAGATTCTTACGTTCTGACTTGTGACTCTTAAAGTAGCCCACCAATTTGATGTCCTCTTCGATGTTTTCAAAGCCTTTCAGTTCCCTACTATTGTCAATAATTTCCACTGGGTCCTCAAGAACCTATGAAGGGAAAGGAAGGTTTTGGAGGAGAAAGGGAGGAGACAATGGAGTCGAAAGTGACAGAGAAAAGAAAAACCCAGAGTCAGATTCTGTAGGTCATCTTTAAAGAAAGAAAATTGGGATTCAGATACTTTTTTTGCTAAAATAAGGCAGGCTATTAACTGGGAGATTATATCCTCACGAACATCATAGATGAACTCCACAAGGGTGTCTGCTGCGAACTCGCCATCGTATTCTATGACTTCATCGTCTGTGAAGATGAAGACACTGTCGGACTCATCAAGGCCTGGGGGAATATAAAATAAGTATTAGTAGTTGTTTCACAAATGCTAATTAGACAATTTGGCTTCATCCTTTTCACACTTTTATACAAGAACAGAAAACATTAAAGTAAGTGATTTGCAAGTTATTTTCATTGTACCGAATCATTAGAATCTGTTCATGAAAAAGATCTGTTTAAAAGATTTGTTCACCAAATCATTCAGTGCTGTTTATGAAGGATAATCCAGTAAGCTGAGAATTTAGTTGGATAACCAATATACCATTTGCAAACTGAGAGCTCAAAGTCCTACCTTATTTTGTACATTTTTGCGACAAATAATTGAGACGAAGGGAAAGAGGCGGATTTGAATGACTCAACCACTGTGTATCACTCAGGGCTCTTGTTTGCAGCTGCTAGTGCCTTTTCCACCAACAAGGAACCTGCTCTGTTCCGGTTCGGGCACCTAGTTTTGAACCGTTCGGAGTGTTTTGCAAAAACGTGGTTATCTGCTGGAACCAGAAAATAGCAGGTCGTTGTTCAATGTGCAACACCCTCTGTTGATGACATTTCCTTAATTACAATGGTTCCTCTGATAACTGGTAGAAACTAAACTAACTAAAACTAAACTAAATAGCACCACAGTTCCAAGAAGCTCAAATGGAACCGGTTCAAAAACCAGAACTAATTTGGTGGAAGAGGGGTGTGCAGTACGTCCAGTGAACGAAACACATTCCTTAAAGTGAAAAGATATAAGTGAGTAAGTGAGTCAATGTATTCCTGCACATTTGATCTCAACTGACTGAGAGCTCAAGTGAACTAAGATTGTTTCTGGAAGTGATTTAGTTCGTTCACAACACTAACTGTTTTAATCATTGTTGTGAATGAAAGGAGGCCATATCCCACTGGTAGCAACATTTTTTTTTTGTATAAATTTTTCAGCTTTTATGCCTTTATTTGATAGGATAGCTGGAGACAGATAGGAAAGGGGGGTGGAGAGAGGGGATGACACGCAGCAAAGGACCACAGGTCGGATTTGAACCCTGGGCCACTGCAGCAAGGATTCAGCCTNNCACCAGCTCTACCCACTGAGCTATAATAATAATCCATTATATTTGACTAGTTTGAATGACAAATGGCTGAGATTCTAGATGAGAATACTGCCTGGTCTTATTTGCATAATGACAAGTGTCTGCAGCTGTGTTTATTCTGTTGAGTGTTTACCTAATTTCTTTGCAACGACCTTATCATGCTTTGCATCTATGAGGCCGACTCCGATATCCTCATCATCAAACTCGTCCAGGACCTGGGCTGCAAGCTGTAAAGCAAATACACTGTCACATAACTGGTGTCATGACTTGTCAGTTCAGTATGAGTTCATAAAACATGGGAATACATGCCTGTTTGACTGTGCAGTCAAATTTGTGTTTATGTCCATATCTTATGCACATTTATGCCTTTTAAACAAAGTAGTCTCGCTCAGTAGTTTCATTACCATAAAAGCCTGCTTTTCAGAGCGCTGCTTATGCACTTTCTAAATCTGTATGAAACTTGAACCTTGTGACTGACAGTTGGTTCGACCAATGGCAGTGCAACATTCACTGCTGGACTGCACTGAGGAAGTGGTTTGAGGGTTGTCTCAATGTGTTTGGACGGCAAAAGGAACACACACACAAACACACAC
>NW_023339796.1:19275536-19279657 GCF_004916995.1 Morone saxatilis | reverse complement strand
ACACACACACACTCGCACACACATGGGTGCCTACTGGTATCAGAGATCTTGAGCAGCTGCCTTTACTGGCATAAATAGTTTGACTAACCAGCCTGTCCAGCAGGTTGTTGTGCACATAATTCTTGGCGATTAATTTAATTTGATTGCCGTTGCAGATGGGTGGGGCACAGTGAAGCAGTTTAGAGTTTGTAGCTTAACAGCAGGTGAGTTAGAAAATATAAAAACATTATATCTTTTAAATTATATAAATTGTAAAGATTATAATACAGTTATAATAATATACTTTTATAAAAGCAAATTAAGTCATCAGGTACACTATTTTGGTTTATTGTGACTTTTGCTTTTTTCATTGCACTATATTTTGCTGCAGAGCCCAACCTTTTGGCATTTAAGTAGGCTAAAATAAACTTTTAAAGGGCAAGTGATTGAGGTGAGTAAGGCTTGATACTATCCAAGCAACTGAAGAAGGATGCATTTGAGGATAAATTATAATAAACAGACCTGAAAGCACAGGTGTTACCTAATTTTCTATTTCCTTTCCATTTTTATTACAACCACTTTAATAAAACAAAATTATAAATCTGCAAGTGTGTATTTACATGGATGCATTTGATGCTGTTTATCTTGATTTAAATATATAAAATGAATACATTTGATTTATCTCTGGCATCTTTTATCCAGCTGTTTCTTTTGTGATAGATGCAATATGAAAATTATTTTATGGCTTTATATATATATATATCTGCTTGTCGTCCAAATATAAAACATGCAAAGTTGTACTTGGACCTTGGTGTTCAGAATGTGTATCTGCAGTAATGCGGTTGAATTTCTACAGAGAAACTGAACCTCTCCAACTACATGTAAAGTTAAACCAACAGCCTCAGTATCTGGGATGGGATTTCATAACTTGATATCTGCATGTTTTCCAGCTACTTAACATGCAAAATACACTTTAACTCCACACTTTTTCATTTAAAAAAAAACATATATATGGCAAAAACACAACATATGATAAAATGACATTTCCTGTGGTGATAATTAGATTATTATTATCTATGAGCTATGGTTTTTTCATGCATTTAGACTGTAGAAGGCAGGGCCTCTAATCTGAAGGGAAACATGGCAAAATTATTAAGCGCTAGGTCTAAGGCACATTCCTAAACAACATACAGACTCCAGTCACAGCTACATCAATAGTCTCTTTGATCAAGGGAGAAAACACTTCAATATGACTTCCTCAGTCTCATGTCATATTTAATTTAACTTTCATTAAACCCTGGAGAGCCTTGACCTATGAAATTTTGAGCCCTCTGGCGTTGTGTGTTACTATTAATAAAACCTCATCAAATGTAAATCATAATACATTCATAAGGAGAAACACAAGCCTTTAGGGCTCTCACCCCGCCACAAAAGCAGCTTGGGATGAATATAGCACCAGAAGCCACACCAGCCCAGGGACTATTTTGGCGAGGTGGCAGTGATGCTCAGTACTTTGGGATCCGCTGACAAGTACAGTACTGCAAGTGTCAGTCACAGTGCAGAGCTGAGCCGGCACTACTGGAGCCAGAACCTCCAGTGCTGGCCTCCAGCCCCGAGACCGAACCCTAATGCTCCCATACAGAGACACCAGAGGCCACTGACATTATGTGATATGTCTCTCTTTCTCGCTCTCTGTTTTGGTTATTAATGTTTTCCTGTCTAGAATTATCTTTTACTGTTATCTTCTTTATTTGCACATTAAAGTGAAGGTATGGTCAGTGCTGTCCGAGAGAGAGAGCATGAATGTTTTGTAGGGACCATAACAAATCTGCTTTTGAATCTGTTTGTAATTGCCAAGACTGTATTTTGTGCCAATACTTGCTGCTCTCCTGAACTTGTAATAATGCATCAAGTGTATAAGGTAGCTGCCTGTACTGTACACTGTGTAGTAGCCATGCCAAATGCCATCAAAGGGGGTTGCCACTTGATCCAGTGTATATATTCCATAAATCAGTCAGCACCCCTATCACTTTTTTACACAGCTCCAACTTTCAAAGCAGATATTAGTCCAGTATTGCTTCAAAATGATATCAAGATTGTCTAAAATGCTTTTGGAGAAGCAGTTAGGTCTATATTGTGTGTGATGACAAACTTTCATTCTGCCCTCTGTTTCTGGTCCAATTTAAAAGAGCTGTTACATTTCTGGGTAATTGTGAACGTGGAATCAACTTGTATTTGACAAGAAATGCAAAAACAACAATTCTTGGGAAATGGGGCGTAGGAGTATATGACATTTGATACTCTGTGTTTTCTTAAGTAATCTGAGACCCAACCGAGGTCCTGAAAGCTTTGTACTGAATGGTGATGTAATGCCTCTCTGCGAGGAATGTGATGAAACTGCTGAGTATCCAGGCTGACAGGGGGGCTGAGGTGTCATAGGCCTACTGATAGGTGTGTTGAGTGCATCAGTTCCCACACACACACACACACACACACACAGAATGCACACAAGTTCAGTCTTTGCCAGAATGAATGATATCTTGGGTCCTCACAGCTCAGCTCTTTGCCTCGGGTGAACGACACTGATGACACGCCGCAAGCTTGCCACACATTTTTGGGACTTCACTTATCAGCATATTTGAATCCAGCAAAGTTATTTACTTTGTAGCATCACTTTCCCATGATAACTCTGTCTGTGCTTAATTTCACACTTCAAACCTTAAAAATCTCTCTATATATGTCTCTGATTCCAAATATTCTCTTTCCTTTCCTTCTAATTACATTTACACTGTTACTATATATAAGAATCTTTTCATATTGTTAATTTTTATCTTAAGCTTATATTTCAAATTTAAGTTCCTTAACCAGCAGCTTACTGTCACACTTCAATTCCTTTGTAATCTCTGCCACCAGATTAAATTCAACCAGATCAAAACACAAACTCCACTAGAATGTCCAACCAAACTCTTTACAGCAACATTGACTTCAAGACTGTGTAATTCTGTGTGCTTTGCATTAGTCCAGCACTAGTCATACTGCTTCCTTATCAGTATGCTATCCTCCTCATTCTACCCATAGTTCCCATCTCAACCCACCTCAAGGGCCATCTCCTCAATCTCAAACTGTCTCTGGGCGACGCGGCTGGATCCGGGATGGTCATGGTAGTACACCACCATAACATCGTACTTCTTCATCACAGACTTATAGTTCTTGGCGTTGAGGTCGTGGACACGGTCCTTTCCATCATATTCAGGGTAGTCCAAGCTCTCCTTGCCCAATGATAGGCCCCCAAAGGACAGCAAGACTGCCACAAGCACCCAGGTCCACTTCATGGCTCCTGTCTAAGATAATGTAGATGTATTTGCAGTTTCAGAAAGGAAACGAAGGGGGGAACAAAAAAAACCCCAAATAGTTTGGTAAATGTATGAAGAACCCCTTCCAATCCGCGTCACCCAGAAGAGAGCAAGACCAACTCTTGCATCCACCTTATTAAAAACCTCACATGGGCAACTGGCAGTGGGGCACAGGGTGCAAGAGGGGTTGGGCTAAGTTTGACATAGGTGTGTGTGTGTGTCTATGTGGGGTGTCACCGAGCACGGGGAAGATGAGGCGGGGGCTGCTTTGGTTGCTGGGGTGACAGCTTTGTGTGTGTCTCTGTGTGTGCTTGAGTGTGTGTGTTCAAGGCCTGTCAGAGTGGGTGAGTGAAGATAGAGGACAGCGACCCTGCTCTCTTTCCTCCTCTCAAAATTCAGACAAGAGAAACAGGGGGAAAAAACAGTGATAGGAGGTGGAAAGGAGAATGGTCATAAAGGCAAGAGTGAAGAAGTGGGGATTGTGTTTGTGTGTGTTGTGTGTGTGTGTGTGTGTGTGTGTGTGGGGTGTGGTGTGTGTGTGTGTGTGTGTGTGTGCGCCTGAGCTGTCCTGCTTTGAAAGCCCAAATGAAGAAAGAAGTGATATGATTGGATTTAGTAGGTGCTGTGAATATGAGGAAGTCTTTTCCCTTAATTAAGGTGTAGATGAGGCCTTGATCCAACAAGCTAAAAAATAATGGGATTGTAGGAGCAGAGAAGTACATATCCAGGAAGGGGGTGCCGGTGTCTAATTGGCGTCCTGCTGGCACGAGCGGCAAGCCGCTAAAGAAA
>NW_023339796.1:19275261-19275436 GCF_004916995.1 Morone saxatilis | reverse complement strand
GTGCTTGAGTGTGTGTTGCAGGCCTGTCAGAGTGGGTGGAGTGAAGAGATGAGGACCGACCTGCTCTCTTTCTCTCTCAATTCAGACAGAGAACAGGGGGAGACAGTGATGGAGGTGGAGGGAGATGGTGCATAAGCAAGAGTGAAGAGTGGGGATGTGTGTTTGTGTGTGTGTG
>NW_023339796.1:19272259-19275174 GCF_004916995.1 Morone saxatilis | reverse complement strand
TGTGTGTGTGTGTGTGCGCTGAGCCTGTCTGCTTTGAGCCAAATGAAGAAAGAGTGATATGATGGATTTAGAGGTGGCTGTGAATATGAGGAAGTCTTTTCCCTTATTAAGTGTAGATGGAGGCTTGGATCCCAGCTAAAAATAATGGATGTAGGACAGAGAAGTACATATCAGGAGGGGGTGCCGGTGTCTAATTTGCGTCTGCTGGCACGAGCGCAGCGCTAGAATGTGGCACTGGGTCACTCAGGGACATGGAGAGAGCGAGGAGAGGAGAGGAGAGGGTGGTGCACCTGCTGAGGGTTCAGAGCATAGGTGTCACTTAGCCCTGACTCAAGAAGAAAATGAAACATAGAGTTTTATGGGGGGGGGGGCATGAGGCAGTTTTTCAGATCTTTTTGAGTGTGATCCATCTGTGCATACAGTACGCGTGTGTCCCCCTGCAATGTGTGCATGTATGCTTGAGATGATCGCATGGGATATTACTTTACAAATTGAAAGGGAGGAGGTAAGCTATAAATACATACAGTCTAGATGGTATTGTAATACGCCTTTTGACCCCCCACGACACACACATACGCGACACGCCCCTCTTTTCTAAGGCAGGATGTGCAGAGTGAAGCAGATCTGAAGGGACTGGTTGAAAGATGCACTAACTGTATGAGTGCATGGTAGAAGGGCTGTAATGCGGCTACTTTAATCACAGTTTTTGGAAGACGGAGCAAGTGGACTGGTTGTTTTTATTGACTGTAATATATAGTGATCTCAGTTTGATCATTAACTAACTTTGAAGACTTTTGAAACCAAAAATAAATGAAATACTCAGAGGGGATTCCTTAAGACAAAATTCTCTCAAATCTGTGGTTAACCATCTTCTGTTTCTATATCTTACATGACAGGAATTTTTGAAAAATTGTTTCAGTCATAAAATGTGTTGACAGACACTTTTAAATATACACAAACCAACTAAAGCTTGTAATATTAGCTTTTATATCAAATACATATCTCTCTCTGTCCTTTAATTGTAAATCTACTCTGCTCGGCTGAAACTTTCCAGCGTGTCACCCGTTTGGCCACGTCTTTATCAGTGTTAACACTGCATGGGTTTTTACTTTGATGTTTTTTTTGGTTTTGTCCTTCACTGTGGATATGACCTTTGGTGTAGAGAACAAACTCTGTGAACCCTATTTAGTCCAATATAATGTAACAAATGTGTTCCTCAGAAATCTAAATGGTTCTGTCACACTATACCATATCTATACATATATACTAAAATAACATTGATGTTGTTCTTTTCTTATATTAATCTACACAATTTAGTTAGTGCAGGGGCTCGATGTAATGGTTTGTCCATAAAAGAGGGAACTGTCATTTCCGGTCACTTCTGTCTGCAGCAGTTACCTCTGCTGGTCAGTAGATGGCGCTCTCTACTTAACTCTAAACTGGGACTGAAAGCCTAAACAAGCTGCTCCGAGTCTTAGAACTGTTTGTGGTGTTACAATCAGCTCAGATGCTGCAAACTATTGACACTGACATACTAACATTTTAATTAGACTAATGAAAATTTAATAATAAGGGTTGATGCTTTACACTGTTAAGCTTTAAAGACTAGCAAGTTTTTATAAGTCATTTTGTGATTATGTGGGGTATTTTATATGTGTAGCCTGTGAAAAGGACCACATCACTTATTCTATTCATTTTATTTTATTATCTTGAAATTCATGCATGTCACAATGTTACATCAAAGGTCCACACATTTATTTCATCGTAATAAATATCCATGGTCCATAAAGTCTTCACAGGCTGGTCAAAGGGTGATCAAGGTGGGCGGGGTTAATCGTTGCGTCCCTGTGGGCGGTGCTAAAGACCTAATGTGTTTCATAACATATTGTACAATTAAAAGAGTTCACCTACGGGAGGTGTCGAGTGTTGAAACGAACAATACGAGGTAGGTCTCAGTAATAGTTTGTACATAAAACAGAGGTTGAGTTGTCAGTGTTTGTAACGGTACCTCATAACTGACTTATGTTAGCTTATGTCAGCTAGCAGGCTACATTGTTTAAAGTGACGGTAACTTACTGCTATTTCCGCAACCGCTAACCCGCCCAGGTCATTGTTTTAGTTAAACAGAACAATATTACCAATGCCTCATTCAAGTCATGACTGTAGTTACTGCTGAAATATACCTCACACCGAGCTAAAGTCTGTTAAACACTGTATTCAACCTGTATTCAACCTGTACACAGCCTGTCACAATATAGGACACATAGTCGAGTGCAGATAAATCAAACCTGCAGGTCATTAAAGATCAACTAATGAGGAAGTGGGTCACACCTGTGTGGCAGTATTGCAGAAATATCCTGTAACAATTACAAGCTGTCTGGAACTAACAATAGTTTTTATTACTGATGAATCTATTGATTATTCTATAGATTAATCAGAGGTTTGTTTATTCTGTAAACTGTCTTAAAATAATGACAAATACCTGTCACTATTTCCTGGAGCTCAATGTAACTTCTGCTAATGTGTTGTGTAGTCCAAAACAGAAATATATTCATCTCCAGTTGTTGTAAAAGAGAGAAAGGCAGCCAATCCTCATATTGTCGAAGCTGGAACAAGCGCGTTTGGTGTATCACTCATTACATTAATACCTATTCATTTTAAAATAATAACTCATTCTCCTGAATTACAGTAATACTGTTGATGTTTTTACAGATGGCTGCAGCTCTGGCCGACAGAGCGATAGGAGCCATCGTTGGAGCAACTGTTGCCGATGCAGCAGGTAGTTATAGTAGAAGTCTGTCAAACTTAGATAGTTATATTGTGTCTTTATATGACCAGTAAGACGAGTTTCCTTATCACAGCCTGTTTTATTTCTCATAAAGCCGCCACCAAGCACCAAGCACTTTTATTTTTTT
>NW_023339796.1:19267465-19272234 GCF_004916995.1 Morone saxatilis | reverse complement strand
TTTTATTATTATTATCGTATGTGGTTGTTTGTCTGTTGTCAATTGTTAAGGAAATGACAAGTAAAGGAAAAAAAAAAAAAAAAAAACAATTCATTTGAAAAAAACATTTAAAAAATAAAAGTGCCTTGGTGCTTGGTGGCGGCTATTATGAAGATTAAATAAAATAAATAAATGGATAAAAAATAATAAAAAATAAATAAAAATAAATAAAAATAAAAAATAAATAAAAATAAATAAATAAATAAAAATAAAAAATTTTGACAGACTATAACGTGTACCAAGCACTTTTCTGCTGAGCTTCTAGATTTTGCTGTCTTCTGAGTCTTAACCTTTATAGACAATACTAGTGTTTCTTTCCTGTTGTAGTGCCTTTACTATACTCAGCTAACCATTTAATTTCAAGGTGTAATGAGGATTTAATTTCTGGTTCTGATGAAGAATTAAATTGACCTGATGACTCGTCCCCTACAGCGCAGCCCCTGCACTGGGTGTACGACCTCCAGAAGCTGCAGGGGATTCTGGCTCAGTGTCCAAACCCTGAGTTCCACCCTGAATCGGCCAACCCGTTCTACAGGAGGCAGACGGGCCAGCAGAGCTGCTACGGAGACCAGGCGTTTGTCCTGCTGGAGTCCTTGGCTGAATGTGGAGGTAGGCTGCTTCGTCTTCACCCACTTCAAACTTTTTTACGGGTGTTGCATGCTATTTGACAAAAAAGTGGTTGATGACAGTAGGTTTTCTTATCAAGTGTGCACTTCCCATCATTGTTGACACTAATTATATTAGACCTGTGACACTTCCAGACGACTCAACAGCAGTTTGATGAGCTCAACATCTGTTCTGAACATGTGGCATACCCATTAGACCCTCACTTAAGAAAATAGCTGAAAGAACTCATCAGTGAACAAATAAATATGTATGGAAAATGATGGTTTATATCTCATTAACCACTTGAACACAATTTCAGCAGTTACATGTTTGTTTAAGTTTTGTATTCTATTTGGCCAGGGCTAAATGTTGATGATCTGAAGCAGCGCACACTGAAATTCTTTGGGCCCGGATCAGAGTACGACACGCCTGTCAACGACCCTTACAGAGAGAGAGGAGGTAGGAAAACGACCTTTTACTATCTTTAATGTGGTTGTTGAAGTAGGAATTCAACTCTTTCCTCTTAGTAAGGTGGGAATCCTGATAATGATGTGTCTACTAGGGCCAAGACCTCAGCTGCCCATCGAGGGACCATGGAGACATGCCAGTTTGAAGAGCTTCCTGAAGAATATGGATGCAGGCAAAGAGGAGACAGGTAAATCTAATTTAATTACAGTGAGTAAGACATGACTAAGAGATTGATCTCTAACTAACGTGTGTATTTGCCACAGGCTGTGACAGCGACTGTCAGATTGATGGAATAGCCAAACTGGCTCCTATAGTGGCTTTTTATGCAGGAAAGCCTGACATGCTGGATAAGGTGGAGCAGGCAATCCGTGTTACCCAGAACAATGATGAATGTGTGGCAGAGACTCTGGCAGCTGCAAGGTCAGTGTGTTTTCCATTGACATCAGTTTACTCTAACTTGACTATTTTCACTTTCTGTTACTGATGACAATACCGTTCACTTCTGAATCTGGGGCTTGAAACAACCAGTAAATCACAAAAATCCATATCATTTTAATTGCAACATGTGCAGAGACAGTTTACCTTGTAATGATGAATCCTGACACTGACACGTGATCCTCTCCAATGTCCGCTATTACACAATAAAGGCACAAATACTCCAAAAATACTTTTTCTGCTGACAGTTACATTTCAGATATGTCATACAGTTGGAAATACCAGCATACACACATAGAAAAACTGCAGTGGATGCAGTAAACATTTACATTTGGAAATGGTTGCATCTTACATGTAGTTATGCTACTATTTAACCATCTCGATTGTTTTGGTGTGAGCTGCTGGGTTTTGGAGATATCTGCAGTAGAGATGTCTGAAATGGGACCAGATGGCATTCTGGAGAGCTCAAAGCACCAAGAAAATTGATTTACACGGTTACTCGAAAGAATCCACAGACCTTGTTGTGAGCAGTTTTATGTATGTCTTTCTACATACAAATTTGAAATGTAAAGTTTCATACTGTACATTTCCTAATGTTCTGTGTTAGCTATGATCGCAACATATCTCTGACATAACATTGGCTGCTTCATGTGGTACAGTATTTCACATTTGACAGATTAAATCAGAAAGGTGTCTGTTGAATCATTAGCAACTTAGTAAATTAAAGTAAAGTAAAAATGTCCAACTTTAAACTTCCAATGGAAAGCTGCAGAAATCCTCAAACTCAAGTATCAACATTCCAGGTGTGCAGAGGCAGATATAATGCTTCAATTAATTCCCTCCATTTATTTAAAAAAACATATAGTGAAAGAAATCAGCGCAGATGGGGGCCAAGCTAAACGTGAAACACATAATCAATGATACATTGACTTATTTCCCAGGTTCCTAGAGCATTTCATCCTGAATGGTCCTGATCCAAAAGCCTTGGACTCGGTGCTCGATCAGCTTAGTGACCCAAACAGAAAGCAGCCCCAGGAACTGGACAAAGCCGTCATTGGTATGTGAGGCCTGCAGCATTGTTGCTTCACTACATGGAAACCATGGGACTGAGTCATGTGATTAAAGGGTTTAACCTTCCTCATTTTGTGTGACTTTAATATACTGAACAATGTAATAATGTGAGCAGACTTTAATGTGTTGTGTTACTATAGTCCTCAATCTAAAGATAAAGTAACATGCAAACGTTTATTTTTTATGTAACTTTACACTTTTATATGTTCATTATGTTTGAGTGACTCTGTGTTTACCATCTTTATCTGATTGATTCCAGGGCACATTCATCAGGTGAAGGAAAATTTATCAAAGACTCCTAAGGAGCTGATCCCCACTGTGTTTCCAAACACATGAGGTATCCTCACAAAGCTCCTTTTAGCCGCTTTCATCAGTTTTAAGAAGCAAAAATCAGTAATCGGGCAGCTGTCATTTACAAGACAATCTTAAGACAACCAGTTCCTTTCACGTCACTCACATGTGGTGCTGATGCTCTTTCAGGTTTGCCAGGTGCGTTCCAAGCAGCGCTGCATGGAGTCCTGACAGCCAAGCACTATGAGCAGGCTGTCAGAGATACCATGATCTGCGGGGGATGCACCTGTAGCAGAGGATCCTTCATTGGAGCCTGCCTTGGCGCTCAGGTATGACGGTGTGCGCTTACATTAATTATATTTAATACATATTAGGCCAATATTGTATGTCTGATGCTTTATAAAATGGGCTATTTTAATTCTCACAGGTTGGACTTGAGGAAATTCCAGCTTCCTGGACATCCAAAACTCTGCATTATGCCTCAGTGTTGGAGCTTGCCAAGAAGATAACCAAACACCACCAATAGTTACTCTTTGGGCAGTGTGAGAACAAAATGAACAACAGTTGAGCTTCCACAGAACAGTTAATGAAGGCTCTTGTCTAAACTGTTAGACGGCAGGAGCCAGATGTTTTTGTCTCTGTTCAAGTTAAACATGTCGGTTCAGATGTTCAGTAACTGAGTTTTTCTGCAATAAAGTAATTCAGAAAAAATATGTCATTGAGAATCTTTTGTGCAGTATTTAGTCGGGCTGAATCTTCTTATAATAGAAGATAAATATATTCTTTATATATTGCAGTGTACAGAACCTTGTTTATATATATTTCCATAAAACCTGTTTCAGTTTTTCACAACCATTTACAGATAAATGAGTAAGTCCTATTAAGAAGAGAGTTGCTCACATTGGGGTTTTAAATGTGGTCCATTTATTCCAAATGTGGTAGAATTATTTCTATCCTTTTTGTTCTAATTTCTCCATAGCAATCTTCCAGTGTAGGTGGTACTGGATTTAGCCTAAAGGAAGACAAATTTAAACAAGTTTGCCTTTTCCGTTGGGGTTCTCAAATATGTTTCAGTTAGATCCCCCTCTGTGTAGGCTGATGGTAATTTAACATTTCTAGTGGATATGGTACTTCTACTCAGCTCTTTTTAATAAAATACAAAAAGCATAAAGCAAGGAAAAGTGATAAGCACTATAATAAACAAGATTAAATAAAGTGCCATACGAGATAATACATAACATTTACTAAGCATATATTACAAAAACGTTCAATACTGTTATATGAACCTTTTCCATGTTTTGTTTTTGTTTTATTTTGTACACAAAACAAAAGATACAAGAAGCTATAACAGTTGTTTATTTACATTTTATTTATTTGGTTGTTAATTTGAAATGTTACAGCAATGCTACATGTACAATTAATGTAAAAAAAAACAAAAAAACAATCAAACTGTCACATTTGAGTTGATAAGATTGTAGTTTAAACTCTGGAAATGTAAATAGTGAACTTGGTTGTCTCCAATTTTCTTATCCTCCATGCTCCAGTTTAACAATTGGTCGATATTTTGTAGGCTCATCCCTCATCTATTGTTTACACTCAGTATAATTAGATTTGACTAGGTAAATATTTTGATCCTCATGTTGGAAAATTAAATGTATAGATAATGTATCTAAGCAGTTAACATGTATAATGTGAAAAGTCAATGTATTGTTTGTTCTGTGTCTTGTAAGCCCATATGAGCTGGGCCCCAAATGGTGCAGGACACTAACAAATAAAATCAATCAATCAATAGAAACATTTATTTATGTGGCGGGAACTCAAATCCTGGCCCTGTTTATAGATTCATTAAATAGATTTAT
>NW_023339796.1:19266097-19267368 GCF_004916995.1 Morone saxatilis | reverse complement strand
CGCGACTAGAGGATTGTCCCACCGCAGCCTCCGTAGAAGTTTCTGACGACAGAGTTGGTTAGCACTTGTCAGTCAAACATGGCTGCTAAAGGGGGGAAACAGAGTCGTTCGGGCTGTGGCCTTTCGGGTAGAAAAGGTGGCGGTGAGCAGGAGGAAGAGGAGCAGCCGCTGCAGGCTGTGTTAGTCGCTGACAGCTTCAACCGGAGGTTTTTCCCGGTGACCAAAGACCAGCCGAGGGTAGGCAGCGACGCTTAGCTACCCGGACCGCTAATGGAAGCTAGCTAATGTCCATGCTGTAAACAGTGACAGGGCTGTCCTCACACTGATAAACCCGTTCAAACAGAGCGAAACATGTAACTGTGTAAGAGCCTCTCGACGGGGCTGCTGTGTTGGTTTGATAATGTTTGAGGAGTTCCACCATTAGTGTGTACATTAACATCACATCTGTCACATTTGTACTGATGCCAGGCTCTGCTGCCGCTGGGTAACGTTGCCATGATCGACTACACCCTGGAGTTCCTCACTTCCGCCGGGGTGCAGGAAACATTCGTCTTCTGCTGCTGGATGGCCAGTAAGATCAAGGAGCACCTACTGTAAGTGTCACTAATGCTGTGTGATTATCATCCACATCTGTGTACGCTTGGAAGATTGTGACCTGGCACTGTGTCTGACAGGAAGTCCAAGTGGTGTCGACCCACCTCCCCAAACACAGTCCACATCATCACGTCAGAACTGTACCGCTCCTTAGGGGACGTCCTCAGGGATGTTGATGCAAAGTCCCTTGTGCGCTCTGACTTTGTGTTGGTTTACGGAGATGTGATATCGAATATTGACACCAGTCAGGCACTGCAAGAGCACAGGTAGGAGACCGTCTTGGTCTTTTCATACAGTCGGAGAAATAACCATATAGGGGATGCAGGACTGCGTCGTCCTGATGCTGTGTGGTATTTTGCGTGTGCAGGCATCGTCGAAAGGTGGACAAGAACATCTCAGTGATGACGATGATCTTCAAGGAATCATCGCCAGGTCACAGGTCCCGCTGTGAGGAAGATGATGTCATTGTTGCTATGGACAGCAAGAGCCAGCGGATTTTACATTACCAGAAGACACAAGGGCTAAAGAGGCTACAGTTCCCCATGGTAAGAGTTTGATTCTTCACAAAATGTCTCCTCCTTCACTGTAAAGTCCTTTCTCAGTGGATGAGTGCACTGGAGACTTCAAGTTTCTACATCACACTGTACAAGTTGATACTGGACCAGGACTGACTATTT
>NW_023339796.1:19231817-19265997 GCF_004916995.1 Morone saxatilis | reverse complement strand
GCAGATGAAAGTGAAAACATCCTTCTAGTGTCAAACTCTGCACATACATCATTCTGCACAGTGAAGATCAAACATCCAACTGTAGGAACAAGAAGAAAAACATATTTTGGAGTGAAGCGGGACTCTAACTTACTCAGGCTTTGAGTTGATGAATGACAGTCGCTCCTGTTTGTTTTGCAGAACATTTTCCACAGCGTAAGTGACGAGTTTGAAATCCGACACGACCTCCTGGACTGTCACATCAGTATCTGCTCCCCACAGGTTAGTTTCTAAACAGATGCAGGAGCTACTGAACTCACCCATGTCTGATTAAGGTTAACAAGGGTTTTCTCCTTTTTCAGGTTGCTGAGCTCTTCACTGATAATTTTGACTACCAAACTAGGAATGACTTTGTCAGAGGGATGTTGGTCAATGAAGAGGTAAAGCGTTATTATTTTTATTTAAATCTGGATCAAGTTTTGCCGCAAATGCCATTTAGTGCAACCTAAGCCATAATTGACTTTGTTTCTCTTTAGATTCTGGGCAACCAGATACACATGCACGTCACCAAGGATGGCTACGGTGTCCGAGTGTCCAACCTGCTCATGTACGATTCGGTGTCGTCGGACCTCGTGCGGCGGTGGGTCTACCCACTCACCCCCGAGGCCAACTTCATTGACCAGGAGGGACGGAGCTGCACGTATTCTCGCCACAACGTCTATCGGGGGTCTGGAGTCAGCCTGGGCCACGGCAGCCAGATGGAGGAGAACATTCTCATTGGCTACGACACTAGCATCGGCGCTAACTGTTACATTTCTAACAGCGTCATCGGCAACAATTGCACCATAGGTGAGCTCCCTGATCAGCACTGTCCAAAACTGACACGTTTGTGCGTGTGTTTGAAAGTAGATTATCTATAAATATGTATTAAAATGGTGTTAACAGTCCCATTTTTGTTGCAACAGGTGACAATGTAAACCTGGACCATGCCTACATCTGGAATAATGTTCACATTGCCAGCAATGTGGTGATCCACCAGTCTGTGGTCTGCGACAAGGCTGAGGTCAAAGAAGGCGTGAAGCTGCATAAACAGTGTGTCCTTGCATATAATGTAAGCAGTGCATCTATTATCATCATTTATTGTTGAATTGAAAGTCAAAAAAATAATTCATACACTTGGTGTCTCCCATTTCAAATAATTTCACCACTGACAATCCAACTGCTTTCATCTCTTACTTTTCAACTGACATTTCAACTCCCGCCATGTTTGTAAAGACGCCCAGAACAAACAGACCAAACACTGACTCCAAATGGGGCCTTTCATGTTTTTCGTGGCCACCGTAGTTTGGAACGGGAGGGTGAGGCGAGGGGGTTGTATTCCGCAACTACGTCACTAGATGCCACTAAATCTTACGCACTGTTCCTTTACGTGTGTCAACTTCTACTTTAACTCCAGTCCAACATTGCACAAGCAAGATTAACATTTGAAAACATCACTGATTGACGATGAGTGCTGCTATTTTTGACAATGCATTTGCACTTTACTCTGTAGGAGAAAGAGCTTTTTATATATAAATTATTAACCACTGTTTCTGTGTGTCGAGCTGATTCTTTACCAGTCCATTGTGAACAACGACATTAGCAAACATTTGGTGAAATCTATCACTGTCTCTCTCTGATCACTTGATTTTGCTGTGAACCTTTTTATAAGGTGGTGATTGGACCAAACGTCTCTCTTCCCGAGGGCACTGTAGTGTCCATGCACCATCCAGAGGAGGAGGAGGAAGAGGATGATGATGAATTCCTGAGTGACGATGCCGAGGTTGGTCACAGTAAAGACAAAACCAAACTAAAAGGTGTGTATTGACTTTGTACTGACTGATACAGGAATGAACCGATTGCTTAAATGTTTCTGGCAATGAGCTGTGTTTTCTTCTGTCCTCCAGTATTCAACCCAGCAGAGGTCGGAGCAGAGGGAAAGGGCTACATCTGGAAGGCCACCAGTCTGGATGACACAGAGGATGAAGAGCTGTCGCAGTGTCTCTGGGGTATAGCAACTTGGCCTGCTTGTTAAGTTCTTTGTGAAGTCCGTAAAACTGGCATTCCCCCAGATGCTGTAGTCCATGTCCCAGCAGCCTGGCTTTTCTTTGTTGTGCAACAGGTTTGGTGTTGAACCCTGATCCTGAGAGTGAAAGCGAGGACAGCGAGCCTGACGGTCCAGACGATCCAGTGATCCCCTCCCCCGAGATGGACGATGTCAAAGGTGAGAATTGTTCGTTTCACCTGTCTATGGAACCATATGACTGCCCCCTACTGGCCAAAGAGACAGAGTACCAACAACAAAACCAGTGATCATAGCCATTCTCTGATTAATCTGAATCCTCTCACAACATCAATTCTGCTTCATTTTAATGGGATGTTGACAGGTGAATTTCAGACAGAACATCAGGAAATTCAATGTGTCTTTCAGTCAGTGCACATCAGGTCAGCAGTACATGCAGTAAGGCACCATTCAATATATATGGAGGAAAGTGTTTCCCATAATAAATGAATGAATAATTAATATTAACTAGGATTTAAATGGGTCTTTTCTCTGAAAATCAACTTTTCCTTTTAAGCTCAAGACACCTTACTAAACCTGTCTGTTTTACCTATATTACTACCAAATGATGGCAGTTCTTTTAAGGAAACACAAGGGATATGTACGTCCTCCGTCCTGACTCTTGTTCTTTGGTGTGTTTATGTGTAGTGTTTCAGATGGAGGTGCTGGGGACTCTGCAGAGAGGTTTGGAGGAAAACATCAGCTGTGACAATCTGGTGCTCGAGATCAACTCTCTCAAGTAAGGAGGAGCCTAAAATGGCCTGCAGTTGTGTAGCTCTCTGTCAGCATGATTGTTTTTGCACATGCAGTTTGACACACTCTTTCTCTTTAGGTACGCCTACAATATCAGTCTGAAGGAGGTGATGCAGATTTTGACCAGAGTGGTGCTGGAGTACCCTCTCCAGCAGCAGGGCCCACAGCTTACTGCATCACAATACGTTGCTCTGCTCCTACCTGTAAATATGTTGGGTTTTTTACAGCACATTCAAGTGTAAATGTGATTGGAGGAAATATCCTCACTTGTGTTTTTTTAACTTATTGTCCTCCTCTCAGTTACTGAAGAAATGGGCGCCGGTGTTTAAGAACTATGTGAAGAGAGCACAGGACTATCTAGACTGTCTGTCTGCCTTTGAGGAACACTTCCTGGAGCAGGAGAGTCACTGGGCTGCTATGTTCAAGGTCAGGGTCAATAAACATTACCATGTACACTCAGTAATCTGCTGAGTCATATAAAGGTTGAAGTCGAAGGGGAAAGATTTTGTCACCATGTAGGAACCGTGTGATTCTGCAGATTAATTAGCATTCATCGAGTCTGGATGGTTACCTGGTGCTGAAGATGTTGTGGGTGTTTTTCCATCCAGGTCTTGATGAACATGTACCAGCTGGAGATCCTGGAGGAGGAGATGATAATGCGCTGGTTCTCACAGGGAGCCACCACCGACAAGAGCAGACAGCTCCGCAAGAACCAGGGGGTAGGTACACGGTGGCCATGGGGCTTTAAAACAGTCTAAAATCCAATCATCTAAAGTTAAGGTCCTAAAATGTCTTAGTCTAAGGTCTAGTGTGTACCTGCATCTGTGGATATAAATGGCTCATTCTAAGGTAAAAAAAACATAACGATTCCTGTATTCAGGTAAACAATAATGAAAACTTACCTATGAATAATATATATGCTATTATTTGCCCTTTTTAGGCCAGTATGGTAAAAACCCTGGGTACAGTACAGGGTGAGCTGGGTCACACAGGACATAAGGCTTCAGTTTCACAAATATACTATTAAGAGGTGAAGTTTGGGGGATGTGGTAAAACAAAAACAAGAAAGTAGAGGGTGAAGAGGGGAGTTCAGTAAACTGGGCTTATCTAATTATTTAATTTTATTATTCATTCATAATTTGAATTCTCAGAAAAAAAGTGCATTGCTTATGGCAATCATCACTACTGTTTAACTACTGTGGCTGCATATTAATATCAATCGTTTTTTACAAAGGTCTTCCACTAATAAAGTAAAACTGTATAGAAGATCAAACCAGATTTACAAGGAAATAAAATAAACGCAGTCAAACAAGTTAAACAGTGATTGGTACCAACTTTAATCTTGTTTTGCAAAGAGGAGTGTTTCACGGTTCACTCTGACCTGTCTAGCAAAACTCCCTTAATAGATTTATAATACTTATATATTAATATATACATGTGAATAAATTACAAATGTCTCATTTTACTTGAATATTTAGTTTTTATTCTTTTAGTCATGTACTGTAACTGTTCAACTTGTCCACCTGCAACTGTCTTGCCCTGATGTTATGTTTTTCTCCAACAGCTTCAGAAGTTCATCCAGTGGTTGGAGGAGGCAGAGGAGTCTTCAGAGGAGGAAGGGGAATGATGAGGAGCACTTAAGAAAGGACAAAGATGACTGTGTAAAACTTGAAAACAGTTGTGTGAATAAAAGGATTGAGGCGGTTGGTTTTACCTTCTACAGCACCAGGATCTTCTCTGTACAGTTCAAGCTGACATACATTTTATCACATAGTGCCACGTCATGTAAGGGCTGTGTGCTATGAATGTCAATATCCAAATAAAGAAGAAAGACCCTGTGTGTTGAATTATCATCGGTATCACTTTATTGTCCAGGACACAAAATGTCTCACTTTAATAAGACTAAACCATCACCTTTTAAAGAAGATTGTATACAACAGTGTTTAGTGCCCTTTTTTCCCTTCTAAAACAACATTAACTGCATAAAACAATACAATAAAAGCTAATTATGTAAGAGGTAGAAGATTATCTTCTTAATTGATACAGTACAAATCACCCTCAAACTCTGTCTGGACGTGATGATTAGAGACTGACAATGAAATCACAGTAATCTCGATCTGGTTCACAGCAAGTAACTCAATGATTTCATTGTTGTATAAAAAAAATACAATTTCATTAGAAAAATAAAATGTTCCCTTGATAAAGCAGCTTTTAATTTTGGAATCTTACACACATTAGTCTTACAATGTCTATTATCTGCATTAAATGCACGTTCCTCTCAGTTTCATCACTTGCATACTACTAATAATACTAATAGCCCATGACTGCAGAGAAAATTTTAAATATAAGGAATTTATCTTGTAGCAAGGCTCTATTCATCCCCCCTAATTACTCTTTTAGGCCTGAAAACCCTCTCAGGATTGTCTTCATCAGACTGAACTACCACACTCAGCATGTGCTCACATCATCAGGTGGAGGATTTATAGAGAACTTCTACAGGATGCTAGAGTTTTTGACAAATGGATAAAACTCTTAAGTCGTCCATTAGGTATGGTGGCCCAGAGGTGCAAAAATGTATAACATTGGATTAAACAATGCAAAAAAATAACATTTTGGAAAACACAATAAAACAAACAATAAAATTTCAGTAAACACAACAATTTAGGAAATACATAATTTACTTGGGTTCTGTCTGATTCCAAGAAAAGAACTGTCGCTACCTGTCCAGTTTTTTAAAATGTTGTGTTTCCTGTTTTGTTCATTTGTTTGTGTCTGTGTCTTCTAAAATGTTGTGCTTTCTATTTTTCTGATATATTTCGTCCAATGTTGTTTTTGCTGTTTTGCCCCTGACAGCAGAAAATATCTTAGTTATCTTAGCATCAGGATGGTCAATGGCATTAGGACACCCCGAAAAGCAGTGACACAGGTTTTTAAGCGGTTACACCTGCAGTATCCCAGCCTACTTTGACCTGTCATCCTTTTTTCCCATCAAGCCACGAATGACGCCGGCTAGAAGAGAAACCCCTGTGATGCCAGTAATGGCTGTGAGCGCCTTCCACATGGTGGCTGTACTCTCGTGCCTGTCCAAGAAGCTCCTGTAGTCAGTGGGTACCAGGATATACTTGCGGCCGTCCTGCGGGGCCTGCAGCCTCATCACCTGACCCCCCTCCAGCACCACCTCACCAAAACCAGTCAGGGTGCTCCCCACCCGCAGAAGCTCCTCGCTCTCCTCCATCGCCACAGGTTTCTCCCCGCTGATGCCCTGCACCACCACATTAATTAAGCCCTCCTCAGCACGTCTTACTTTGAGATAAACCCTCTCGAGATAGCACCCAGAGGCCTCCAGAGGGTTTTGGACCTTCACATACAAGTCAGTGAAGTAGGCTCCAGGACTGACCAGACTGAAAGGAACTGCGTTGTTGGTTTCTTTTCTGTTCATTGTCCGAGAATTCCTGGAGAAGTCAAAGTCAAGGCAAACTGTTATTAACAGGCCAGGAGATTGATAAAGAGACATTTGAGGTTTTGTTCTGTAGTCTAATGTACCAGGTCTTGCTGAGGGAGTTCCAGTACTTCCACTGCTCCTCCACTGCTATCTTCTGAATCACACCAAAGCATCGTGGGACAAACTGGCTGGCCAGAGGCTCCCCATCCGCCTGGACCAACCCTTCAAACAGGTATGAAGGAAACTGTGATTCCTCCTACAATGATCTCTCTGACTGAGCCCATTCAAAACTGCATTTACAACAACGTTAAGACGTGTTCGTACCTTCTACAGCAACATACTGAAGTCTCTTGTGGGGAGATGCTTTCAGTACTCTCAGCAAATGTTGATCCGGCTTGAAAATGGGTATTTCCTAAAATGAAACAAAAGGTATCTAGATAAGCATTTTTCAGCCATTACTAAACAAGAGCTGTGTTAATACTTTACTTCAACAGTTACGTTAACCAAGACTCGAACAATGATATACTTGCCTTCAGCTTTTTCAACTCTTTCTTCTTTTCTTGATATAAGTGATAGAAAAGCCCAGAGAAGGCGAAGCTGGACCCGACACCAATCAAAACCAGAAAGTCACCCATACCTGTATCTATGACAGGACAACACAGTCAGCACAACTCAAACTACCAATGCACACTGTCACTGTACGAGTACGTCGTGTATTTCTGAGGAATAATGTCATAAAGGACAGATAAGTGGTAAACTCTGGCTCATGGCACATAAAGCGAAAGCTTCACCTACATCGGTTTCATTTCCTTGTTTGCCCACGTTGCGTCATATTTCATCAGCCAATAGGAAAGAAGCAGCATGTGTTCTTGGGAGCCTTTTGACCACCAGGTGGCAGCAAAGCCAAGTTCTTCCCTCCACACTTAAACTTACGCAGCTCAGTATAATATTTACTATTATCCCACAGTAACAATGTGTTTAACCTGAGAGTGAAGCATTCTGTGTCAGCAAATGAAACCTACATTTATTTAAAACAAAAAATTAGAAGTAGCAGTTCCCCACTATGAGAGCAGGTAATATGTTAGGGTCTAATTCAAAAACGTACTTAAGTAAAAGTACTAAAGTAATGGCAACAACATGTACAAAAGTACTCATTATGCACAATGGCCCCTAGTTTTGTATAATTTTTAATGCATTAGCATGTCAGTATTACTTTATATTGTGGTTGGTTGAGGTGATAGTAATTTTTACAACTTCATATACTTTTTGGTTGGTTTAATCTGCAACCATGCATCATATCTTTATAATCAACTGATCCCAAAAAAATGCATTTCTGTGAGTCCTGTGTGTGTCTAGTGAAAAAGATAAATTTCCCCATAAAGTACGTCTTATTCTTTACTTGTAACACTGTATTTGTATGATGTACTATCACCTTTAAAGCATCTGAATACTTCTTCCACTATGGTAATAATGGTTCCTGCCTCCCTGACATGTCTTTGTCTCCTCACGCCAGTTTAATACAGTAGCTTTACTGCTTGTTATCATGGTGTGACACAGATTAATGTTGCCAATCTGAATGATGTGGTCATGACAGTGATGATTTGCAGGCTGAGTCATGCTGCATTCATGGAGACTGTAACATGCTGCCCCTCCTTATCACAGGTTGCATACATCCATGAAATCATGAGCAGTATCAACATAAAGGATTTTCATTTAAAACTTTATTCTTCTTGTTTTATTATAATAACTTTTTGAGAGCTGAAGAGTGCTTCACAAGATAAGAGAAAAGTCAAAAAATAAAATAATATTGCATAGCTGAATGATGTTTTTATTCTTACCTATCCTGTTAATCTTCTTATAAGATCCTCTTAGATTTATTTGCCCCTGGAGAGGTACGGATCACCTCAGTACACACACCATGAAGCAGCTAATCCTCTGATGTTTTTACTGAAAGTTGCCAGCGTTGACCAACGTAATACGCCCATACATCATAAAGTAGAGCGTCACAGACTTTGACGGCTTCCTTTTTCTCTGCCTCTCTGTCTGTGTACTGAGTAGCTGACTATTTTCGCTGGGCAAACAGTCTTTGACTGCGAACACACATGGGTTTAAAATGTGTGGTCATATTTTCTCCTGTCATTTGGATGCTATCTAAACCTGTTTTAAAGCCCCTTTTTTTCTTCAGGCTGTGGAAAGTCCTGCTGAAATTGAAAATGTATCTGCACTGTTATAGAGAGAGAGAGAGAGAGAGAGAGAGGGGATGACACGCAGCAAAGGGCCACAAATCAGATTTGACTCCTGGGCTGCTGCAGCAAGGACTTGGTACATGTGCTACCAGCCCTGCCAGGTGAGCTACCCAGGCGCCCCCTGACACCACAACCTTACCACTGTTTAATTCAACACCTGATGCCCTTGAGAAGAGAAGAAAGGAAGGAAGAATGCTTTGATTACAAGCTTTTTTGTGTGTCTTTACTGCAGTTAATGCTCATCCTGATTGAGGTGCTGCTTCATTCCTTGTCAATATGTCTGTCCTTGACTACTCGCTGAAAGCGAAATATCGTTTAATTCAAAATAATGACGTCAGTCGTCTTATTGTGGGAACTCAAACATGTGCAACCTTGGTGCTGCATCTCTGAACCTGCATGGAACAAACCCGTCTGATGAAACAGTCTCATATGTCTGTGGGGTTATGCAGTGGCTTCACGAATGGACTGACGAAGTAAATCAGGTGAAAAGTCTGACATAGTCTCGTCTTTGGCCAATGAAAAGCTGTTATTCTTATTTCAACAGCAAAAAATGTCCCTGAAACCTCTTTTCTGACTTTCACAGCTCTCACAGTTCTCTCATATTTCTTTTGAAGATGCATACTCTCTTTGGCCCTTCCTCTCTCTGATGAGTGAGAGTGGACAAAAGACACACTGCTTCAGAGCAGCCAGTTTGGTTCATGCCAAAATATTTCTCTGCACTATTTATCTACTGTAAAAAAAGAGACAGTGGAGAATGGGTGGCACAGAATCAATAGGTATATCGAGTAATAATGGATGGTTAACACATGTCTCCATTTATGTTTTGCACATTAGAAGCCCTTGACCTAAGGAGGCCTTGAAAATATAAGTAGTGCTCATTCAGTATTTCAGACAGAAAGATTTTCTTGTAACACAAGTAGATATGTTCAATTCTGTTATCCCGGCAAACATTGCTACTATTTTTTTCTTCTTCTTGTGTTTTGTTTTGTAAGCCTTCATATGTGGAAAACATCTTTGGGTCCCTTGAAAAGCGCTTTAAAAATGATATCAATATAAAAAGTTATTTCATATTATTATTTTTAAGATGTTTGGCTGTGTGAGGCTGTCATTAAGACACAGTGGTGCTTTGCCCCGAATACTAACATCAGCATGATAACATGCCCAGAATAACAATGCTAACATGCTGATGTTTATCATGTTTACAATCTCAGTTAACTAAATGCTAATTAGCATTAAAAACAATTTTAATTTGAGCCTAGATTATCTGTCTCTTGTATTACTGTCAGGATATAGTAAAAGACCAGACCAGCCGACAGACAGAAAGCCGCACTGGTAATGTGGCTAAAAAGGACCTGGATGACAAAACCACTCAGAATTCCTCTAAATGCAACTGGTAAATCAACTTCATGTATGCCCACGAAAGAAACTACTGCTCAAACATATCTGCTTACCTGCTGTTTTGGTGACTTTCATGTTTGCATTTAAAATGATGAATGACACATTTCTAACAAACCAAAACGTGTTTTTTTCTCAGTTCCTGAAAAGATGACATTTTTGTGATTGCAAGCTTGACAAAATGAAATAGTATTGTGCGGTGTTTTATCAGGATTTATGGACATTCTCATCGGGCATAAAAGCAAACACACACCCATTGTGCACCCACAATCAGATTTACATTGCGTCTGGTTTCCCTGCTGGGAAGGTAATTTCACCCACTGGTCTTCATTTCAGTTTGATGAGTTTGATGCACCTTCATAATTACCATCATTGCCTCCATTAAAATATCTGGGGGGTTACTGACAACTCGTACATCAATCCAGACATCAGCATCTCAATGAACCCCACAGGTTGCATGTGAGGAGGCAGAGGTATGTTTAAGCTTGTGTTAAAGGCAAGAAGTTATGCAGCAATTACCAACAATAAATAATTCCCTAATTGAACTCGAGCAATTAATGCTTTAATTACAGTAAATGAGACCCTTGTAGCCTCTGATTGGCATTATATTTCACTCTGTTTGTCATAAAAAATGTTGTGTGATTGCTTTATGGCATGAAACAGGAAGATGTTGCTAATCCTCTCTAGATGCAAAGATCATCTTTATGACGGAGGGTTTATGAGAAATGTGTTCTTAATTTGCAGACACTGGCAATAAAACACAACCGTGAAAGAGGGGTAAACATTGGTGGTGTCAAACGTTTACTGTAATGACACCTAAGAAGCACAATTATTTTGACTGAGATTGACTTCTGTCCCAGAGTAAAGTTGTTCTGACATCCATCAGAGCTTTCATAAGTCTAAGTGAGTCACCCACTGGTAGTAAAACCAGAACAGCAGCAACACAAGGTGAAGCATATGGTGCCACAGGAGGAGTCAGTGCATGGGAAACAAAGACATGTTCTGTTTATTGTTGTGTATCAGTAACTTGTGTTCCTCATGGTTGGAAGTAAATGACATAATCCTCATTTCTTCACAGTATGCACACTGCTGCATGAGTGCACGATGACAGAGCAGCCATCTGACCACAGACACACACTGCATGTTGTTCACTTGCATTGTCCGTTTGCAGAACTTCCAGAGGGAACAGAAATATTTATCTTTGTCTTCCCACACTTTTTCTTTATGAATTATGAGCTTTACATGTCTATATTTTCCACAGTTGCAACCACTTCACATACATATGTGCACCATGCATCATCCTCTGAGCGTATACAGTAGCATTATCTTATCTGAGGGCGTTGTGTCAGCTGTAACTGGTTCCATATCTGGGAACCAACTGGGAGAGACTGATTTTTATTGCATGTAACTACACATACGTCTAAATTTCTGCTGTATATGGTCCTCTGTATGGTTTGAACCAATAATAAAAAATAAGTCTTAATAGTTCGAGTGTGTATTTTGACTCTGAATGTTAAGTTAAAGAACCAAATCTATAGAAGCAGGAATAATTGTTGAGACTGATGTTGCCTCAGCTTTATGGCAATTTTAGGGGATGATGTTTTTTGTAATGTGTTATTGTATTATATTATAAGGTATAACTAATATTTCTCAGCCCCCCTTTAATTATATTCACTTTACAGATGGGAGACAAATTGAAGAAAAGGTGTTGATTCACATCATTTTCATCCTTATCAAACGATTTAGTGACCCCCTGTGCTCTGTGTAGCAGTATCTGCTTTCCTTATGTTCATCTACACATTTGTTTAGGTTTTTTAATATTGCTGTGACACTTAGGCCCATCACAATGTTTATTTTTTGTTGATTCTGATGGCCCCTGTGGACAAAAACGGTCGTGTTTCAACTCGTTTCATTGATTTCAAGGGGAGTCCCACCAGGTGGCAGGCATTAAGAACAACTATATAGAGATATCCAATATTCTCGCTGATGGTCTTGTGTGCTTATGTAGGTCATAGAGGCAGCAGTATTAAACTGAGACTGTTTCAATAATAAAATAATACAACGGTGTAGAAATACTGTATTTCATGTAAATGTCCTGCATTCAAACTTTGATTTAAGTAAAAGTACAGAAGTATTATTTAAAAAAAAATGTCTTAAAGTATTAAAGTAAATCTAGTGGTTCTGCGAAAAATGTCCTGTGTGACTGATATATTATTATATAGGTTAGGTTAAAAACTTTATTGTGTTTGGCTTCACCACAATCAACATAGATTACACAAAAGAAAATAGTCAAATAACATCAAATTGGGAGAGCTTGGAATTCAATTATAAATACAGTTCAATAGGCCTATTACAAAAAGAGCCACAAAATGTACAAAGATATGACATTATTGATTGTTAATACTGATGCAGCGACGCATTATTAGCATTTTACTGTTGTAGCTGATTGAGGTGTGACTAGTTTTAACTACTTTATATACGGGTTGGTAGTTTAGTCCAGTGGTTCCCAATGTCAGGGGTCATGAGCTGAGTAATGGGGTAGGAAACAAGGACATTTCTGCGACACATGTTCTTAGTTTTTTTTTATGAAGTATAGTGTTACCTGTTTGGACCTCATACTGGTTTTTAAATGAAACCATCTAAAACAGGAAATGAAATGTCTCTTTGGTGGAACTGCTAACAACTCACCTGAAACATGATAAGGGGCCCCAACTATACACTGTTTTTATAAGTCACAAGCCACAAAGGGTGATTTAATATTTAACCATGAATAGTGTTTTATAAGCTGATCATATTTTTTTTGTAAATTCTGTAAAGTAGGGCTGTCACGATATCTGATTTGATGATTATTGTGGCCAAAAGAATTCACAGTAATGATACCATCACAATATAACTATATGTTTTGTCTCTTCTTTGGCAAATTGATTACAGGGAGGTGTTATGCACGCTAACTGTACAAAAGCAGGGTCAGAGCTAGAGGGGTGGCAGCCCTAAAAAACACCTGGCCAGTTTGCTCATTTTAAAAATAACATGTTAATGAAATTACCACATTTAAACAGTTATGACCACATTTTAGACTAATGGTTGGCTTACGGTCAATGAAAAAATGTCTGAAGATTTGGAAATAAAAAAAAAAAATGTAATGCCACTTTTAGATATTTCTATATAAAGGTTTAATAATGTGCCACAATAATGTAATGTTTTTGAGTTCAAATATCTTAAAATATTGATATATGTGATTGTTTGCAATTAAATCAGCATATATTTCTGCCACCCTTTAAGTCCATGCCACCCTCTGGCTACCCTATCTCTAGACCCGCCCCTGTAAAGTATGCTAAGAATACTGAGGTAAAGTACAAGTACCTGAAGCACCAAGAGAAGTTGTAGTTAAAGTTGTAGCCATAGTTACAAAATAAATGTCTCGTATTATAATAGAGTTTTGTGACATGATAACATTGAAGATGAAAGAAAGGACCAGTCGTGTCTTTATTTAATTACAGACACAGCAGTTTCTTTCTTTCTTTATGTCTACGTGTTGACGCCCTCATTCACTGACGTGCACTGATGATCTTCCATTGGTTACTTGTTTGTTGTTCAAGGTAAAGCCCGAGTGGGAGGAGGAGGAGGAGGAGGGGGAGGAGGATATCAGGAGCGGAGTAATTCACTCCACTCACAGCGCAAGAACGCACACTGTCTGCAAGGGGACACACACTAACCTGCGCCGGATTATTACTACATTTACACTTATTTTACTTTTTTTTGCTACAATATATATATTTTTTTTCTTTTAACGAATTAACTCCTCTCAAGGATATGTTGGTGGAAGTTTCAAAGAGCATATTCATCCTTCTCTGCTGCATGTTGCTGGAACCCGTGAGTATAGGCTATTTAAACACTTTTGACTTTTCTCATCACTCGAACCTGGGCTCGTTTTCAAGTATGCGCCAGTTGCTCGTCTAATTTGGCAATGTAAGGGTGAGCACGTAGATCTCTCAAGTGGATGAACCAGTTTTGGATGCAGAGCGCACCAGTGTGCCCCACTGAGGTCACTGGTCAACATGTGTGCACGGAAACTGTGGAGAGTTATATATACATTGAGTAAGGTTGTCATCGTCATGTTTTTATATTGTTATTAAAGACATTTAAGGAGAAATAATATTTAAACTTGAGCTTTTTGTTTTTTTAAAGAAGTTTTTAAAAGTCGAGAATGACTTCCTCTCCCATGGTCACAACACCAGTGTCCTCACTCCAGTTCAGCCTCTGCTCCCCATCAACACCCTCTCTTCCTCAGGCACATGCAGGCAACACCTGCAGCTTTTGAAATGACATTTGGCACCAACACCAAACATCTGGTCAGACTGTGATTGTTTTACAGTGACATTCATGTGTCTTTATGTTCTATCTGATCTCTTCTCATGGCTACAGTTAAATTGAATCACCAAGAAAAGTCCCAATGTGCATTTTGGTATCCCCATGGCGATGGCCTCTTTTGTCTGTCTCTGTGCTCTCTGGTCTCCAGCGTTCTTATCCACAACTGTCTCCTGCAGAGAAGCATGTATGATTCATGCTGGAATTCAGTTTGGAGGAGGTCAAAGCCTTAGAATAGCATGCTGGCTTTTACATCTGCATTTGTACACACTCACAGACGCTTTCAGTGCCTCTGCGTTGAAAATGAAGCAAAGAAAAAGTCAGGCAGTGTTGTTATTGCTGGCGGAGAAGCTAAAAGTAATTCTTATGATCACAGTCATGATTGTAATGATGGAGTGTGGGGAAAGTTTTCTCCTGATACTCCAACTTGCATTGCTTAAGGCAGCGCCAATCCATCACTGACAACATCTTCTCCATTCATAGTCCAGAGGTGCATCGTGGGTGAAGTAACACAGGACGTGCTGCGTAGCCTGAGGAGTGAGATAAATCATAACCTAAATGGGGGGGTCACCTTGTGTGGGGGGAGAGGCTGGAGTCATATGGGCTCATTTTGTGGCTAACAATAGCCACGTACTACCAGTCTGATTAATGCCCAGAGAGAGGACACTCATCCACCTAAGTAACAGCAATAAATCTCCCGGTCCTGCAGAGGGTCTGTATATCCTGGTGGTATAGCACTCATGGATTCAGCTTCACGTTGAACCAATTCGTGGCTGAAGATTCACTCCACATCCTCACATGCAAATCTAAGGAATATAATGGCTGAATCACAGCCTAAAGATTGATTTTGTGTCTGTCACATGTGTTGGGAAGAGAGATTAATGGGAGCCCAGGTCAGCTCATCTCAGGAACAGGAGTGAATATCTGTGTTTGCCTTGAGATGTGAAGCAATGTTGAGAGAGCACACACAGCCTTGCAGTCTTCACTAATAGACAAATGATCTCTGACTGTCACCGTGGCCTGAAGAGATATGTGGAAAACGTGTGTAAAATTGTTTTCTTCGCAGGTGTTTTCAGTGCAGAATCAGATGTGTGACATGATGAAGGAAATAGACAAGGAGAAGGACATGTGTGAGGCTCTGATTGAGAACAAAACAACAGGTATGTAGTTTTGTGTGTGTGTGTGTGTGTGTGTTTGACTTTCTTTCATTGTCCTGGCTGCACTTATTTTGTTTTCTCCTGATTTGCTTAATCCACAAGCAGGCTCTGATCGAAGTGACACAACAAGCTCTAAAGACAACAAAAGCTGTTCAAACCTCCCGTCTGGATTTACATTACACCCTGCGTGGTTGAACCCTGTTTTCCCCCTAATGCCAGCCCCTTGTCACATGTGCCTTGGTTTAATTTCAAAGAAAACTTTCTAATTGATCAGGTTCTGTATTTTCATTAAACACCATTAAGAAGAATGCAACAGCGAGTGAGCAATAATAAAACTCACTTAGCTGATTTGTTGCTTGAGTTTATTGTTGATGAAGCTGGAATTACGTGTCGCTAAGTAGGGTGTTGCATACTCACAGCACGCAGTACATAATTATGTTCTACAGAGAGATAATTTTGTTTCATTGAGCCTCTATTATCTCTGTGTGCAGCCAAAACCTCATTGATCCGAGCTGCAGGTATCACGAGACTCTGTTTACTTTCACACAATGAGAAAGTCATTAAACACTCATTATCTTTTTATTTTAGATACAACTTTGCTTCCTATAGATTTCATCAAATGTAAATGCTGCCAAATGCTCAAGGAGATGGTGTGAATATCACCTGGTAAAGTGAGCAGGTGTGCATCTAAAAGTGCTGTGACCTGATTCTGCGTCCTGAGACCGAACAAGTCTCAGTGGTCTGTTGAATTTAAAAACAGTGTGTAACAAAGGACGGGGAGCTGTTTTATTAGTCATAGTGGGGGCGTGTTAACTCAGGTCATCCGCTGTTATGGACCCGGGGCTTTAACAACAGCTGACTTGAGCCACCACATTCTGGCTGCCATGGGAACTCTGGGGCTCCACCTTCACCTGAAGCAGGTTGCTGTTTGTCCCTGAAATGGAGTCTCCTCACAACAGTTTTAGTTAGACATATAAAAAAAAAGCTGTTTTATTTTGTTATCTTGATACATGTGGTGTTTCCATGTTCGAACACGCCTTTTTTGGCCTTTCTCTTTGTCCCTCCCTCAGGTTGCAGTGGGACATGGGACAAGATCACCTGCTGGCCCAGTGCCAATGTTGGAGAGGTGGTCACCATCCCCTGCCCTAAATATCTCTTCTACTTCTCCAGGGACGTCCATACACGTAAGAATCAGGTTTATAAAGTAGGTTTTGCATATGTCTGTGTGACCCTCTGATGCCTCTATGTTTGAAAAAAAGAATAGATAAAACATGATTAAATGCCCTCTAGAGTGCATTTTCAGTGGAGAAAATGTGATGCAGTGCCATATATTATTCTTAAAATCTAAGTCACATAAGAAAATCATTTTAATCTTAACCAGGGTTTGGAACTGTTGCACTTTAAATGCATCATGACTTCCTGTGTGCTGGTGCCCCACTGCAAGCAGCTGGTGGCCTTTTTATTTTTTTTTGCCACTGCCCCTCAAACAGCCAGTCCACCACTGTGAGTTTCACAACTGTTCTGGTTCAGTCTCACTGCTCTCATCAGGTTGTTTCCAGCCACAAGCAGCTGTTTTCAGCAGCTCTAAATGACTGAGGCGGGTCCTTTATGTGTTTATACCCAATGAAGGTCATATAGACAGAAATGTAAGCAGTAAGCAAGACAGTGAGCAGGAGTCCTTCAAAGACTTTTTTTCTATACGTTTTGGAGGATCTCAGCAAAAAAAGCTTGAAAAATGTCCTGTAAGCTACCTGCTCAGACAGACGGGGTTGGCACAGCGGAGCATGTAGCTGCTGAAGAGTCAGATATTTCTCGCAGTGAATAATGTAAACCTAATATTGCTAGCAGATGTGTAAATAAACAACTGTTTGCTAGAAAGTTCAACTTTATATGTTAATAATATGTCAGTGTTGTGTTTTGTTGCGCTGCCTGAAGTGACCAAAAACTAAATTATTGCAGAACATGTTGTAATCCTATCTTTTAATGAACCTGTGTCTGTCCTAATCAAAACTGGTAGAAATGGGGCTCCATGGTAGCTCACATTTTAGAGAGTGAGTTTGACGTGAAGGTGAAGCCAACGCACAAGGGCCTTAAACGTGCATTTTGTGTAATGACCAGCAGGGGGCAGCTCCACTGGCTACAGAAAAAGTCAGATAGTATGGAGTCTTATGAGAAAATTACCCTACTTCTTGATTTATTAGCTCACACGACTTTATGGTCTTAATTGCTGATGATAAAGCAGAGTATGCTTTTAGGCATGGCTACATTACTATTGACAAGTCACTCTCAGTGAGTCCATCCGAAACTCAGATCAAACTGTCAAACTAGGCAGTGCTGATCAAATATGAAACAAGATTCTGCCTCACTTAAGATCTTTTCAGAAACATATTTTAGTGTACTGTTTATGTGTAGTATGAGAGTGTGTGTGAAAGTCGAGGCTTCAGAACGCTATTCCACAAACCAGTGGGTCTGTAGGTCTACACTTACATTCCAGCCTGCAGCCCTTGGCTGTATGTCATCCCCTCTCTCTCTCTCTCTCTCTCTCTCTCTCTCTCGCTCCACCATTCCTGTCTTCGCTTCAGCTGTCCTGGTCAAATAAAGGCAAAAAAAGCCTAAAGGAAAGAAAACTGGTACAAATTAATATATAATTATACTCATCTCCCTGATCACCTTCCAAACCTAAAGAAACATACAACCATGTAAATATTTTTATGAAATTATGACTACCCACCTTTAACTGTATCTGTAAGTAAATTAGAATATTTTTCAAAAACAAAATCACTCTTTCTAAACAATATATATAAATATTACACCAAGGATATATACCTCACTATGTCAATCCTGTAGATCCATATCTTTGAGTCTACAATTTACTTTTTAAAATTAAATTGAAATTTTTTGTAAAGGGTGTTCATGAAGGAGTTATTTTTTAAAAGAATGCCACTCATCTTCATCCTTTCTTAACCTTCCTTTTGTTGCTGATGTTCCAAACATTCCCTGCTGTTGAAGTCTTTGTCAGTATCATCATGCTCCATTTTTGAAACCAGAAATAGGAATTATGAAGTACACTGAGCATCCTAGAAGCTCATATTCATGATGCCATTCTAGCACATGATCACCTGTTGTTTCTATCTCTCCTGACACCACATCTCATATAGCCCCACAAAGTAAAGTACAGTAAAACTCAAAACACATGGCACAACTGAGTCACAGAAAGATAAATAAACCCGGCACCATCCACCCATCAAAGACGCATTCTGTTTATTTGTGCTCCTTTGATCCATAAGAAGCCTCACAGGGAAGTAATACTAATTGTGGTAAGGAAAGAAAGCCACTCTCATGAGAATTTATTAGTTTATTAGTATGTTCATTTGTCATTAATTACCACACCGAGTAGATGAAGTTGTTTATTTGTATTCAGCTAGCAGAGAAGCCTCAATTTAAACTTGGAGCCTTGAGAAATGTGCCTTTATTGAAGTTGAATCAGCTTGAAATTAGCTTGTTAAAACACTGGTATAGTTCTTTGATATGCTGTCAAAGAATATTTCTCAATAATTTAATTTATTTATAATGGATCAGACAGTTAAGTATACTATGTGTCAGTTATAGTGCCAAACCAACAGAGAATAAATCTCTACAGAGCTTTTTAGCCCTTTTAGCATATTGTTTTGGTTTTCCCGCCCACATACTCTTATGTTATGAACCTTGTTTCAGGATGCAGCTTGCAGCTTCAGCATCAAAGTGTATGCTACCTGTCCAGCACCAAATGGAAAAAACAGATATTTAGCGCATGCGTTTAGCACAGAGAAGCATTTAGCAGATAAAGAGCCAGATATTTTTTGTCAAACAGTTAATGGATACTGAAACAGAGCCAAAAGGAGAGTTAATTTTGGGCTTCTATTCGTCAGGTAGCAAAATACACTACTCTAGACAAAGGCTAGTGTTGCTTTGTTAGCTGGATGCATAATATAACACAATAACAGGTTCACTTTAACAACTTTATAATCTGCCAATATGTCAAATGTTGTGTTTTAAGCTTGTTGCTTTGCTTTCAAGAGGCTAAAAAAATCAAAAAATCTTTGGTATGTAAAGATGCACACCGATCTCTTATTGCATTAATGGGTCAGGCTAATGAAAACTCTTATAGGTCGTATCTGTATAGCTTATACCTGGCTTTGGTTGTGTGTATGACACCTGATAGGTCGGTGACATTTTCACTGCACACAAACAGCTTCACAAACTCAACCCAGATGTTCCATCACCTGTGCTGTTCCTACTTTTTAAGCTGTAAGTGACTGCAGCGCTTTTTACAAACCTGAGTGCCTCTGTAGATATGGTGATGGGGTTCCAGCCCCTGTAATCTTACCAGTATTTTCCCCATCATATTCAGGACATGAGAGCGACTCCAACCAATGATTTATCATTAGCATGTGAAGGCTCATTGCGAAATATTAGGGTTTTCTGGGAAGCTACGATGTGACCCAGATGGGAGATAGTGTGACCTGACAGAAGAGAGCACTCCAGGGAAAAGAGAGGGTGCAGATGAAGAATCACCAGATTTGTGGGGCTGAAGGCAGAAGATGTATATTTCACTGACAAAGGTTCACAGGATTAACAGGCCCCCACTGGTCAGGGACCAGGAAGAGGCAAAGAAAGAGAGAGAAGGGATTATAAGTGAGCTATGCTGCCCTGATGTGTATGATATCAATTATGCAGTAAATCAGCAAATCAGTGCAGGTCTCTGCTGGTTAACCCTACTCTGATCTCAGGTCATGTAAGGAGGACTTAATTAAGGGATGATAAATGGTCTGGGATTCTGTGGCTTGTAAATTACTGTTGCAGTCGGGTGAGAACCTTTTTATCTTCAAACGTGAGCATTACAGGAACAAAGAAAAACAGCCTTGTTTGTGTAGCTTGACCGCTGTACATTTTTCAATTTATTCATTTTATTCTGAAAAGGTCTCACAAACCGTAGACATCAGAGAATCCTTGATGAATGATGTATATTTTTTAAGAAGTTTCCCTTTTTGTGAAATTATAATGTCAGAAAAGTCCATTTAGTTTCATTTCTAATGCATTCACTGTCAGTAAGTTGCGAAAGCCTCATGTTATTGACACATCCCGAGCCATTCATTTTAAAAGCCTCACACACAAAAAAACAAGCATTACGAAACGTGGCGCCACAGAGATTCAGGGCCAAGTCATAAATTTAGTTGAGACAGAGTTTGCCATTCTCATGAACTCTTTACCTAGTAGGTCTAACACAAACACACAGTCATTCATCTCTTTCAATAACACAGGCGACTCACCCTCTCTGCAAGTGATAGAGTGCCTGGCTGTCAATGGTTACACCTACAAGCCATAATATTCCGTTGAGCTGAAGATAATCATTGCGTGCTAATATGAATCTTCCTCAAAGATAGAAATAGGATAAAGCATTTGACTCACAACACTGACTGAGTAAAAAAAAAAAAGCCTAGAAATTAAAAACAATGATGGGATGATTAACTCGTTTGAGCTCTTCTTGTTGTCGTGCATGACACTGAAAATCCTTGCAGTCATGTTTTGGGGGATGATGAAAGCATTCTTCTGGCAATCCCTCAAACAAGCCAAATCCAGTGGTGGCATGGACTGAAACAGCAGGGGCTTATCATCGCCTTTGTGTCTTGTCATGTTGTTTGAGGAAGCTAAGCCTCCGTCTTCTCTGCAATACGCCACTCAGGTATTTGTGAGCTGGCCATATTTTAATGCCAAATACATTCTAAGACTTTGGATTGTTGGTCATTTCCCAACTCTGTCTTGACTTGATAGTGGCTGTGGAGCGATATGGTTGGGAAATGTGAGGAATGTCCTACATTTAGATTTCTACAGCGGTATTCAGTGCATGGATTAATTTGTCGCCAGCACACGCAGCTTTCATTCTTCATTGACAGGGAACGAGATGGGGAAATGCGACAAATAAATATTACACAATAAGAGCTAAATCACAGAGATGTCAGTCAGTGCTTCTCGTTGCTGGTTCCAGGATTATATATGTCTCATGAATGCAGGAGGGGTTTTCAATCTAATTAATTATTAGTGTCCAATCTGAGCAGTGATGCATTTCCTTCCTGTTATTTAGGAAACATATTCTGTTTTATTGTAGCTCAACATTTTGCCCAACATCTGCACATCTAGCACATCTAAAGGAAATGATATGGTCTAATGGCGAAATGCATTTTCAAAGGATTTTGATGGGCACTCTTGTCCATTTCATACCTTTATCTTTCAATCTTTTCATAGCTTTATATTATATTTAACCAGCGTGCTTCCACCATATTCCACCAAGTACATTTCAGTTGGATGAAGTTAGAAGTGACATTTACTAAAATAGCTCTCAGTGAAATAAATACAACTGAATAATACTTAACATTCAGTATTCAGAACAACATTCAACATTTTCGTTTTTGTAATGTACTTATTGTGCAGCGGTCATTTACTAAGAAGTAGCTACATGTATAATATATGTGTAAAATGAAAGAGTCCCTCTCTTGCATTATACATAAAGCTACTTGTCATGTAAGACAAGACATGAATGTACAAATCCATTCCCCTTTTTATTTGTTTCTGTATCCATTGATTTAATCTGTAATCTGTGCTCAAGCCTGCTATACTCTACAGAACACCTGCTGAACTATACTCGGAAAAGCTCTACTTTACTGACCTCTATTCTACAGTCTTTTGAGTAGAGTAGACTAGAGTAGCTCTACTGTACTGTAGTTGAGCTCTGTAGAGCTCTACAATGCTCTATTCTAGCTCTAGTCTAATGAACTCTAGTTTACTGTACTTTACACAGCTATACACAGCTCTACTCTTTTCTAATGAACTCTAGTCTACTGTACTTTACTCTGCTCCTCCAATCTCCTCTCAGATGAAAGTGCCCTCTCCTCTCTTTATGGTCAGTCTTATGCACTTGGACCTTTCACTTCTGCCCCCATGGGCAGACCAGAGTAAAAATATCTCTCTGCTCGACTGTTGGCCTCCTGGTGTGTGTGCAGCCTGAGAGTAATTAGGAAACAGATGGAGGCAAATACACATGGGAACTGTCCCAGCATCTCTGAGCCGGTGGGACGACTGATCCCCTTCACTCATTCCTTCCATTTCCTTTTAGCATTTGGGAGTATTCCAGAGAGACCTATACATCTCAGTCTGACATAATTAAGTGTGAGTAAATATAGGAGAAGTTTTCATGGCGACCCTCCCTCCACCCCCAAACACACATATACACACAATTTTATATTAATATTATTACTACAATAGTTGTAAATGAAACACATTTAATCTGTCGCAGCTAATTAGTTGTATTCCTGGAAGAGTAATGTTGAATATTCCCTCTGTCCCTCTGTTCATTAGGTAACTTGTCAAAGACCTGCACTGAGGATGGCTGGACCCCAATCAGTATAGACTCCTACATAATGGACTGTGGCTACAACCCCAACAGCACCATAGATGATAACACGGTCAGTATGGCAACCATGGTTACCAAACTCCTCCAGCCCTATGTTGCTACTGCTGCTGGATGAACTGTTTTCACTGAGTGTGTGAACATTTTTGCAGGGAGAATTCTTCGACGCCATCAAAGTGGGTTACACCATTGGTCACAGTGTGTCGCTCATTTCTCTGACGATCGCCATCATCATACTGTGTCTCTTTCGGTAAGGAGATCCAACAAAATGCTACTTAATGTCCCCGCGTAAAGACAATCAGACACCTTTTTCCATCATTTAGAGTGATAAAACCCGTTGATCTCTCAGTTCACACCATACTTCCTGCATTTTATAGAGGTTTTACTGTGTTTTTCACACAGTAATGTGTCTCTGCCAGATTCTGTGGGACAAGACGTCCAAATCTGACATTATCTCCTCTTGCAACATTTCTCAAACAAAGCGGTCAACTGCAAGCAGTCATAAAATCAGGCCATTTACAGGCTGCTGTTCACAGCATGTTCCTTTTTGACTTTCACGTTCTGGGATTGCAGAGAAAAACTGTGTGAGTGCACGTTGGCATGACCTAGCACTCATCATTTGAATAATAAGTGGCTGGTGTGTGTGGCTTCTAATAAACAACGCAGTCTGTTCATTTGGGTGTGTTTGCATGTGGAGTGTTTGCATGTTACGGGCTAAACAACAAGAGATTTGTTTACTCCTCTGGCTTATGAAATGCCAATGGTTTGGACTCTGGAGCAGAGACACAGGATGTGAACAGCGTTTGCTGTTTATGTTCGGCTGCAGACGCCGTGTTCAGGCAGCTGGTTGATGCTGTGTGTCATCGCACCCATCCTGCTGGGATGACTCGCCTGATGGGTTTACACAATTCACCCCCAATCATAAGCTCACCAGGAAGGCATTTGTTCGAGAAGACCCAGAAAAGATCATTCATATTTTTAAAAAAAACCCTGATTTGTTCTTATTTACCTCTTTGCTAAATGTCAAGTCAGGGCTTTTTACATTTGTTTCTGCCTGATAAATATATGTTTCACTGGAAAATTACAGTGCAAATTAAGCATGAAACATACAGGTGGCTTTTCTTGACAATTGCATGGTTTATATGTAGCTTGACATTTAGATAATAGCACAGTAGGAGCACTTTGCAAGGCAATGTACAGTAAGTGCATATAATGACTACTCTCCTCAGCTAAAATTCACATTCTTTCTGTGTTTTCTTGACCATTTTTTTGTGCTTTTGTGCCATAAACACACACTTTATCAGATGATTTTTTGGGATAGGCCATGTAAATAGTTCAATTGAAATGTTTAATCAAAGGGAATTCATGTTGCTTTTCCTTCTTGATTGAAATCACCAACAGTATATTTGTCTTCTTTTACAGGAAGCTGCACTGCACAAGGAACTACATCCACATGCATCTGTTTATGTCTTTTATACTGAAAGCCGTGGCTGTTTTCATCAAGGACGTGGTTCTGTATGACGTCGGGGAGACAGACAATTGCCAGTCAACTGTGAGTACTCTGCACACTCTGTACTCCTAAAGGCTCCTACCTCGCTCGCCAACAAGTCCATTTTATTAGAAAAACTCCACATTTTATTGATGTTCTTCCCTCATACATCAAGTTAACTCGTCCGTCTGATATACGAATGGCAGCCAGCTTTTTTTTTTTCCTTGGCTGAGGCGAACAGCATCTATTCAATAACTCACTCCGACTTTACTGACTTTAATGCTTTGTCTCGGAGTTTACTTAACATGCGAGCGCTCAAGTGCCTCTGGGTGTAGCAGTGTTTGCCAAGTCCCTTCCACTCCTGAGACGACGTTCCTTCATTCATCTGTCCAGCAGGATGTTGTGAGAGTTCCTGTTTGCTGAACATTAAGCCTGAATTACCAAGAGCTTTGTCAATGACACAGTTTTCATATCTAGTTTTAATCACCTTGTCGCGACAGTATGACTATAGTGACAATATAAAAACAGTATAAGTGCTAAGTTAAGATAAGGAGTTAGATAAGCTACTGATTGGTCATACTAGGGCTATTTTATTCTCATTTGATTGATCAAGTCACCAATGTTAGTTTCTCAGGTCTTGCTCCAGCTGAATCCACTGCTTTATTACCAGAAGATTAGATCCACAAACCACCTGGTTGAGTGTTAATGGCTGAGCTTAGATATTTCCTCCTCAGGGTACACACATAGTCCTGGTCCAAACACAGCTGCTAATACTCTCAACTATTTATAAACTCAACATAAAAAATGTAGAAAGCAACCTATTAAAGGGGAACTGATTTGATACATCGAGATCAGTTTACTCCTCATGAAGAGCACCTCTCCACCTTTGAAAATGCTTAAGAGCCAAGTGAAACCTCATTCAAAATCGTTTAAAGCGTTGGTTAATATCATGGATATTGAAAAACCAAGTTACAAGTATACATAGCATGCTGGTACATTTCCATGGGAATTGTATTTTTTTGTGCTAACAAGTTAGTCATTGTTCACTTTGTTACAAAGGTTTTAGCTCCTAATAGCAAGTGCTCTTGTAAATACTTATTAATCTTAGAATATGAAGAGTAACCCCTGGGAGAATGTATTACTTTTTCTAGAAGAACAATAAAAGAAAGCTCTATGAGAGATTGCATTGCAAAGTGCATATCACCACCTACTGTACACACACTTAACTTAATCAACTGACTAAATCAATGTTATTTAGCTAAAACAATGTCTTGTTAGGAGTGCCACTTTAAAGGTCCAGTGTGTAATATTTAGGATCTACAGATCTACAGATGCCGCAGGTTGCCACGTTGAACCACCATGTTTCTACAGTAGCCCAAAACGGACAAACCGAACAGTAGATAGGACTGCAACTACACTGCTAGATGCCACTAAATCCTACACACTGGACCTTAAAAGTGACACAAAATGAAACTTTTGAAAGTAGGAATAACACAATTGTCCTCTTTACAAATGAAAACTTATAACAAGCACCAAGCAAAGCACTCAGAGGTTTTACCTCTACACCCTTAGTTGGTCTGGTATGGGCAGTGGCTTATGGCAGCTGTGATACCAGATTAAACTAGATATTGTTTTACTGTATGAGTTACTTTGCTGACTCTTCTTGTGTTACTGTTATACTCCATTCAGTTGTTTACGCTTACCCATCATTGTCACAATGGGCATTGTTCAGAAAAGTTACATCCTTGCTGCCTTGCTTTAAGCTATTCAGTGACTGTTGCCTCCCTTCTTACAAATATTTCTCTTACTAATATTACACCTACTGAGCAACCGAATACCGTATCTTCCCATGGTACTGTGAGGAGCTTTAGATAGAAAAATGAACACGAATCTCGAATGCACTTTGATTGCAGGTTTAATTACTCTAGCAGTCTTAATTAGTGTAATCAGCACAACCATAAGATGACCCCTGTAGGATTTTGTCTGATTACATCATGCTCATATTAAAGTAATAATGACTGACTCCTCACTGCTGCTTTTGAAAAGTGACTTGTCAAGTCTAACAGATCGTTTTCAGATAAGTGAGTCATCAATATTAATTTTAGAGTAATTTGCTAAAAACATTCTCTGTGTAGCCTCATCCACTGGCAACAAAACTTGTCTTCATCATTTGGAGTGACGAATGTGTTCATCTACATTCTGGCGATGCAATAAGCCACTAACATCCAGGCTCTCCTGTAGGTTGGCTGCAAGGCAGCGATGGTCTTCTTCCAGTATGGGATCATGGCGAGTTACTTCTGGCTGCTGGTGGAGGGCCTCTATCTCCACACTCTGTTAGCTGTTTCCTTCTTCTCTGAGAGGAAGTACTTCTGGTGGTACATCCTGATTGGTTGGGGTACGTGCCAGCCTCTTTACCATATGTTGATGAATACAGATAGCTCACACAAGCTCATATACAACATTTGATCCATCCATTTTTCTGAAGTGGCAGCCAGAAATCATCAAATGCTCATCAAGTCACATTCACCAGGCTACTTGAAGGTCTGTTTTGTCTTTACAAACAGCCACAACCTACGTGATCGTATTTAAATTAATTTATAAGTGAGGTTTTATACATGCATGGTAAAATACTGTACCTTCCCCCTGCATATGAATGAGTCTTGCTGGCAGTCTTAGATTAGCAGCAGCAAGCAGCTGCCACTCTGCTGTTGTTGTTATAATTGAGTCCAAGAGTCTTGCTTGTGATGCTCTTAGAATAGCTCATTTAATGAATTCAGGCTTCTATGGCAGACATAACATGTGAATAAAATGAATTTAAACTTGAAATAAATTTTGATATTGCTAATGGATAGATACATTTGGCAACGAGGACGCTTCGTTGGAAGATATAAAAATATACACGCAGTATATTCACCCAGAAGTACTAACTCAAGCCCTCAAGAGCTTTCATCTTAAAAACATTTCTCCCTACATTTTCATCCTTCCGAACATTTATTTCGGTGTCAAAATTCCAGTGCCTTTGAAATGTATATTTAGCAACCATTCCCCAAAATTTCGGATGTTCTTTTTCCATCACACCAGTAAAGTAACACTATAAAAAGGCCTGAAATGGAGCAGGAAAATGGAAACAAGCCTGTGACTTTCCTGCAGATACCCAGGATGTGCCAATATTGGCACAGAGCACATATGAGTCCAGTTAAAAATGATAAGCATACCCAAAAGGCAATATTACTTTAGCAATAAAATCATCCAAAAGATTAACAGTGTGTACACGCTCAAGGCTCACTGTCATATTTGGTGGTGTTGAGTCAGTGTGTTGTTTGTTTCACCAGTGGACATAATTAATAGTTTCTCTCTGTGACATGGAGATTATTTTAGAGTTGAATTGTACAAATTCTGTTTATGTTTGCAGGGGCTCCAACCATCTTTATCTCAGCATGGGTGATTACAAAGGCTTATTTACATGATCCTGGGTGAGTAAAACATTTGTCTCTGTTTTAATCCTGTTGATTAAAGTAATTTATCAGTTCAGCTGATTTAAAATGAGTAGAATAACATTTACACACTCAAAATAACATTTAGGTTGAAACTGTAGATTTCTTTATTATATTAGATCAATAGTTCAAATAGACAAGGAAGCTAAAAGAACAAATTTTCTTTAGATTGTCCAAAGGTAGATTTTAGGATCAGGTTTTTTTCAGGTAATTCTTTAAGTTTAAGTCACAAAACTTCTAATCTTGTTTCCCCATCTGTTCCTGTAGTTAATCCTCTCTGCCTTTGCAACAACAAGGGCTTGTTTAATCTTTGTTTACTTTTGTTTATGTGTGTTTGTAACTCTCTTCTGATAGATGCTGGGAGATAATTGATGACAATCCATGGTGGATCATCAAAACACCTATTTTAGTCACCATTCTTGTGAGTCACGACGCCTCTTCATAACATTTTAACTGCTGTTCTGCTTAATGCAATCACATTAACCATTTTTATTTTTTACTCTCCCGGCAGGTGAACTTTTTCCTCTTCATCTGTATAATCCGGATTTTGCGACAGAAGATGAATTGCCCTGACATCGGAAGAAAGGAATCCAATCAGTACTCGTAAGGTTTTCAGTGCCGAATGTCAACATCTCTATCATAGCATGCATTTTCATAAGGTGACAATGAATAAATAATTTTTCGGCCATGATGTTGTTAGTGGTGAGCAATAATAGATTTTGCTTAGTGACGAGTATAGCCTTGACTCTAGCTTTCGTGGGGTGAACTCATTTTTATACCTTTTGTTTTAGGAGACTGGCAAAATCCACTCTGCTGCTGATACCTCTCTTTGGCATAAACTACATTATTTTTGCCTTCATCCCTGACGACATCCACCCACAAGTGAGGATGGTGTTCGATCTTATTCTGGGGTCATTTCAGGTAACGTCCATAACAGGTGTCAAATTACAACATTACAATTTTTCAAACGTCAGACCGAAGCAGCGCTACATATTGATGAATTAGGGGTTTAATGTATCTAATTTTGATGATGACATGCTTGCCGTGTTGTGTTGGGAAAGATCTGCGCCACAAATCACCAGATAGAAAGCAGAAGTGGCTTTATTCAGTAAAGTTACATAAAAAAAAGTTTGGTAACAGGAAGACAGTTTGTCCGATTAAGCAAATGAATAGTTTGTTTAGCTGACATATTTAATTTTGTATGCTTGAATAAGGAGGTTACTGATTTACTGAGTATTAAATTGAATGTGAGCGCTGAGAGCCAAGTGCAATGATGGAAACCTAGCGATGGAAAGTATTCCGAATTTATAACTGTTTTAAGCTCAGAATGATATCTCCTGGGAAAAATTCCCAGAGATGTAAATAATGAACCTCCTGTCTGAGCCTGAAGTTGGTCATCATCTTACCATCATTATTCATACACAAACATTTTGAGTGTTTCCCCAGCTGTACTATAACACTAGTATGTCTTTTCAACAACAGCTCTTATTGGGCAGTACATTTTATCCACTTCTCTCTCTTCTTCAGGGTTTCGTTGTTGCCGTTTTATACTGCTTTCTGAATGGAGAGGTAAGTAAATTCAAACAAAAACAGCTCTTTAAGATGTTTGATGTCCTTTTTACGTCACCAAATCAAATTTTTCTTCCCCTCTCCACCCTCTTAACGCCCCCTCTTCATCCTGTTTGTCAACCTCCTCTCCTCTCCCTCAGGTGCAGGCGGAGATTAAGCGTAAGTGGCGCAGATGGATGCTGCAGAGGTTCCTGGGGGCTGACACAAAGTACCAGCAGCCCTCCAACGGCAACAACTTCAGCACCCAGATCACCATGTTGACCAAATGCAGCCCCACAACACGCCGGGCATCTGAGTGTCAGGAGCACCTCTCTGCCATCTGAAACCCATCTAAAAGTGAACTCACCTCATTGTTTTTATCATTATGTGCTGAATGCGTGCACTGTTGCAGTGTAATTGATATTAGTTACTGAAAGTCATTTTGACATTTTAGTTCTGGAGCTAATATTTGTCCATTGTAACTTTATCCACTGCAGTGTTTTCTTGCCAGGGTGGAAAGGCAACTGAAACCAACTACAGAACACATCACCTGTTTAGTAAATAAGTTACATTAACTTAACAAGAGGAATTGAAATTTTCACGGACTGTTCCAATATAGCTTTGATCAGTGAGGAACTTCCATTGTATTGGAGGTTGACCACACTAACCACATTGACGTTCATGTGTATAACAGCCAGTGTCACACTGATATTATAGGCAAACAGTTTAGTTCCTTCCACAGTGTAAAATTTTGTTGAGATCACATGATGAGTAAACCTGAACTGACAACTGACAATTTGTTGAAAATAAATTCACAGAATAAAATGAACAAAGTATTTTATAAGTAATGCACTACAGAAATCTGCTGGGAGGACAGAGATCTTTGTGACCACTATGTGAATTAAAGGGAACTGGAGCTCTTGGCCAGCGTTTTCCATCAGATGTTAAGCGATAGATGGATAGAGCCAGAGATGAGCTGTGTCTTATAAGTAGCAAGATGTTTATTAAAAGGGTGTGTTACACAAGAGGACTCCAAGCACTTAACATAATGACTCATGTGGCTTAGGGAACTGATGGTAACAACATTAATGACATTGTCAGGCTGTCATGAACAGTGGTCACTGAGGAGGAATCTATAGCATAACCAACATACTGGACGTTCCTATCCTGTCTACTATCCTGTCTATGACAGTTTTATACGGGGCATACACTCTGCTGAATTACTGCCGGATAACATTCCAGAGGAGACACTAAAGCTCCCGCTTGTGAAATTTATCTGGGATTACAGAGGCTTTTAGTTTTGTCTGAGTGCGCACTCAGTTCATTTTTACTATTTCTGCAACTAATGGACCAGATGTATTCCTTTATTAGTCCATAATACACAACATTGTGAATAAACATGTGGCAACAGTGATTAACTTCCATTAACTGGATTGCATGGACAAGTCATGTCATTGCAGTGATTGTTAGTTATTTATTCTATTCTATTCTATTCTATTCTATTCTATTCTATTCTATATTTAGATATTAAATGAATATGGTATTGCATCCTACTGTTTTTAGCCACTAGCAGCATGGCTCTGTGCATTGTCAGCACACCACTTTGGTCCAGTCTGGATATGGATATACTGTATGGATAGATTGCCATGACATTTTGTACAAATATTCATGGGTGAATCTTAATGACTTTGATGATCCTCTGACTTTTTATCTAGCTCCACCAGCAGGTCAAAGTTTCCAATTATATCTAATGAAATATGTCATCATCTACAAGATGGATTGGGACAATATGTTTTACAGACATTCATTATTCCTTTTAGATGAATTGTAATGACTTTGGTAATCCCCTGACTGTACCGCTAGCACCAGTGTAAGGTTTAAATTTGTGGTTTCAAGGGAAATGTCTCATCAACTTTTGAAGTAATTGCTGTGAAATGTGTTTCAGACATTCATGTTCCAAACCCAGATGAACTGTAATAATTATGATTTTACTTTTCATTTAGAGACATCATCAAGTAAAAAGGCCAATTTGTCTGTCTTTGATTTGACTAAATAACTACAAAACCTATGACATTCCCATCAGCCTCAACTATACTTTGTATTTAGTGCTAACTAACAAATGTTAGCATGCTAACACCTTCTAAACATCAGCTTAGCTGTATTATCTTGATGTAATAGAGTTTATCAAGCTATATGACACCATGCATGATGGTGTCAACTCTCTCTCTCTCTCTCTCTCTCTCTCTCTCTCTCTTTGTGTGTGTGTTTAATAATGTTTTCAAACATTTATTTGAAGCCACCTCCTGCTAAAAAAAGACATTTTAGACGTTAATATGAACAGGCAGTGACAGTGTCACATTTCATTAAGGGGAAACATGTTGGAGTTTGATGTTTATTTTAGTTCCCCTTCTTGTTGTACTAGTGTGTGTGTAAACCTGAAACTGAACTGAAACTAACTGAAAGTACCTCACGCTCAATATCACACACAGCTGTTGTATATAATGTGAAACTGTATATACGGCTAAAGAATTTGTTTATAATGTGTTTTTCGTGGTGATGACTTATAGTGCTCAGGTGTCAACTGGAAATTGATGTTTACATTTAAAACTGTGCGTTCCTCACTCATGCTATTTGCATGATGTCAATAAAGTGTCTCTTAATTGTTGTAAAGTGTGTGTAAATATGGTGTCCTGTACAGTATGTGGAATCATCTGTAAAGATGTTATTGAACAAAATGTCAGACTGAATAAAACCATTTGCACTGTGGACAGGCCTTCTGTTGTTCCAACTAAAAGTGAGACAGAGTCAGTTAAAGCAATTCAATCCACCCTTATCTTTATTTGTGCTTTAAATAAAGCAAACTGGTAATAAAGAAAATTCATGAAATAATATAACAAAAAACAGATGTACAAATCAACATTTTAGCTTTTTATAAAATACATTTGACTCATGTTGTTCACCTTCACTTAGACATGCATGTGTCTCCCCCTGCTGGTAACATGAGATAAAACAATTTGTTGCTGATTTTCTTAACCCCTTATCATCTTCCGAGACCAAATTCACTTGTTACCCTTGAAACATCCCGTACCCTAAGCTAATTTTGGGCCAGTGTCCATAATGAGTGCACTCATTTACATCAATGCTAATGTTACATCATTAAGCTCATAGCACCAACAGTTATAACTTGGTGAGACGCAGAGTGTTGAGACGCACTGGAAGAATAGTGGCTCCCTCCGCATAGCTTATCTCCCGCAAAATCCCATTCCAGCACTTCTCTGACTCATCATATCTGTGGGAAACATAAATATGTTAGTGTATGGTGCTCTTATAGTGGCACAAGATAGAACACAGTAATAATACATCTCAATGCCTTTCATTTACAGAGAATGACATGAAAGGGAGTTTTTGGTGTTGCTCCAATGATAACAATATAGGGGGGAAAAGTAGTATAGTATAGGAAGTTCATTTCTTTTGTTTTATGTATATATGTATAGAAATCAAACTTTCATGGCATACATCCTGTCAATAGCAGTGAAAAGCTCATTAATATGACAGTTCAGTCCCATTTATGAGGGTTTCAATATTTGGAGGATGGTAATCTTATTCCCACATAACAATAATAAACAATACAAATAAACAGAGAAAATGGTTGGGTTTTTTCTTTTGTATTTCAGTCATTGTGATCACATTATAATGACTCATCATGCGTATTGAGTGAATAAAGGGCGCTCTGACCTCCAGATGTCAGTCATCTCTGTTGGGACGGGCTCCTCACTGGTTTCACTGGGCATCATGGCAAAGCCCCCCAAAGCATATAAGAAGTCTCCCATCGAGACCAGATTGAGAGAGCTGCGCTCCTGAGGGAACTCTGTGAATTCAGACCACCTGGAGCACAACAGGACAATAACCCACGCACACACACACACAAACACAATGAAGTGATAAGTAAGCTGCTATATCACTGTATGATACCCACAGCAACGCATAGAGTGCTATTTTATGACCTAATGATCTGCCATTCACGCCCAGTGAGTCATTTCACTACTGTGGACAGATGCTTCGCCTCATAACGATGAGATAAAGTGGGTAATATAAAAAAAGCAGTTGTCTCACTTGTTGGTGGCAATATCGTAGACCTCCACAGAGCTGGTGAGGCCTGCGTCTGTTACCCCCGTCACAGCGTAGATCTGGTCTTTGTGGACTGTGATACCAAACAGGGAGCGGGCTGTCTTCAGAGGAGCCAGGTCCTTCCACTCAAACTTAGTGGGGTTGTAGACAGAGACTCTTCTCATGCATTTCCTGCGTAAAAAAAACAAGTTCAGTTTACTTGTCACAAGGAGTAGCACTCAGCCTGTACTCACAGTTGTATAACGTTTGATGTTTGTATAATGATGTCCTTAGGGTTGGCTTGTACTTGAAACTTTTGAGAATTTCTTAACTGAAAGCATTACAAACAGGTGTGGAGTTTAAAAGGAGGGAAAATAAGAGGCAGGGAGGGGCTAATGAAAGATGCTGTTGTGCTACATTATATGTAGAAGTAGAAGTATAGTAGGATCCAGTGTTTTTGGAGCTTGTCTCAGGACATCTTGGCCTATGTTGCCTCAATTTTTAACCATACTGATTGGTTTAGTTCTTAAATGTCAAATTTTTGTGATATCCAAAGTGATACCTGCTGTTACGAAATGTATAAATGAGTAATTGAGAAAGACATACCTTAAGCATCCTCTACAGACAGGTATTACAATATATACAAATAGTCTGCTT
>NW_023339796.1:19225937-19231717 GCF_004916995.1 Morone saxatilis | reverse complement strand
TGTGTGTGTGTTGTGTGTGTGCACATGTGAGCTCACAGTCCAGCAGCAATACACTCCAGCAGCAGTTTCTCGTCTCGTAGCACCATTTTGGAGCTCTCGCTGCCTGAAGGTGAAAGGAAGTTTGGCGTGGACTCGGCTACTTTACGGCCTGCAGAAGAGGAATAGGGAGGGGTTAATACACACACACACACAAACATGTTTTGATGAATCCAATCGAGGAGCCCTATAGTTTATCGTTGTACCATGACTCACTTCCTACAAGGAGCTAAACATCCACTTTGTAGGCACTGCCACATAAATCTAACACTATTATTCTGATCATTTCCTTGTGGCTGTGTTCCATCTCCGCCGGGCTTTGGCTCTCTCTGCAGTCTGTTGTAAGGCCAAAGCAGCCTGTAAACGGGTTTAACACCCTCTGGCTTGTCTCACAGGAAGACATTAAGAGATGCAGAAACAACAACAGGGTCATTGATCTCGCTTTATATCTGCCAAGGGAACAGAGATGGCTAAGATTGCCATTAAAAGCTTAAATAAAGCAGCTGATAAAACTTGCCCAGTTGTTCTGCTGTGATGAGATTAGTTTAACATCAACCTGAAGTATATACAAGGTCATGTAGTTGATGGCATTAGCCTTCAACCCCGTGTTAAACCCTCCCCTAGGGCTTGGCTAAAGCAATAAGCCGCAGTAGCATTGTAACTGCCAAAACTAGAGCCTTTAGAACTTGTTGTTCTCTGGAGTTGGCTTTTAGGTTAGGCCTTTTCACCCTACAGTGCAATGAGGAGGGAGAAGGGATGATGAAGGTATATTTTAAACCAATGCTAAATGCTTTGATACAATAACTGAGAAGTGGTTTAGCATTAATCATTCAGTTAGTTGGTACAAACTTTTGAACACAAATTGTGAATGAAACATTTCAGCATAAATTGATCAAGTTCAGCTAAGCAGTGTGGGATGTGAGCAAACTGCCAAGTGCTGTCTTTGTTTGCACACAGCACTAACACCCAAACTTATGTGGCATTTCAATAAGGCATGCAGCTGAGTGCAAAGTCACTTGCGCTGTTATGTGTTTGACTCACCTTCTGTTACTTTCACATAAACCATGCTTTCTCAATTGGTGGGACTGTTATAGTCAGTAGTTGCTATAGTTTTCTCATCCCTGGTTTCCCTGTCTCTCTCTCTGTCTGTGTCTCCCTGATTACCTACTCACCTGTCTGACTGCTCAAACCTGCCAGCTATCAACTCATCAGTCCTGCAGTATATACACCCTGGTTCTCCATCCACTGTACACCAGATTGTTGTCTCTACAAACCTGGTAGTAACTTTCTTGGCTAGTTAGAGAACTTTAAGAGAAGTTTTTTTCCTGTTTGTGCTGTGAACTTTAACCTTGTTTTTTCCCGTGACTCGGGATCATCACCTTCACTTCAGCTACCTGCCCGCTCCATCCTATCTGCCACACTGCCTCCATCTTCAGTTCTACTCTGCCTGGGTCTCAGCCTTATCCTCTCACCACAGCAGGCGCTTCACATCACCATTTCATTCCCTGGTTCTCAATAAAGCCTGTCTCTGGAAATCGAGTTTGTATTCTGCTTGAGGGTTCCTCTGTTTAACATAACATATAGATGATAAAGGTGAATCTACTGACTCATGCAGCAATGATATTGATTTTACAAAAATGATGTTGCTGTCCATAGAAAACCATGGACCCCTAAAATTTCAGATAAACTGAATGAATGATTTAAAGTTGAGAAAATTTAATTTATCTAGACTAAATAAACGAAAAAATAAAAACCCAAGTGAATCAGCAGAAAGACGCACTGTCACAAGACAATGATGGGATACTCTTTCATGTAGAAATATTAAATCAGTTCTAATTCAGTATCTGGAAATATATTGCCTTTAATGTGACTATGAGAGTGATGTCGTTTCACACTGAATGGAAATTATCGTATTTGAATACACTAAAGGTTTCCTTAGTAAATAATAAAAAAAATTTAAAAATTAAATTTAGTATTCACTTACTGTCTGTCATAGATCATGACTGAGTCCAGGGCGTGTTCGCCATCCTTCAGTTCCTTTCCTCCAACAACAAAGATGGAGTTTTCAGCTTCGGTCAGGCCAAACAGACAGCGAGGGTTGGGTTGTGAAGGCATCCCTAACCATTCTGAACTTACTGGGTCAAACTGTGGATGAGAACAATCATATGTAAGGAATGAGAGACAGAAGAATTCATTGTGGATTCAGGTTTAAAGCATCATTAGTGTTTTACAAGAAAAGTGGTATGTTTTCATGGTCTTCGTGACTCATGCACTACCTGTAGGAAGTAAGAGCTGAATGGTTCATCTTTGTCCTCCTCATTGTAGATAAGTCCTCCAATGACAAACACTTGGTTCTGATTGGTCACCAAGCTGCAGTGGTTTTTGGGAATTTCTGTAGACTCTGAGACCACAAAGCATTCATTTCCTACTGGGTCATAGGCCACAGTCCCTGTGTCACTGATCATAAGCATCAGGTCCATCTCAAACATCCCAAAACGAGGGTAGTTGTTGAGTATACCCGGCAGGTACCCTTCCTCTTCATCATCGTCGTCCTCCTCCTCACTTCCTTCCCCGCCCTTTGCCTCGTCCTTGCTGGGCTTCCTAGGCTTTGGGAGACGCCCCTTGTAAGCATCCTTGACGAGTTCCAGGTCCTTCTTGATATCCTGACTGAAGCGGAGGTACTGGTGACGCTCTACTTTCTCTTTGAAGTAATCCAAAGGTATGAGCCTGAAACGGACGCAGTGCAACAGCTCTGGCAGGTCCTTAACGCGGTGTGTCTCATCATGTCTGACCCAGTCCATCAGGGATTCAAACACCAGTTCCTCCCTCTCAACGTTGAGACCATCTGAGGTGATGATGATGGCCAGCTCGCTTGGGCCCAGCTGCAGGAAGTCCTGGTCCCTGACAACAACCTGGTAGCGTTCACAGATGAACTCCCTGGCAGTGAGAGCAAGCCTGGGACAATCCAGCAGCAGTCCTAGCCTGAAAATAGCCAAGCAGTTTCCCAGCACCAGCTTCTCTTTAAGGTAGGACACACATACAGAGAAGATGGAGGGGATCTGGTACATGTTAGCAACCATGAAGATATCCTGGACATTCTGTTCTGTCAGGTTAATGTCAGAGGTGTATAAGTAGCGCAGGATCATCCCCATAACACCTGGCTCCACATCTTTGAGGACAATCTCACGCTTCTTGCTTTCCTCCAGGTCAGACAGGAACATGGCCTTGAAGAAAGGGCTGCTGGCTGCCAAAACCAAGCGGTGGCATGGGAACTCCTTGTCCTGAATTTTGAGGACGCAGTCCACAAACTTGTCATTCTCTAAGAGGTCACACAGTCCGTCCTGAAGCAAAGTCTGTTGGTACATCCGAGGCTGTTCCACCGGATCTATGGTCATGGCAGCCATTTTGTTCGGTCTCCTTGTCCCGGTTGGGTTTCGTGGACACCCTATTTACTCCCCACAACAGAGCAGGACTGTCAGCGTTCACAGGGCTGCTCAGATTGCTGTGAATGGTCTCCACAGGTTGGTTGGCTGGTGGCTGCAGCTGTCCTTGGCTGTCAGTCACTCTGTAAGTCAGAGGTATTTATAGACAGGACCCTCACAAAGCTGAGGAATCCATTTTGGTGGACAGGAAAGAGGACCTATCCACTCATGCGTCAGACCCCCACAAACAGCTGAATGACTAAGCTCGGGAGTGACAGCATGTTAAATCCAGCAGAACAACTCACTAGGCAGCCTCACATGCTTTTTTAACTCTGAAATCTTGACACACTTTTCCATGTTGTTTTTGTCTCTGTGATTCAACATTGAATTAAAAAGTGGAAGTAAATACACACTGACACTGAGCTGTAAATGTTACATAACAAACCTTCCCTGACACCAGAAATGAGCACAAACTCATGTTTTAGAGAACAACAAAACACCGAAAGATATTGTTTATGCATAGTGTCCCTAAATCTTCCTCAGGTTACAAACACAGCAAGTGACACACTATATGGACCACATCACTTGACATAGATGCTTCTAGTTATTATTTAACAGGTGATGCACTAAAAATGTTCCTTCCCTTTAAATCCCCAGAGACTCCCCATTACATTTTTGTATGAATTAAAAAAATAATTTTGGTTCCAACACATGTAATTTAACAAATCAGGAACTGAATTATACATATACACAATTGTATAACCAGGTTCATATAAAATGGTTCATTAGCAAATTAATCATATTTCACATAACAAGTCAAATTGTTCTCATCATTTATTACAAATGTAATTAATGAAGATTATAATACATGCTTACATGATACTATGTATGTGTAATATGTGTTACCACTTAAAAGAAGTCACATCTAGTGTGGAAACATAAGAGTGGTCAGGTGTTTGTAAAGGCTGTTGCAATTGTAAGGTTTATGGTCAAATTTCATTGTTCAGCTGGAGGGAGGTGACAGGAAAAAAATTACATAATTTGAATTAAGATGATACTATATGAATTCAATGAAGTTCATTTAACAAACCCATGATCAGAATAATTTCAAATGATTTGTATCTATGGAATCTATGAAATGAAGGATGATTTATTAAATCTATTTTTATACTTGTTTTTATATTTTTTCTGTTTGAAATTTGGCTGTTCTTTCAGCTATTTGAAAATAGTTTGAGTCATATTTTATGAATCATTTGCTTATGAAGCTTTTATTGATTATTATGGATTTTGTAAGAGACCTTTTTTGGTGAACTACTAAAGGAACAATACGGGTATGAAGAGAGTGTCAGCTGTTAGGGACACCTGTGTTATAAACATAGAACAAACCTTCAGAGCTTTCTCAGTAGGGATTTTGACTTGCCATAGCAGGAAAAGCACAGGTGAAACTGATAACATTAATTAAGGCTCTGCACCATTTAGCTGTGGCAGTACCAATATATCAATACATTATAATGCAGACCATAATTAAAGCTGCAGTAGGTAGCGTTTATACAGACGCTTTGGGACATTGGGAATGAGACTAAAAAATCAACTATCTTCAAGTTTCCAACCCAAAGCGTCTTTTATCTTTCACAGCACCGATAGGTTGTTTTTATCCAGGTCTGGTGGTTTTTTACAAATGCCTTCAGGTGCACTAAGAGGAGCCAGAGGAACCTGATTTTTTCACAGATTGTCTGTCTCGTGTACTACTGTCAGGATATAGTGAAGATTTCAGCAAATATGACAAAAAGTTATTTTTTTTATAAAAGTTACCTACTGCAACTTTAATGTTATTAATTCCACTTGTGCATTTCCTTCAATAACATGACAAACTCTAACTTATTACACAAACAAACAATACTTACCACACCACCAATACCTACACTTTTTTTAACAGTTGAAACGCAACTGATTTTCTTAACTATGATTCCATTCAGGTCAAAAAGAGTCAGGGTGCTATTGTGCATGTTGGCTCACTGGAAAGGCTCTGCTGCACTAAATGGAACATAACCTTAATTAGTATCATTAGTAACACTTGTATTTACCCTACTATTTCATGTCAAAATGGCTGCTGTAAAAAAGGTTTGACACTTTCACTTGTCATAGATGAAAAAGCACAGGTGTTACAAATTACATTAAAGATGTCTCTGTTCTATTCAAGTGTCTCAGTGAGCTGTGACAGTGTGCCTGTGAGCCAGCATGCAAAATACCAGGACCTTGAAACTGAAGCTGCTAAATGGAATTCAGCCATCATTCTTTCATTATTTACACCTGTGCTTTTCC
>NW_023339796.1:19202897-19225837 GCF_004916995.1 Morone saxatilis | reverse complement strand
ACAGACAGACAGACAGACAGACAGACACGCACACACACACACACACACACACAGAGTCCTTAGAAAAGGTCTAATCAAGGAAACTAATTGAAAACACCTGTGTGGGCAAACCATGTGTTTGTAGAGTTATTTTTTCCATTCATACAGTATACATGGTGCATGTGTTATTTACAGTCACTGAGTCAGCTTTGGTCAAACTGGGCCATCTTGTGGCGATGACGAACACAGTCTTTATTAACTTGTTAAAGCATTTCCATTGATTTAAACAAAATTAAATTGTCAAAATGTTTTAATGCAGAACGTGCTTATCCATCCAAGCAAACAACAAAACATCCATTTTAATCCCCTCTCCGTACTGCAACAAAACAAACTCATAGCCATACTTGTGTTGCTTTTGGATGGAATAAAACTTCATTTCAAGTTAAACTTTTGAAATGAGCACCATTAAATAAAAAGCCTACAATGGGACATGGCATTACAATCTGCATAAACTCTCAGTGCCTGCTGCACTGAAGACATACAGCAGGTTTTGGTGACAGGCAGGATAAGACTGACCCATATTCCCTGCCTTGCCTTTCATAGAGAACTGAGGGTCTGGATCATGTGAAAGAGGGCGGGGGGGGAAGATATGCCAAAATGTCAGACCTACAGTAATCTCTTGTAGACGATATGGTGGTGGAGTAAAGCTGTCGTTCTCCGGACGGTTGAACTACATTCAATCTCTTTCAACGACTAATACATTCTCAATGAACAATAGACTATCCTAAACATTGTGATGTATAATTGCTTAGTGACAGTAGAGAAAATATACATTACATTTAAATACAAGCTATGTGGAGGACCTCCACAGCACCCATTGTTTATTTTCTTCATTGCACTCTGATTTCAAGTTTTTAACCCTTTCAGTACGATTAAACATTGTGATGATTAAGATCTAAGATCTATGGCAGAGTTAAGACCCCATATAACTTAAAATAATCACTGTCGATGATTAAAAAAAAAAAAAGTCCAGATCTGAGAAAAATCTAAAATGAACCCAGGAGACAACCACACAGAGCAATGAAGCTTTTCCTTTAAAATACTGTATGTCCATATATATTATATTAGGTGTAGCCTCATAAAATATTTGGCAGCCCTATCATTTGTTAAACAATCTTTAGTTCAGATAAAATACAAATACAAAATGCACCATCGCTGGATTTGTGCCAAAGGACGTGGCGATTATCTACAGCAAGTGCACTTGAGGATATTTCACAGTTCAAAACATTGCCTCGCTTCTGACAAACACAAGCAAAAACACAGGCTTGTGAACAATATAGGTGCTGACTGGCTGTTACAGTCTAGTTCGGTGCAGTTCGCAAGGCCGAGAATGGAACAATATGAGGGGGCTGTTGACCATAAAGTCTGTGAAAGTCAGTTTTTCCTGTCTGTTTATTCTGCTTTTTCTTTGCCACCGTCTACTGGCTTCACTGGCTCCGGATCCTCCAGCAGGGCTTGTTGTCTCTCTCTTTCCTTCACCAACTGCACGCCACAGTAGGTTACAAGTAACACTGAGAGGGTAGACAGGGGAAAGCCTGGAAGAAAAACACAAAGAGGGAAAGAGAGAGGAAGTGAAAGGGGAAAAAGAAATTAATGAGAAGAGAAAAGGAATACAGCTGTCATTGTGCTGTGCCCTGCGTAGATGTTCGGGATCATCCCCCAATGCTCTGTTGTTAAGATTCTTTTATTCTATGTGAAGGAAGGCAACAGGAGGATGTTAAGTCTTGTGATATCTGGAGGATGGTGCCCCTTGAGGTTCTGTTGCTTTTGATGTCTGTCTGTATCACTCTCGCTTTTATTAGAACTGACAGGAAAGCCTTAAAGTTTAATTTTATGTAATTTACCCTTGTTGTTTCCTACCTTTGGAAATCAGTCGTCTTCCCACCAGTTTGGCAAACTCCAGACTGTTCAGGGAGAGAACATTGTAGAGGACAATGGTCCAGAAGTTGGCAGCGTTGAACACACCCCGGATCCTGCGTGACATGGCTTCACCCATTGCACCCTGAAAAATGGGAAAAAATTACACATAGCAAAATAGGTTAAAAGATAAGTCAAAAGAGTTAAAGGAGAGTGATATTTATCTCAATGTTTCTCACCTCTATGGTAGAAAATGGCGGAAGGGAAAACAACTTGGCCACCCACAGTTCAAAGTTGAGGCCAAAGCAGTTGAAAAAGGACCAGATATACACCAGCTCACATGGGCCCAGCCACAGGGTGGTGATAGCGAAGGTGCAGAAGGTTGCCAGGAGCTCCTTGAAGATTTTATCGTGATCGCCACCAATATAGTCATAAACATACCTGCAAAATAACAACTCAAGTTGAAGAATCAAAAACGTCTTCTATGTGCTGTAGGTTCTGTCATTTAAACACATGATTTCAAATTCACTCACTTGCACAGCCAGTCATTGATGCCTCTGTCAAAGTGCCTACAAAAGACAGACATTTTCTATGTGAACATTTTTACACAATTTCAATGTTCTGCATGGTCAGCAAAGACACTACACAGTGGTTTGATTTCACACAGCTAATGCGAGTCACACATACGTCTCAGCGAAGACGTAGAGCATGGTGATACACTTGGGAGGCTGAGGAGGGTCCAGGTGGTCCAGTGTAGCCACAGTGTTGATGACACCAAACATCACAGCTGCTTTCACCCAGTCATACACCAGGTTGGAATAAGCCAGACCAGCTGCAATGGTACACAGGAAAACAAAGGAAGTTGATGGTAGTTGTTGAGAAACATTAACACATATAAAACACTAAGAAACTAAAGTGGTACATTTTCACGTTTGAAAAAATCACATTGTTTGGAGTAAAAGTGATGCATAGAGCCAATATTAGATATCATCCCTTTAGTAAATATGAACTAGTCATAATGACCACAGCCACATGAAAAGAGTCTGAAAACATAACTCACCCAGACACCAGTCAGAAAGCTTGGTGACCAGCTTCATATCACTGGGGATTGTCAGGATGTAGAGGTAGTGGAAGAACATGTCCACCACCAGAATAACTCCCAGATGCAACAAGGCCTTGGTGGTGATGTTCCACATCTCCCTTTCCTTGCGGGTCAACTGGGTGTTATTCGCCTGTGGAATTGAAAGCATTCAGTTTTGTGAACAAGCAATCTTTTTTTTGTAGAACTATAAGACAAACCTAGCATATCATATACATTACTTGGAGAGATATTGTCTGGACACAGTCAGTGATTATTCCTCACGCTGTAACAGTAGAAGTACTTTGATTTTTAATCTCTTTAGTCTTTGTCTTCTGTCTCTACCCATGGCTCTTAAATTGAGTTATTTAAAGACATGGCATTATATGCGAGTACTGCTCAAGCCTTCAGCAGTCTTCTAGTTTATTGTGCACTCATGAGTGATGTCTTAATAACTGCTCTCAAATTTCAGACGGCTGCTCACTTTTCACTTTCACTCAATTTTCCTTCTTGAAAGGAAATCTTCAGAAATATTTCCTCTTAAATCCTCACCTGGGCATAATACCTGTCGAACGTCATGATAGGTCCAAAGAAGAAGAAGGGGAGGTAGAAGTTGTATCTCAGCAGGTCAGAGAATGTGTAGTTGCCATCCTTCTTCTCACAGTTCTCTAATGCAAAGCTCATACAGCGCATGATGCTGAAGCCGCAGCCTCCATAGAACAGGATGTCTTGCAGGTCAAAAGATCCCGTCACCAAGGACTCCTGAAGGCTCAGACATCATCATTTTGAATATGAGTGATACTTTCAGACTAACAAGTATTTGGCTTCACTCTTGAACCCCCTATATATTACTACTGTTATAATTATTATTACAACAGGAGTAGTAGAAGAAGTAGTAGGAGCATATCTAACACTACATTACAATTATATTACTTCTTTACTACTATATCACTATATAATACTACTACATTACCACTTATATTATCATTATTGTGTTCTTATGTTACATACTAGAGTATATCATGGTATTATTTTAGTAGTTCTCTATGTTTTCTAACCTCTTTGTGTCTCTTGTGTTGTAACATGTGAATCTCTCCTCATGGCAATCAGTCCTACCTTCTCACCTTCAGGCTACTTTAATGCATTTGTTTACCAAAATTTCATCGTTATTTAAAGCTCTCTGGATTTTTTCCCATTTTGATTTTATTTTGAAAGTGCTGACTATTATCCTGTTTAATTGTACTGCATTATCCTTTTCACTGGTCTTCCTGTAGGAGCCATGCAATGCCTTCAGCTCATCCAAAGTACAAAAAATTTAATTATATTACATCAGTTCTCAAATATTTTCACAGGATACCTGTTCATTAAAAAACGATTTCTTCTTCTCCTGGTCCACAACGTTCGGACCATAAGACGGACATCTTCTTCAAATTCCCATAGCTCAGCATTCATAGAACCACTCACCTGCCAGGAGTTATAGGGCTCCAGCTTGATGGAGGCCAGCGTGGCCAGGCCGGCTGCAAAGGACATCCACTTGCTTTTGACCAAGGCAACACTGTAGAGTATGATGCAGTGAGACAGAACCAGAGCCATGAAGGTCCAGCCCATCGTGACCAGGACTGCCAAACCGCCGTACACACCAAAGATCAAGGATCTGTGCTGTGGGTAAAGAGTGACCAGTGTCAGTGTGACGTCAAGGCAGGACTTTAATACTATTCATAATTTAATGCAACACACGAGTGGTGTTAGTACAATAACACTGCTGTATCTTATTACCTTAGAATGGAAAGATTAAATTGTGGAGAAAAAACAAAACTATTGTCCATGTATCAATAGTTTAAATGAAACGCATGACAAATGTTATAAAATTGACAAGTTTATTAATGTTACCTTACTTCCATCTATACCAATCTTCATTGTAAACATGAAACAAGACAGAAAACATGTTTAAAACATATTGAACTGTTTTAAAAATGTCAACATATTCACAGCAAAGAATCATTGGCACACTCAACAGACAGTGTCACAGTCTTACACAATGCAACTCAGGCTCATGCATGAAGTTAATAATATGTTAGACCTTGGGGTACAAATATACAGGATGACAAATTATTTTTGCTCAATAGAATAGGATAGAATAAAATTGCATTGAATTGAGTTACTTGTACAGCCCAAGGCCAAAATGTTCACATCAGCACAATATGGCTTTGCATTTAATGTGTTTATATCACATATCAAATAAATAATAATATCTCATGTACAGTCGTGACTGGAGAAAAGCTTGTGTTCATTCACAAGTGCCAACACAAACACACACACACAGGTACAGTATATATATACAATACACAGATACAGATACAGATAATACAAGACATGCCATTCTACCTGTATGTAATTAGTGCTAGCTGATGGACATTCACACACATGCACACACCTTTGGAGCTAGCAGGGTGAATATCTTGGCAAAGATAACATGACCGGTGAGAGCAAAAAGGATATGATTGCGGAATGTAGAGAACCACATCATCCATTCGAAGTCCGCAACATCCTGTGGAAATGGAGGACGCATTAATAACACATGACAACCACTCTCTTTTGACATCTTGCATCAGTAAATCCAATTACAGAAAACAATGACTTTGGGATTATATACGAGGAATTTACCATTTTCCTGCCAAAGTAATGCCATCCTGGTTTCACACTTTCTTTGAAGGCCTTTCTGTTTATATTCTCTGAATAAAGAAGAAAACATACAAGATATTCACTAAACAAAATGAAGAGGTAAAAAAACTCATGGCAATATATGGTAATTCTTCTAGGTTGAGGAGGGCTAAATCCAGACTTAAGGCAGCTTTATTTTTGGGGTCTATGTGAGCTAAAATAAAAATTCTGAGAATGTAGGAGTAAAATATTTGAGCAGCTTTGGTGTAATTATCGGATTATTCACAGTGAATTTAAGGTGTGAGTGCGCATTGAGTCCATTTGATAACATCAGATATTACATAATGTACTCATTGCGAAGCTTTTCTATTTTTGAGGCTGACATCTACACTCATACAGTCATAATCTGGTTGTAGGAGATTAGTTCACTGCATACCCTGAATGAAACACAGAAATGCTGAAAATAACAATAGGAACAAGTGTGATAATAGTCATAATAATAGCAGTGGTGTTGAAACATTCAGTAAACAGCAACAAAAGTGATTGGCAGGTGCCCCCACAGTAGCTCCTATGGCTTTGCCTGATTACACTAATGGCCATGAAAAAGGATATCAAAATGTGAGGGTCGGTCAGGGAAAGCCTCTTACTTCTGGGAACACAGCCAGGATTCTATTACAAGTGTACAGTGCTACTGTAGCATTCAGACCTGAGCAGTACAAATGCCCACAGATGGAGCAGTTCAAGAGTCAGAGAGTATGTGATAAAGAAAGAGAATCAGGACAAAATGATAACTAACAACATGACTCTGGCCTGACTGTGCAGACGGTGACAGACAGTACCACTCACCAGATTACACTCAGTCCATTCAGATCAGTGTGGGAGAGGATAGTTTAAGTGTTTTGTTGTGTGAAACATTTGGGAGCATTTCAGGATTTAAGGTTTGGGAGTCTGAACTAGTGCCATCAGGAAAATAATTACAAACGTAATTAGAGCATCTTTAAATTGTCTTCATATTAATAGGAACATGCAGGAATTCCTTAGGGGAGGGGGACTCTTTTAATCTTCTAAATTAACTTTGTTCTACGCATTTTAATTTTAATAGAGCAGTACCATAGGTAGGGGTGCTGTTTTTTAAAGTGAATTTTTCCCATTGTTACATGGTAAGTGATTGTTCAGTGAGATTTATTTGGACTGGAAGTGTTGACTGGAATGATTCTTTACTCATAAGTTGGTATGGCTCTGGAGCAGCTGCTCGAAAAGTGTCCACTCGCTCTGACTTCAATAAATATGAATGGATGGAAGTGAACTTTAGTATGCTTTAACATGGTGTTATTGGTTCTCAACTCTCTGTACTGTATGTGCTTAGGACATCTCATTGACATGTCGTGCACTCACCACTTGAAGCTTCAAATATCCAACTGCCTGCCCATATCAAGGCCACGCCGAGTACAGCTGTGTAGAGATACAGCTCATATCTGGGGAGGGCAGCCTTGATCCCCATGGTGAATCTGCACACTGGAAGCCTAACAGGTTGAAAAGCAGTCAGCCACACAATATTAGGCCTGACTGAAGGCAAACAGAGTGTGAAGAAAAAAAAACAGCCACATCTGACACCAGTAATCGATGATAGTGTAAAATCAGATGGTTTAAAAGGTTACCAAGGTTTATTGAAGCAGTGTTTTGTGGGTGATGTTCAGATGCCATTTGTGAAGAAAATGTTTTTTAGTCACATCTGACACAGTGTGACAGCGATCTTTGACAGCTTTGTCTTGCTAATACTGTGTGGGCTGTACCATACAAATGTGACTAATACATCTTAAGTGGACTAAGAGCACAACACCACATTAAAGAATCTGAAGCTTGTATACATCGATTGTTCAGTTTATCAGGTGGAATGTGGATTCCCTGGCAACACTCAACCATTTCAAATGCAATCACAATATAATGCATCTACTAAAAAATATATGCATACATATAGAAACATTATGGAGGCTAAAGTAATATACCCTGAACACCAATCAGCACATGTTCTTCGTGCCAGATACAGAGGAGTTTTTTTTAAAGAGGTGGAATTTTACAAATAAGCCTTTAGGATCGACAGGGCAGTGACTTAAATAGGACTGCAGAGCTCTAGCTCCTCGGAATCAGCATCGTCAGCTGCGCAACCCTACCTCTCCTTCCTATTATAGCTCTTGCAGTTGGTCTGCTGTACAGCAGGGCAGCTGCAGTGCTATGTGATCTGAGGGGCGCTGGGGACTCACTTCACAGAATAATTAGCACTGAGTGGAATGACCGAGAATGGTGCATCGGAGTTAAGAAAACAGACAGACTTACTTTCCAGTGGAGAATAACGCACTTGTACCTGGTTGAGTGTGCGTGGGTGTGTTAGTGTGTGAGTGTGTGTGTGTGTGTGTGTGTGTGTGCCAGGCTCATGTCGCGCACTCTGGAGTTGAAGTTAAAGGAGTTGCACTAACAAGTCCCGTCCATGCCAAAGTGTAACCATGGCTAAGCAGGACCCCAGCAAAGCGTCCTGCATACAAATTGAGGGTTTACTGTTTCACTGCTTCATGCACACAGAGCCGGTCACACACAGGCCTTTTGAACTGATTTGTCTTATATTTAACCCTATGTACAAAAAAAACCAGACTTGTTTTTACTAACCTTGTATCCGCTTCACACTGTCAAGATGAGGGCAGCAGTGTTTACAGACCGACTCTTCACTAAATAAATAAAAGAAAAGGGGGTGGCGGTGGTTACTGCAGCTTTTCTAATTCATCCGTCTTGTGGGGGCTTGCCGCTGCCGCTGCCTGCGATCACCAGCCTCGGCCAGTCGGGATGTTGCGGATTCAACGGAAGGAGGAGGAGGTGGAGGGGGATATATTTATCCTTCACTACTGCACCGCAGTGAGGGGTGGTCCACAACGAGCCCATCAGACCTTACTGGAGCGCCAAAAACACTCCGGGACAATGGTTCAAAATGAGGAGGAAATCAGTTGCATCAATCAATAGCAGCATGTACAGCACACCATACATTATCCGAGGGACACACCAGCAAACCTCTGATGGTTCTCCAGTCAAACATATGACTGATTGGGCTTGAGGAGAAGGCATAGGGAGATACCACACGCTCAAAAATGACTTATAGTGTCTTTATATCCTCTTGGCTCTGTGGTGCCAGAACAGGCTACCACATTATAAAATACCCGAGGAAGGTGGTGATTTCCCATCGTTTTCTGTCACACGTTTCCCATCATAAAGTGACATGTTTCTGAAGTGCTTAATTAAAAGCAGCTCTGTGAGAAAATACCATCTTACCAGCCTATAGTGTAGATACCAGGTGGCCTCACTCTCTATCTTCAGGCACACAAACACAAAATAAACACAGACATCTGGCTAGAAACTATAAATCTGCTCCAAACCCGGTACTAGACTGATGTGATCAAATACCAATACAGGCACTGTGCGTGTACGGTATTTTTACATTATGAGTGCAGCCTGGTATCCTCGAAGCATTTCCCTAAATTAGACACGAGGTGGCGCTCTCGACCTGTTAAAATTACACACACACACAAGCATACACACCTAAGGGTTTTGGATTACCGTCAACTATTTGCTTGGATTGTTTGACGGGCTGTTGTTTGCTCAGGAGCGGGTTAAAGCACTCGCTAGGCATCGCCATATTCAGTACACCAACTGTATTATGTTTTGAATGCATTATGATTTTATGCTTATAATAATAATAATAATAATAATAATAATAATAATAAAGAGCTATAATTTGTTGCGTGTGCCCAGCAGTAGTTACAGAGGAAAGGCCAGCTGCATGAGGTTGAGCAATGTGTTGCGGCTGAGTTTGCGCTGGCTGCCGGAGAGAATCCATCACAGACACAAGCCGCCCCCTCCCACTCCCACTCCGTGTGCCCCCGCTTCAGATCAACTCAAAATACATAAAGCCTCCATGTTGCACAGGGAATGTCGGGCCAGCAGATATGAACTGTTTGCATTAAAGTGTTAGCTAACTTTAACGTTGAACAACTTGCGTTTGGTGCATGTTTTTGGATAAGAACAACCCCCCGACGGGCTTCCTAGTGTTTTCAGCGCTGTTCCAGACTCGGCCTCACGTTTCGGATGATCGGAGCCTCTCAGCTAACCCGCTAACCCAAGCTACCTGCTAACTTCGGCTAGTTAGCAATTCACCGTCGCTTGTTTTAGGTTTTCTTATCCGCGGTCGCTGTCGTGGTTGCTCACAAAGATACTCGTGTGCAGCGATGATATTTTGCGGAGAGCCGTAAATGACAGCCATCCACTGGCGTCCATTCAGCACCGCGCTAGCTGGCTGGCTACCACCGCTGCCACAACACGTCTCCTCGGACGGCCGCCATCCTCATCTTGAACAGAGAGCTAACAGGAGCTAGCAGACGGAGCAAGCGCGATAGTACGAGTAACATTGTGGGAAACGAAACAGGAATAACCACCCGCCTAAATGGACCACATGTCCATCATAACCCAAGTTTCCAACCCGAAGGAGGAGGAAATAATATCCTTTAACCAGGAAAAAGGTATGTAAAAGTACATTAACGCTGGTGAACTAATGCTAGCTGGCTAACTACTTTTCTCGATTGACGTTAGCTTGTAGCTCGCTGGCTAGCCGCTGTAGTAGTTGAAGACACGGGTTGCCTGTTTGTGATAGTCATAGATATATAACCCTGTAAACTAGTTAACAACACACTCGTAGTAAGCAACAACTTTATCAGCTGGGTATTGTCCAGAGTAAGTTATCGGGACGAGCTCAACGTGTGTGCTGTTGAGTATGTCGACAGTGTGGTTTTATCCCTTTAACTTCAACACTAGGTTAGTCAGTTAAACCTAAAGATGACAAAGCTTCACTTCTCAATATCTGTACACTCTGCTTGTTGTGTCTCGGCTGTGTAACGGGACTAAACGATCTGATAGGTGAGTCACTGTATGAATCACGACCACAAGAAGTTCATGGTGGTTTGGTCTGAAGGGTAGCAAAAAGTTTTTATTTCTGACGAAGCATGCCCGCGGACAGATGCGAGCTGTCTGCTGTCAGTAATGTTGGATGTGAAATGTCCAGTGAATTAGCACAAAGACATGGACTGTGTGGTAAAGCCCGTGGTCCCCTCGTAGGATGCACAGATTTACATCGCTGTGCTTTTACCTGTTTTGCGTATGTAGTAATCAATGAAGCTGCCTTATCTCCGATGACTACCTTGTGTATCTTGTGTTGTGTGCCCGCCCACGTAGATGGGATCTCAGGGTCAAAATGGTTCTGTGTGCCTTCATTTTCACTTGCTCTCCATCTGTAATTGCTCTTTATTTCTCCACTCAGTCTTTTGGATGATCGGCAGTGGAGGTTAAATCTCTCCTTAAAGACCGTGGATGCTGATGTCCATTCACTCCCATTCCCGGGGCCACTCTCCACACTTCCCGGGTCACCCAGGCCCATGGGACGTGTATCAGTATCACACCTCAAACCTCAAACCTCACTTGTGGGACTGTTAGTAATATGAGAACTTCAGTCTTTCAAACACAACAATGCATTCACCTCTGAGGGTACAAAGGTGTCCCTCAGTAACTACTATGAGTTCTATGTGAGATTATAATGCAGGTATGTGGGAGTCAGGGAGAGTATCATTGCAGGTTGGGATTGGGCCCAATCTGAATGTTTGGCACTAAAACGTACGCAGATATAAGTGCATTTATTTGGTGATTGGAGGCTGTGTTGGTGTGCTGGGTGAGGTGACAGTGAAGTCATTTAGGGTCACTGGGTATGAGTGGTGCTGAAATGATGAGTCAATAAGTGGTTAGTTGATAGGAAAATTCATCTGCGAGTGGTTCAAATTAATTTAATGGTTTAAGAAACTTTCCAGTTAAAATGTCAAACAATGCTGGCTGTGGTTTATAAAAGCAGATTGTCTTTTGCTTTCCTTTCTTTCTTTTCTTTGTTGATACGGACTTTTTTTCCCTTTGGTCTTTTGGGTGTTGGTCAGAGAATGTAAGCAAATGTGAGGCATCATTTTAGGCTTGTGATGGGGGTTTTTCTTTCTACACGATTTATTAAAAGATCAACCAATTTATGGGTTGATCATTTCATTTGATCATTTAAGCGTGCAGTGAAATATTTTTTATTGTCTTGAGCTCAGGATTTGTTGTGTAGTGCTAAGTAAGGACGCACTGTAGGTCTTCTAACTTTAATGTAGGTCAGGTATCAGTGAAGTATTTTCATTCCCTACATTGTGTAAGAACAATTTAGCACATCTAATTCAGAGACAGCAGGCATACTTGTAACTTGTACTCTCATTCTGGCTGCATTTAATATGATTGTTTACCAACAGAGAAGCAGCGCACACACTCACACAGGGGGAGTTCACTGTTGTGCAGAAGGCTGTTTATTCATGAAAATCACACCTAACGTACACATGAGTAAGAGTTGTCTGTTACACAGGACACAGTTGAGTTAGAGGATGAAGTAGAGCAGTGATGTTGTTTGTTTCCTACCTCTTGCATTTTCTCTTAAACATGAGTCACACAGAATTCTTCCCTGGGGCCAAGTCAAATATTACCATCATTATAGGAATAGTAGGGCCATGAATGTTCTTCCAATGGTTCTGGAAACTGGGAGTGTGAGGCTCATAGTCATCAGCTGCGTTATGAACCAGAATCTGACAAGATTGTATTGAAAAGGTAGCACATTTTTTCTGATGCAGCAGGATTTTTAGGTTTATTCTCTGAGTTTATTGTATAGGCAGCCACTGATGATTTTACTCTCCCTCATCTATTGTAAATCACTAAACATTTAGCCCATCCCAGCAGCTGTCCTAGAGGAATTTGACAGGTAGTCTTCCATTGCTTGAACAGGCTCCAAACTGTCTGGACACAAATTGACCACCTTTGCTCTCAGTGTTCCTCTGCTGGCAGTCTTACGACATGTGCCTGCCTTTGACACTGGTTCGGCTGCCAAGTAGCAGCCTAAATATAGAATCGCTGCCCTGTTGGCCAGAGCACCGCTGACCTCGAGGCCAAGTATAACTACTTGCAAAGATGACAATGATCCTTTTTTTTTTCATTCTACTTCATACTAGGCTTTAGTTTTGAAACTTGATTTTTAAATGAATACGATACGGGCTGCGATCTTATTGAACAGTTTTTGTTCTTGTTGGGATTTCGGAGGGTCTTGCTGAAGGGGTGTTTCAACTATTTAAAGTCACCACTCCACTCAGACCTTTGCACTAGGACCATAATGAGTTTGTGACATGAATGGGCGGCTCTTACAGGATCCCTTCACCCTGCTCTGTCGTCACTGAATCCAAGGCGCTCCTCAGGCTTGATTTATGTGTTGTGGTATACGTTGAGCATTGCAGGTGTTCCATAACTTCCACTGTAATTTCTACCATATTAGTTATTGACTGTTACAGACAAGAGTTCCCTATTTGACCTCATGCATGTTAAGTATATTCAGACTTATTTCAAACGTTTGACTTGCAAATGAAAAACCTGCAGCTGCCAACTAAGTTCAGCATGGATTACTCTGTCGAAATGAGCACATGTTCAGTTGAACGTCAATTTAACTGACTGGATGTACTGTGACCTTTTGTTAAAGGGAAACTTTGCTGATTTTCAACCAGCTTTGTATCATTACAGTGTGGGTAGTATATGCAAATGAACAATGTTTAACTTCCCTCCATGTTGCCTGCACCCAAAACTCCTCACTTATTTCTCTGTTACCAGACAGACAGATTGTACTTTCTAATTCTTTGTATGCCTGCCTCCAAAGACTGACTTTTTGTGGCAAATGAGTAGGGAACCTTGGGGGCATGGGGAGATGAACTGTGTTCATTTGCATATACTCCCCACATTGTAATGATACAAACTTGGCCACAGTTTCCCTTTTAAGATCTGGCCAGCACAGGCAAATCAGAGGAGAATGTTTGATTTATTTTAAAAGCCATTTTTTAAAGATGAGACAAAAATACATTACATGGTGTTTTATTAAAAGACTTGTTGCATTCTTGATTATGATGTTTGAATCCAATGGTGTGGCCTTTCTGTGTGTAACGTTTGCATGTTTTCCTTTAATGGTCTCCCATTTTTAATGAATATATGTTATGAATGTCTGGTAACAAGTTTGAGTTGTTGTCTCTAGTAAAATAAGTGAATCAAAAGATGTGTAAATAAAATTGGGAACTATGGCAGGTTCAGTGTTTTGGTTTTTGGTGGTGGAACAAGCTTTTTGCTTAGATTGTGATTATATAGTGAGCCCTTTAAGTTATTGGAACTTGACATAGTTTGCTGAGGTAAAGATCTGTTCATGCTGGAAGCTGTCACACTTCAGAGCTGAGGCCACTTATGAAAGCTGCTTGTGTTGTAGCCAGAGTGCGTTCACAAAGATTCCTCAAACGTGTGAACATGTTGTGTTTTGAGGGGATTAAAGTGGTTGCCTCTTTATGTGTGACTTTCCAAAGCAACCTTTTTCCATGCTGTCAATAAAACACTCTTAGAACAGTGTCTTATTTGGTCCTCTCTACTCTTTGGATGCAAATATGCTTTATGTGTAATGCCAGTGGGAGTTAATTTATTTCTGTAGACTAAAGGGGTAAAGGCCTAGTGCCTGTGAGAGTACTGTGTTTACATTTGACGTAGTGGATATATGTGGAAAGCCAGTCCACTGACAGGTTTGTAGTATTATTTAGGCACATGCTCAGTGTACCACCTGCAGCAGACCAGACACAAGGCTTTTATTTTGCACTGCATATTTCGTGTGTCTCAACATCCACTCCTCCTGGGTGAAGAAAGAGGTGGCTTTTCTTGGTCGGACCCCATTTGTCACACCTACTGACAAATGATTCATAGTGTGTTTGCATGTGGACAGCCTAGTGCTGGATATACTGTAAGACCAAGAGGCTGGGTTCAATACATGTTTGGTAATGAAACCTTGGGATGTGTTCTGGGGAAGATGTGAAGAAATACCTCTTTATTAATTAAACAGACTGTACCCTCTTATAGTGTTTGACTACCCTCCATCCACCCAGGTGGGCGCTGTGTGTTTGAGGCACAGTTGTGCTCTGTGCATGACTCTGTAATCTTGGCAGTTTTCTGAGGGTCTTTGTGCAGGAATCAGCCGGTTGTAGTGATGAGTCACAGGAAGCTGACAACTGCCCCACTGTCCCAGTTTTACAGTAATGTAGAGCTGAAATGACAAAGTCCAGTTTAATAAAGGAAGTTGTGTGGTACTGATTAGGTTATTTTTGAATTGAAACCATGTTTATTATGGCAGATATGATCATCTTGCAGCATTGCTCTCTAACTTAATCTAGGGGATCATAGGGAACAGTTCGGTTATATTTTCTTCTGAGTTCTGAATTCCTAAAATAACGCATTCTGTGCTCCGGTGATATTTCCAAACAAATCTCTAAACCAGTTTATTAGTTTGGTATTTGGTGGTTGTTGCAGTGTTGTGTAAAAGTTTGGTATTTTCCAGTAGACTGGGTCTGATGGCCTTTTATACTCTGAACCCTGTAGCAGGCACCTTGTGTGTCCTGTTTTATTCCTCTTTGTCAGAAGTATGCCACTTTTTGTTTTGGAATATGGGATTTATTTTGCTTACATTACTTACATTTAAAAGAATTAAATGGAAGGGACCCAGTTTCACTCTGTTCACCAAAACAGCTGTTAATTTTGCTCATTCTTTATATTACTATACTCAACTACTCTGAAAAGGTGTATCCATCGGTCAGTATAAATAAACAAAACAATTGTTCAACAGATAAACTTACCTTTAAAAAAATAAAAATAAAAATAAATCTTCAGTAATCATCAGTAACCAATTTTTCTACACTAAACTAAACTAACTTTTTCTGTCTAAAATATTGTAATAAAATGAACTATAACACAACCAAAAACAAACATATTGAGTAATAGTCAAATACTTTGGAGTTGTACTACTCCATCGGTATTGCTTCTCTGAGTAGTTCCATGTGTGCAGGATTTTAAGTTACTTAAAATAGTCCGACTCTTCTAATGTTGTTTCCTTGTTGATGGATGGATGTATTGTACTTAACTTGTCTTCGAGCGAACGAGCTTATGTGATAAGATATAGTCGTACCCAGCACTGCGTGCCCTAGCGTGGCAGGCTGTAATTAATGTGACTGGAAGCCAGTGATAGAGGGAAATGACAGAGATCAGGGAAGGCAGAAAGTGTTTCATGTAGCCGTGACATGCTGTTACTCTGTCAGTGTCTGATACCTTTCCTGCACGCACCAGTATTTTTAGCTGTGGAATACAGAATTGAAGTAATCTTCCTAAAACAATAGTGCTACACATTCTGCCCTTTCATGACACGATATGAGGCATCGGCTGCTTCTGTGGTCTCAGGGTACAGTGGCACGCAGGACTGTTTAGTTGGAAAAACACTCAAGGAAGCTGGATTGACGTAAAAATAGTTGTTGTATTTGTAAGTTTGTCGTCCTAACTAATACATTGTGCCCTAGCTTGTTTGAAGGCCTTTGCGATAGGTGTTCCTCAGTGTGTTCAGTGTTTCCTATGACAAATGTCTGCTGGGTATTTGTTTAAGGTCAGGAGCACAAAGTGGCACAATATCAAGAAGCCAAAAGACATGACATAATGCTATTTGCTCTTCGCTGGTCTTCAGTTGCAAAAGCATTCTGCTTGTGTGAGCCGAGGGGTGAGCAGGGGGGAGACTAATGGGTGGAGAGGAATGCAGCCTTGTATAGGCTCTGCGGGGGCTGAGGGCCTCCCACCTCCTTCTCCCGTCGTCTCTTGTGCATGTCCAGGCTGCTTCAGTCACTCACCTGCCAGCTGAAATATGGGAGGGGAATCATAAGCAAGCCTTCAAAATGGTGACTTCTAGGCCAATCCGGTGACGGGATCCACGACAGGGCAAAAAGGAGGAGGGTGGAGGGAGCAGTGTCTAACTTGTCACTATTAATAAAAGCTCAGTGTCTGATTTAGGCCCCGCTCTGTAGTCCTGGAATGAGAGGCGATTTGCAATCAGAGCAGAGCACGCTCTGAGCTGTCGCTATGTGTGACTGATGAAGTCACCCAGCCAGCTAAGTTATTTTCTGATCAGTGGTTCTGCCAGGCCGGGCCAACAAAACCAACACTAATGCCATTTAATTACACTGTCAAGGCCTCACCTATTTTTGTAATTCAGTGTAGCTCACACCGCTGTGGCCACTTGTGCAAATTGTAATGAACATATAACAGTTTGTTCCCAGTTATTCCAGCGGCATCCCCACTCAGCATGCAAATAACCAAGCAGAAACGCTTCCTAGCTTCAGCCCGCTCCATTTTTATGACAGAATGTTAGATTTGCATATCCACTTGTTCACCCTCTGCTCTCCCACCCCCTCCTGTTGTTTTGACAGCGTCCCAGTCGAACAGCAGCCTAAAGAAGCAGAGGAGCCGGGGCATCTTCAGCACATTCTTCTGCTGCTTCCGCAACTACAATGTGGAACCGCCAGCCACCACCAACACCAGCTCCCTGCCTCCACCTGTTGAGGAGAACGGATCGCCTCCCAAGGTGGGCTGCTCCTCCATTAAACACATGCTATTCCATTGTGTCCCTCTTTATCTCTGGGGGACTTTTTTTAGCCTCTTTTTTTTGTTCTCCTTCCTTCCCCTCACCCTGTTTTTGTATGTGTCTGTGTGTGTCTATCTCTTGTGTTGTAGTGTGACCAGGTCGAGGTCATCCCTGTCCCTAGTGTATGTATTGCCTTTTTTTTGTCTTTTCCTTTGCATGCAGGCTGAGTGGGCTGGTGCTGGCACATCCTGTCTGTGTGGGCTCCAGTTCTCCTCAGAGAGCTATTGCTCTTCTACCGTACTGCGGTTCATTTTCAGCCGATCGTAGCTCTGGCTGTGTGGAAGGTGTATATGCACCTATGGGTTTAAATGGCGCCTCAGTGCCTGATCTGCATGAGTGACACTTGGTGGTTTGTATGCTTTTGAAAATACTGTGAGACTAACTGTCTAACAAGTTAAAGTATAAACCAGTTTCCTCAGGTGCTTCCAGGCAACAAGTAAATCCATTAATTGTACTACTTATCCATGCAATTGAATAATATTAGTGAGAGTTCAGCTCTAATGGGTGAAACTAATTCATCCCATCACTAAATGAAGGAACTCCCGTGATCTGGTTATCTGGTGGTCTGACCAACATAGCGCTCAAATCACCCATCAGTGACTACGTGAAGTCTTAAGATCCATCAAAAGTGAATGGATTTTTTTAGTAGAGCACTGTTCCTGTACTGGAGCAAACTTCCTGCATGATTTCATCCTTTCACGTTTACACACGACTTTGACGTTTAATGGCATTTTCATATGGTTTAAGTTTGAGTGATTTCAATGAAACTAACAGTACTCTACAGCAGCAGCAGCAGTAGCTAACCTTTGCATGGCCTTTGTCTGTGAGAATATGTGAAAAGTTTTATCTATCTCCATAGATTTGAGAATCTAGGGGGATTTAAGACAGCGATACTTTCTCTGAGTAGGTGGCTATAGCAGGGAAATGTCTGCTGTTGAATAATTCCATAGGGTGTTATTTGAAGCAATAGGTCCATTAAATGCAATTCCAGACATCGCTTTATGTCAGCCGCATTGTCACCCATGGAGATGGGTTGGCTCTTCCTAACATGGTGTTGGCTTTTCTGCTCAGCCTGGCACAGTAATTTATGCAAAGTATATGTTCTTTATCTCTCTCTCACCGTCTTTCTCTCTCAAATACTCTGTCTCTCGCCATGTATCTGACACTATCTGCCTTGTCCCCCCCAGCCACCAGCCAAATATCTCCTACCAGAGATGATAATATCTGACTATGGAAAAAAGTGTGTGGTGATTGACTTGGACGAAACACTTGTCCACAGCTCATTCAAGGTAAGAAGAGACTAAAACTCAGAGGTTTACTGTTGATGGTGTGCACAGTTCTGCAGTTGTCAGCTGTCAGTGTGTGAGCTGGTTAAGGCCTTCTATGTTTGAAAGATATAGTCACCAGTTGGTGTGACAGTCTAAATCTAAAAAATCCTAACTTTAGCTACCCTGAAAACAGAAGTACATTTTAATTTTAGAATTTACCTACATAATTGTAAAGCATACTGTGTGTATATATACCTTGCAGTGAGAATAATACATATTCTATATATCTGACGTTATCTTTACCTTTTATATCTAAATCTCAACCAATAACCTGCAAGAAGTCAAAGCGGTGTCAAATCCATTTAGATCACAGTGTAAACAAAGTCAGGAGAGCAGCAGGTGGTGGAGGATGTGATGCAGTAACAGCAGGGGCAATATTACAGTCCTGATTGTGCACAAAAAAATAGGATGGTAATAAGGTGGCTGATGTTGGAAACCAGCTGCAGGTAATACAGTGGTCACATATAGAAATTTCGGGGACGACCACCTTGTTGCCTGTTTAGTTCTGTTACTTAAGAGGTTGCAGAAGGAAGGAGATGAGGAGGGATTTGGAAAATAATGAATTTAATAAAAAATGTATTAATGTATGCATTCTATTTGTTTGACTGTTGTGTATTATCTGCTTGCCGCACACCAGGAAACCTAATAAAAGTTTAAATTGCACAAATATATATATGCGACCTGCTCTGTGCTCCATAGTCCTACTGACCATCAGGAGCACTGTGAGAAATCACTTTGATTATGCACCAGCCCACATCCTTCTCCTCCTTAACATCCTCAATAAAGTTCATCTGTTAGTTGAGGTTTTGCAGCAGAAACTAGCGATACAGTAGGGATAATATAAGCAGGGTTTGGTTGGCTGCATATTTAGTTATATTAGATCTTTTGTTGAAACATTTTGAACTTTTCATGAAGTCGATGTCTTTGTGAACCGACCAATCACAACCTGGATGGTGCGGGACATGATGTGCTACAGTAAACTTGTTAATAAACTTGTCTTTAAAATCTTAATTAATCTAGTTTACACACAATTAGTGCATGGTAATTATGTTAAATATTGTAATAAAATTAACAATAATGCAAAAAACAAATATTGTGAGTAATAGATACAGTTTCAGTTATACTACTGCTTGTTGAACTCATTGTTATGCACAAATGATAATTGACAAGTAAGTGCTTAACAATTATAGATGAGAGACTAACCATCATTGTTAGTAGTGCTAGTAGTGTAGCTATATAGTATACTGTTACATGAAATTATAATGAATTGCAAAGTTTCAGTGTTCCTAGCATGACCTCTGCTGATCAGTTGTGGCACTACACCAGTTTTGAATGACCCTGATATGCTATTGTGTTTCTTCACACAGCCTATCAGCAATGCTGATTTTATTGTTCCAGTGGAGATCGATGGTACCGTTCATCAGGTATTGTACACACACAATAAAAAGACATCTTTAATCAAGTATACCTTTTTAATTAGGGGCAAGAGTTCCATTTATGTGAAGATCCTGAAGAGAATGGCTGTGATCTAGTTCAAGTAATCCAGGATAGGCTGTTTGTATCCTGGTAGGCCTATTCATGATTACTTGCACTGGGTGGCAGCCGCTGGACAGAAAGAGGAGGACATCTAAACCGTGAGTGAGGACGATATCTTTGATATCTTCTTCACCAAGATTTTTGATAATTCAAGAAATCCTGTGTTCTTGTACGTAGCACTGCACTGTCTTAATGCTGCTATGAATCACTGACGGTTATAATAAATGTTGCTCCTCTCACATTATATACTTTGAGTGGTGTGTTTGTCTGACACTCATGTTACATCATATATTGTTTTTTTTCCTAACCTGGTCTTAAATCTGCTGTGTGTCTCTCAGGTGTATGTGCTGAAACGACCCCATGTGGACGAGTTTCTTCAAAAGATGGGAGAGCTATTTGAATGTGTGCTTTTTACAGCCAGTCTTGCCAAGGTGTGTTGAGACGCAGACATGTTTTCTATTCTGACATGTTTTGGTTAAGAGGCAGCGACTGCCATGGAACAACATTTTCTAGTTCCTGTTTTGCGCTGTATTTATTTTTCATCTGCTCTTGCTGTCTGAATGTTCACACTTCCTCTGCTTCGCTCTCCATCTGTGTCTTTTGCATCTAAGCCAATAATGCCATGGGTAAGTTTGATGAATGACAGAAATTACTGGGTTAAGGGCCTGATGTTTCGGTAGTGTCAGATGTTCCTCATGCTGCGTTAAAAGCTAGGTGTCAGTTTTGCTTGTTCTGTCGTAGAGTAGAGTTTTCCTGAGGCATCTCTCCTGTCAGGTAAACACCGCTGTGAAGGGTGACCTGCTTTGCTTCCTTTTGGAATAACTGTGTAGTATTTGCAAGTGGTTTTTTAGCCCTCTAGATCAGACATATGACCACAAAGATTTGCATCACAACATACAATTAGATTTATTATCTGCGGTTTTTATAGTTGTGAAATCCATGTCTAATATTTGTTTTCATAGCAATGTAACGTGGCTCTGTGTGTGTTTGACTTCGACAGTATGCAGATCCTGTGGCAGACCTGCTGGATCAGTGGGGCGTGTTTCGAGCACGACTCTTTAGAGAATCCTGCGTTTTTCACAGAGGGAACTATGTCAAAGACCTCAGCCGGCTGGGACGAGAGCTCAGCAACGTCATCATTGTTGACAATTCACCCGCCTCTTACATTTTCCACCCCGAAAATGCTGTGAGTTCCTAAACCACTAATATATTTGTCACAGTAAGAGGCTGCTTCTGTTCTATAACAACCTTGCCACTAACGAGTTTTAGGCTCCCATTGTTTGCTACTTTGATATATAGTCCATTATCTTAAATACATTTTGTATTTTACTTTTCTTAACATGACTTTAAATATACTCACAAATGTAGTCAACATAGTTTTAATGAGGATAAGGAAAACATGGTGCTGGTATTGTTTAATCTGTCCCAAGCTCTCTCACCTCGCTAGTGCCAGCGTTGCATTTTGCTCGATATAAAGAACAAACTCGTCATTGCCCGTTGTTCCCATAGACTGTAAAAAAACAATAAATAATGTAGAACTTCTATGCGCAAGGAAAGGGGCAAAGATTTGCATGTCCACCCAGGAACCATTGAGCTGGGGCCGATAAATTCCTGGGAATGAGAACCAGATGAAAGACAATAGCCAGATGTTAGTGGGTGTTTGTGGGTCCAGTGTAAAAGGGGCTTTGGTGATGCCACTTGGTATTAAATAAAAGCTAACTGCAGGTGGTTTCCCCGTCTCCCAAGGTCCCTGTCCAATCCTGGTTTGACGATATGAATGACACAGAGCTCCTGGACCTGCTGCCTTTCTTTGAGGGACTCAGCAAAGAAGAAGAGGTTTACGGAGTCCTGCAGAATCTGAGAGGCAGGTAGCAGGACACACCACAGCGCCGCCCGCGCTCTCCATCCTCGTCTCTGTTGATCTCCGCTCCTTTCTACAGCCACATCTCTCAGACTCAGGCAGATCCTCCCACACGCGCCCCTCTTGTCTCTGCCCCAAGGGGACGCCTTGGAGTCTCACTGTGGAAACATTCACGAAAACCCTTCTCTCCTCATCACCTGGTGACTGGCTGCCTTCTGAGTGCCATCAGAAAAAACCAAACACTAAATATCCCAGAAGCACTGTGTTTGACAAAAAAACACACCAGAAAGTGTACAGAGCGTCCTAAGCTGATAATATTGGGGACAAAATGCTAAGAGGAATGAACTCTGGTCTTTATTTTCAAACCAACAAAGTTTTACTATTCTGCTTGTTTTAAAACCAAAAAAATCCCCCAACAACTTTTTTTTTCTGAAACTCCTTTTGTGGTACCACACAAAAGTCTGGAAAGATTTTGTCCTCGTATTGTTGCTATGCAGGCAGTTTCTGGTAGTAGAAAGGACTGTGATTCTCTTTTCTTACTGAATGAAGTGCCTTGTGTGAATGTTGTTTATATGGGGAGGTATTTTGTACACGGCATATTTCCAGAGTACTTCAGTCTTTTCACACACAATATGCTTTAAGGTGGACACAGAAGTATCTAAATATAAAAGTTTTACTTTAGGTTTTTTGATCATCAAACGCTGGGTAAATGTCTCCATAGTATTCTTTTTTTTTCCTGGTATGCTTGTGCCATTATATAGATGTGACTTTGTTTCTTTCTGCTTTCATTATATGTAGAGATAGTTAAATTGTTTTAGGCAAAGGAGTACGTTTGCAATTGTGAACCTTATGCCCCACCTGCAAGTACAGTAGTTCTTTGCGTTTGATAGTTTGATCTGAAAGCTCAGATAAAATTGTGCCATTTGTTTTTTTGTCTCTCATGTCCCCCCCCCCCCC
>NW_023339796.1:19196273-19202880 GCF_004916995.1 Morone saxatilis | reverse complement strand
CCCCCCCCATCTAATTTGATTATTTGCCAAATAAGGAAATTATTTTTAACAGGCTTCATATCTTTAACAGGGATTCAGCTATAACTGTTAAACCATTAGTAGAAAGTATAGCATTATAGGGTATATTATTTTGACAAATAGTTGTCAAATACATTTGTATGTTTTTAATGTTATGAGGTCCTCATTTGTCATGTCATGCTTATCATATGGCTAGCTTTTAGCCCACATTGTTTTCTCTTTACTTTTTTTTTTCTTTTGGCGCACACGAGTGGTGGAGCTTCATCCTTCGGGGATGATCTTTCTGAAGAGTTGTACACAGTTGCAAAGGTATCCCTTTTGTTGTTTCAAATGGTCTGGGATTTTACAGTAAATGGGTCGAGTGCCATGTTTTTATTCTTTCACGAGGACAGTGTCTTTAGGGTATATAGTTTAGTGTCGGGTCAGGTCTGCACAGCGTTAAAATGGCACCATTCTCGTTATTTACATACAGTGATGGCCCGCTCTCGTCTAGTCCTGGTGTAAAACCAGCGGAGACTATGTGTGGTGTTTACCTTCCCAGACTCTTTTTAACTGCTCTTCACCTCAGTGCCTACGTTTTGAGAGGAGCCACAAAACCGAATGCTGCAACATTAGCTACCATGGCAATAACCTTTTCTGGGGGAGTTTCCATACCAAGTGTTTGGTTTGGGTGTCTAGAGCACTTGATGCAGCTAGCCATTAGAGGTTTGGTTGACCGTAAAGGCTGGCTGATTATCACAATGACTTTTAGGGTTCATGATAGAACTTTCAAACCTTAATTTTTGCTTCATTTGATCAAAAACTGGAAATACACATTTTACTCCGTCAGTCATTTTAGAATAGCATTTAAATTATTAGAATGTCAAAATGATTTTTGAGTTAAAATACTGAAAACAACTTGAATGTTGCTTGGTATATTTCAGCAACAGCAGCCAAACAACCTTGTATAGTGAACTACATTGCCATAGTTATCATAGCTTTTGTTGTGAAAGAAAGTAAATAAAAGGACGCCTTCCAAACCTACAGATGGGTGCTCAGTCCTGGCCCATCCAGACAGCCTCCAGATGTTAGGGGCCAGCTCTAAATGGAACACTACTGGGGCACTGCAAAAGGACTGTGAGGAACCTCATCATGGCATTGACGCCTTACTGCCTGTGGAGGCACAAAGCAATGTTTCTTCATTAATTCCGAGGTCACATCTACACGTTTTAGCGTTGTCTCATTAGTATTTTCTTATGGAGTGTGAACACGGCTCGGCCATATATGTAGACCATATATGGTCAGGTGAATTAACATTGTGAGACAATAAAATAAAGCAATGAAGCGTGAAGAAGCTCTGTGGTCCCATCAAGGGATTGTACGCTCCAACAAACCTCATTTGCTTTATTGCTTGGTTTATGGTTCATGATGTTACATTAAAAAGACCTACACTACTTCATAATTTCCAACTATTTTTTATTTTATTTTATTTTTTTCAAGTTGAAAGGCTGCTGCTCCTTCAGGCGTATTGAAATATTTTCTTTCTCTTGCATAAGCATTTGTGTCGGTGGTTTCAGTGCAATGTCCTTTTTATAAGAAGTGTTCGGTCGACTCTTCTCAAATCTCAATGATTACCTTTCGCTGAAAAATGTTGTTTGTATCATTGTGATATTTTTCTACCTAACGTTTGTCAGTATTTGGTTTGAAAAGTTGCATATTACATCCAGCTTTTTCTCCTCTTCCTTTCAGATCTGTAATGCCCCTCTTTCTTGCCTTTGGTGAGAGTTCTCAGTCAGGTCTCGTCTTTCCTATCAGGGGACGTGTGTGTGTGCGTGCGTGTGTGTGTATGTGTGCACAGGCATCTTGTTTGTGCTTCCTTACAGTGTTTCTTTGTGTATCACCTCACTCATTATCACACATTCATCATTTTGTATTGATTTAACACCAAAGTTCTACAACACTTGAGTTCAAGTCACTGTGCTTTTTCTTGTTTGTTTTTTTTGTGGGCCAGATTATTCACATTTTGTTTTTCTTTTAGAAACACTTGTCGGTTCTTGTTGGCTTACTTTGAGTGTTGGCAGTGTGTTGTCATCCTGAGCATCAGTTTTTTCTTTCTTTCCATAATAAAAGGCTTCATTGAAACAATTTTGTCATGTCTATATTTCTTTCATACAAATGTCTGATATTGGACATGAGTTAAGGCCAAAGATCATCTCTTCAACCTGGTGTGACTGACTTCCTGTACCTGATACGGTCTATTAACTCAGTCATGAGAGAGAATGATACTGTGTTCTGTTAGTATATTTGACAGTGAACTGATTAATTTCTTTTATCATTCATTTCTTTCCAGACAATAAAGCACATTTTTATGGAGGAATGTTGCTTGTCTTCTGTCAGCAGACTAATGACAGCTAACTCGGTCTTTATTTAGCCTAAATGAGCTGGGATATTACCTCAGTTCTCCAGTACAGCCAGCGAGGAACAAGCTGTAAACCCAAAACTGACACACCTTTTACTTTGATATGGAGAACTACAAACAACAAACTGTTAGCACACCGTTTCCTATTTACACATTCAGCAGATATGGAGAAACATTAGGATTAGTTTGGACCTGAGCAACAAGTCCAATATTAACACTTTTTAGCTTTTCTCACTTTTCTGCTGCTAAATGCTCCACTATATCCACCAGCTAATCACTAAGCATGTTTTTATTAGTTTGATAGGTTTAGATTTGTTTATTACAATACAATCGCTTGTGTTGGCAGATTTGACCAAATTGTCAGACTAAAACTAAACACATTTCCTGTATATATTTATTTTAGTACACAATATGCTTTCAGTTTTTTTTTTCTAAGTTGCATTTTTATTTTAGTTGACTAAAATGTTTTTTACACCTAGTTCTCGTTAGCTATAATAACCTTGTTTCACAATAAATATATTAACTATAGTTTATACTTGAAATACACAAAACGGTAAATACAATTACATTAGTCAGTGCAGTCTGACCTCCTTTTGATTGTTGTACTGACGCTCTGTGTACCAAGGGTGTGTCCGTCCATAGTTCACTAGGTAATGATTTTATTCTGTAGAAAGGCGGCAGTGATAAGACCGATACAATTACCACCAGGTACCACTGGATGAGAAGAATTAATATTTGGTTCATCTCAAAAGTCTTGCGTGATTACAGATAATGTTCATCAAAGTACAGTGTCTGGGGGGGAGGGGGAGACGGAGACTGGTGTTCATGTTTGAAACCTTTATCTTAATCTTGATTTACAAAAAGATAAAGAAGTAATTGTGATGATGTCACATGAAAAAATAATATAATTGATGACTAAAAATATTACTTGACAAAGCACATTGTTTTTTTAGCTTGCGTTTCTCCAAAATTCATAAATGGTCATCTGAGTAAAAATATTTAAATAGACAATACATTAAACGACCAGAAATGAGGGACACAAGCTTTAAAAAAAATCCAATCTTAAACTAAACATGGTAAAACACTAGTGCAACTCATACAAACCAATTTAAACAATTTGCGTCTACAGTCCCTGTAATGTGACATATGGAGCATTATAAAGTCTAGCAAACCCAGTTTACTAACTAATTTACAGTTGCAGATGAAGACTTCAACACACTACTGTCCCTTGAGAAGAATGTTTTACAGCAGCTGCTCAAACTACTGCAATCAAGCCAATCAGATAATTATGAACTAAAGCTATAGATCCAAAACAAAGAATTAAAACCAACTAAAACATGGCTGTGTAATGGAGGTCCCTGCAGAGGCGCATTCCAGTCGATGATGTTTTTACTCAGCATCGAGGACCATGATGTGTATAAAGAGTCCAGCTGAAGGGAGAACGTCTCCGTTCTTATTGAGCAGAGGCACGTGTCTGTATCCTGTGTGGGAACACAAAGAAAAAAGGAGAATATGAAGAGCTCTTTGTGCACAGTGTGAATTGAGTTCTCTATGCTCCACCACAGAAGGGATAGTTCCTGTCTGTTCTTTTATGAAGTGTGAAAACAAAGAACTATCAGTGGTTTTACATCATCTGGTTACAGAATAGTAAATATCCGCTGCCAGTTGCTGAGCTTACCCATTTTTAAGCTGTTGAATGGAAGTGTGAACTGTCCAACAAACTCATTATCGGACGTGGTGTCATGGTCCTCAACGGCGAAGCGCACCATTGCAAGGTCTGGCACGTACACATTGAACTGGAAGTTTTCGTTCCACGTTGGGTTAAAGCCTTAAACAGAAAGGAAGAAATATGCCGTCAGTAACTTTATGTTAGGCAACATTGATTTCTGATGTTCACATTCCAGGAGTTACTTGGTGATCCTTTAACCTGCCTCGTCTGCTTGTGCTTTAAAGGCTTCCCACGTTTCCCAGAATGTGTTTAGACAACCCCCAGAGGGCGTGAATACATAAGTTGTATCCAGCTGCAGGTTTTACACAATAAACACAGATACACAGTGTAGGCAGAGCCAGTACACAAGCTTACAATTCACTCAAAATGCTACGTGTGTTGTGGGCTGCATTGCATTCTGGTCTATCGAGGCTACTACTGGTAGAGACATGTTCTACACACCATGGCTCTACATGATCCTGAAGTTGTGCCAAATACTGATGTTTGTCTTTGACTTTAGCTAGCTGAAACATGTCAGGACTGCATTGTAACTGTGATCAAAACAAAAATGTTGCATCTAGAGCTACAATGATTAGTCAATGAATCAATTATTTGACAACTATTAAATTAATAACTAACTATTTTCATAATTTATCAATCGTTTAGAGTCATGTCAATGTCCACATTATCTGATTGTAGCTTCTCAAATGTGAATATTTTCTGGCTCCTTTAGTTCTCTATGACAGTAAACTGAATGTTCAAAAATGAGACATTTAAGGACTTCAAGTTCGGCTTTGGAAAACAGATCACTGTTTTTCAGTATTTTACGGAACAACTAATCGATTAATCGAGAAAATGACCGACAGATTAATCGATACATAAGTAATACTTCACCCCTAGTTGCATCAGCTATATTCAGGTAATAATCTACTAAGTATAAAAAAGTATAAAAGAAGAAACCAGTTTTTGCTTCATGTTCAGGACTAGATTGAAAAATTAAAGTAAAGTACAAACGGACACATATAGTAATTGAAAGGAAAGGTACCATTGTTATCAACAGGATTGGTCTCTTTTTCAGCAACATCATCCGGCACTCCGTACACCTGCACTTTGACCAGCGGGTCCACAATGGACGATTTCTTCTGGTTCACTTTGGGAAGCTGCTGGGCTGATATAACCTGATGACAGGTGGGGGACACGTCATGTCACAGATAAAAGATCGACTGGGAACAAGAAAACTAGTCAGTGTGTCAGTGTGCAAAACACTCAACCATGACATGCAGCGTCTTGTGCTTCAGCCAGTCTCCTCGGGTCAGGGTGATGGGGTCAAACTCGGTGCCTCTGTCCCTCATGTAGGCTGGTTTCAGGATGTAGCCGTTCTTTCCGTTAACCAGGAATCTGCCCTGGTTAACATCCATGTCTGGGCAGGATGTCTGGAAGTTTAAGGCCACTGAAAAGGAATAAACAAAATGACAATGATGAATCCAAAGTAAGAAGCTGTCTCCCATTAGTTAGATGTCAAGATTGTTGTTGTTGAACCATTGGTTCATTGGTTCCATTATCAGACAGCACTGTGTCAGTATTATGTACCAATTTGGCAGCCGGCATTCCACAGAGGCACTGGGTTGTAGTTGGAGGAGTCGGTCCTGATGCCTGCTGGATAGATGCGGCTCAGCTTGTCCACATTGTGACGGACATAGGCATTAGCTGCAGAGGACACACCGAGACAGAGGAAGAGAGTTATCTACTGACCGGACTCATCCGCAGGAGGGGGAAACATTGTGTGTGCAATATAGTGACCACACGACAACAACTGGTGTCAGGCCTGACTTGAAATGATTGAATCAATTTTGTTTCCCCAACTTTTCAGTAGATATTAATCAAAATAGCTAAGATCTTAAATGCTTTAGAGAAAATGAATTCTCATACAAATAAACAATTAGTTATGTATAAAATATAACTTAGTAATACTGGTAACTAAGATAAATCTCGACCCTGAAAAAACTTGACTGAATTTAGCCTGAAGTCTTCCTCACCCGACTCCTCTGCCAGCGTCAAGGCCTTTCCCTCGTTGAAGGACGACATCTCGTAGAAGCTCTGGTTTTTTCTTGCGTCCTCAAAGCCGTTGAAGTGGACGCTCTTACAGTAGATCACCATGTCGGACAGCCCTTTGGCCATTTTCAGCTTCTTTTTCTGCTACGTGGTAAATGGAAATTAAAGAAATGTGTGCTAATGCTAAAAATGTGTTAGCTGAGATCCATTTTTCTATTGACTCTTCTTTGATGTGACCACCCACCTTGCTTTGGTTTTCCTTCTTCTGTTCCTCCTCATCTTCGTTATTTGACTCTTCCTCCTCCGTCACATCCGTGTCATCAGCTGCTTCCGCCTCAGCAGCAAAGCTGGCCTCCAGTTTGTTTAACCTCTTCCCTTTGATCAGGAACTTCCCCTTCAGTTCCTGGAGGTATGTACACACACACACACAC
>NW_023339796.1:19176894-19196173 GCF_004916995.1 Morone saxatilis | reverse complement strand
CCTGTGAGTGGCATCTTCACAACCATCCGTCATAAAAATATAAAATCTACCTGTAGATACGAGTGGGTACAAACCTCAGGAGATGGGAATTCTGTGGGCATGCTATCCCCCAGGGGGGAAGTGACGAGTGCACTGCCCAGGATGGATCTCATGTGGTGGGACATGACTTCCTGCTGCTCCACGCTGCAGTGGTTCTCCAAGGAGAGGATAACTGGGTAGTCGGATGTCTGGGGACGACCATACGGCATAAACACATCTCGTACATAGAGTGCTAATGGATGTCTTATGATACTGGATAATACTGGATACTAAACACACCTTGAAGGCATACTCTTTGATGGCTTGGATCGCGTCTCTGAAGAGGATCTTAGAGGTGAGTGTGTAGCCGTGGTAGATCACTGGCTCATCATCTGATCCGTCCCAGCAGTCCAGCTCCACACAGCGGCAGCCCTTCAGCAGAGCCCTGACAGAGTCACAACCAGCATTACTGACTGGACTACGAAAAGGCTACGTCAAGCCAGAGGGCTGTTGTTAGTAAACATCAGATGGTTAAAATAATAGGGGTGTAACCGTATGCGTATTTGTCTGCCTCAGTTCGATGTGACCTATGAACAACTAATGTCAACACAGAAAGTTTTGGCAGTGCACCAGTTGTTGTCTGTCAGCTGTAGCATGCTAGTCGGCTTATCCGGGCGAGTCAAGCTCAGTGGGCAGTGATTAGAGTCAAACTGTATGCCAACATTGTTCAAATGAAGTCAGGTATGTCTGTGGAAAAGTCCCAGCTAATGCTATAGAGTGTCTGTCGCTGCGGATATGAGACCATGCTCGGCCGTGGAGAATACAAAAAAATTTATTTTCTAATTTATTTTTTGTTTTTGTTGCAGCCCACTGAGAATTTACCGAACTGCAACTCCAAAACAGAGGTAGATACTGAGGTGTACCCTTCCACCCCTATAATATAACCAGTAACTTCTTTACAAAAAGATCCATATTGTGATGAATTGGTCTCTGTGCATCAAGCATTTACAGAATACAGGACATTAAAATACAATTAGTCTATAACCCTAATCATCCAAGACATTGTTGCTGACCTCTTTGCACAATCACAGGCACAAACTGACATCCTGCAGCCCTCAGCCTCCCCCCATTGGGATAGAGAGATACGCAGAAACCTAAAGTTGGATTAATATCTGCACACTGCAGTGATTTTATCAGTACTTCACAGGTACAGCAGGTGAATTCAAGACTTCAAGGACAGATTCATAAAAGCTGAATGAAAGCTGTCACCTGATATAAGCCTCCGTGCTGCTGGGCCCTTTGAGCTGATCCTCCATGAGATAGGTGTTGTGCGAGGAGGAGATGAAGTAGTGGTTGAGGGGATGGCTCATGTCCTGGTACACCTCTCTGTGATCGGAATTGAGGACCAAGGCGTCCGGATTGTGCAAGTACATGAGAAAACCATCTTTGGACAGCAGCTTTTTCTGCTTGGCTGAAGGAACACAAAGACAAGGCAGAACAACAGTGACCAGGGAGCCGCTCATTTATCCAACACAAAGGGTGTGAGTGAATAATGTCTCTCTTAAAGGATCTGATTACCCCTGTGCTAACCAGGGTTCAAACACAGAAGGTGTGGAACCCTACTGAGTTTGTGCTTGTCTATTAATATTTGTTGTCTTTGCTTTAAGCCTTGCTGAAAAGATGGTATGAATCAGTGAGTTATGTTCTGCACCTCTTTGCATTAAGTAAGCAGTCCGTCTTCAGCTGTGGTGTATGTACATGTATGTAAAGCTCTGCATGTAATAAATTATGTATCATTAAGACCACAGACAACACTGAATAGACTGGTCATTGTATATTGCATGTAGTAAAAGTTAATCTAGAAAATTAATACCAAGCTCTAGCCGTCATCAAAAGGCCTGTTTTAAGCGATTAGCTGTTTTGCCAACATGGTATTTGACTTGGAAGATATGTCGTACATCTGTCATCTTGACTTGGCAGAAAAGTACCAGTCAGTGCACTTCCCGTTTTTGTTTCGTCCACACTTTAAAGGCGCTTCTGTTTCATCAAAATGTATTCACCAGAGCAGAAAATGAAACAATAAATGAGACTTCTGGCTTTAGAGGTATTGTTAGGCTTATTTTTTTTTTTACTGTGGTCAGGGCTAGGCTAGTTTCCTCCTGCTTCCTGTCTTTATGCTAAGCTAAGCTATTCGCCTCCTGCATGAGAGAGGTATCAATCATCTAACTCCTTGCAAGAAAGAAAACAAACTTTCTTTACATGTCAACCTATTCCTTTAATCCAGGACCAACCCACAGAGCAGTACACATTCAGAAACACTGCTGTAAATAAACTAGAGTTAGCTCAAAGGTTATTTAATATCTGCAGTCCATGGAATATACGATCTCACAGACCAAATGTTTCCCTTTTTCTCAACACTGGGTCCCTGATGTTTGGACAGAAGATTGATGCCTCACAGCTCATATGACGGCCATATTATGAGTACAAAGAGGAAGACAAGAGAGGCTCTTTTTGCCCTGAAGCTCAAAAGACTAAAAAAGGTCTCTGCATAAAGAGAGCTCCTGTTACTGCACAGTGGATTACATCTCAAATCTCCTACTACTGATTCAGTGTCAGTTACAAAAGTTTAGGAAATGAAAGAAACACATCACCATCCAGCATGATTCAAGATCCCAAAAATAAATACAAAGCAAAATACAATAAATAGCTAAAATAAGAGTATCACAGCCCTGCTGGTTTTCAGTGGTTTACACCAGGACTGAGAACCACAGCTCTACCACAATAAGCACCAACCTGAAACATAAACATGTTATTACAGATGAGGTACTGACCATTTTCATCTGGCTCGCACTTCTCGATAATCTGGTGTGCGTCAGCCAGTGTGGCTTTCTCTCTCTGTTCTTTCATCAGGAATTCCACCAGGTTCTCTGGACTCATATAGCCCGTCGTTTTAGCGTACTCTCCGAAGATCACGTCGATTTCCTCCCGATGGGTCAACAGGTCATAGAAATGTTTTATTTCCTCTCCAGCCAGGTATCCAGATTTTGATTTGTCACATTTCTGTATGATAGAAACGTAATATGAAAGAGTATCCTTACATCCTCATGTATTACAACATATCTGCTCAGAACAATATGGGGTCTTAGGGGTGGGGGTTATTGTGAATACTTTATCATCAAAATGTGACTTCTTTTCGTACAACCTTTCAAACATCAGGCACATGCAAACACATATAAAACAAAACAGGACAAAACAACACTTTCATACAACTGTGCTGGGGGCCAACTTTTGTCAAAAGACAACAAAACTGAATTGACATCTGCTCAGTTAATCACATTTATTTCTTTTAAATTCAAATTTCAATCCATCAGTTTTAGCAAAGAGCTATTGTTAATTACCACATCGGACCTACTGGGCTTATTGTTAAAGATCGGTCATCGTTAGTGTTCTTTCTGCCTCTGAGCAGAACGGATTCAGTTTAGGGTGCGAAGGCTTAATTAGTATTATTATGTTTAATTAAATTACATAACTGACCATGCAGCAATGATAATCTGTTTTACAGCTCTTAGGGATATCTACCATTAACCTTCATCATTAAAAAGCTCTTAAACTCACCTTAAAGAGCATCTCTGCGTAGACGTCGTCCACTTCAATGTTAATCAGACGCATGAAGTTCTTCACCTCTGACTGACTCAGCTTATCATCCTCGTTCTTGTCCGCCTTCCTCAGGCAGCTGAGGATCCAGCTGAAAAGTTTTTAATGTAAGGAATGGATATGTAATGTCCATTCTTATCTTATGGGCCCTTGGGGTAGCTAAGGACCAATACCTAATAAATATTTAATAATTAGCTTAGAGCCCCCTCAGTGTAACCCCAGTGTAACTATCATGATAAGGATACTGCTCTGTCTTCTGCTGGAGGGTGAGTTTGCTCATGTTGGAGAGCATCTTCTGCAGGCTGTTGACCCACTGCTTGGCCTCCTCCTCCGAGCTGGCGATGAGGTCCAGGTTCTTGCGGCGGGCCTTGAACATGATGGAGAAGCAGCGGCCCTCCACCTGCTCCCCTGTGTACTTCCTCAGGCCCTCTGACTGACGGCCCATTCGCACCGCTGAGATGTCATCAAGTGAAACTGGACAAAGGAGGGAGCTGTAAATGTTACTTAACACTCAGGATATCATTTAACAAAGGAGCCACAGGAGTGATACAATATGACTTGTTCTGCTGAAAAAGAGAAGTTCCTTTGTACTTCTGGTATCTTTGGGCATCACAGACCAGCCTGCTTGGTAAACATGAACCTGCTGTTTACAGTTTACAGACGTCACATTACTGGTTTTCTCTGAACTGAATGTCAAAATGTTCGAACTTTACTGAAGCTTTAAGTCACTCACGTTGTTTGAGTTGTTTTCTGGATGCACCTTTAAGGGTTGCATGTTGTCATGACGACAGGAATAAAGCCTTCCCCATACTACGGTTATCAGACATGTTTATGGATGTGATCCCATATAACCAGAGCACTAATAAACCACTCCTCCACACACTATAAAACACTATCTTGATAAACACTGCCGTCATGAACAACCCAGTTGTGTACGGTAATACAACGATCTTTCTAACACAAAGACTTTTTATGGCTCTATGATCTGTCCTCCACTTTTATAATCCATGAAAGAGAAATCCACCTGAGCTGAGTCAAGATTTGGTAGACGAGTTTATAGTCGTATCATTACTGGGCACTAAAATAGATGATAAGTAATAGAGGTGGGGTACATGTTCTCAGCACCAGACATGTGTGCAAGAGTTTTGCTGGTGGGTCTCACACACATGCTTTTGGGACGCTGGGACAGCACTCACAGGTCTGGTTTGTCTTGAAGGTTTTCTTGGATTCGTGCCACATGGTCTTGCAGTCCTCCTGGAGTTTGAAGTAGCGGGTCTTCTTCCAGGACGAGGAGCGGACCTTGAGGAGGTCTCCCCCCTGCAGGAGGAACTGGAGGTCCATATCGCCCTCCATACCTGTGAAAACAGAGGAGCAGAGTGCAATTCAAACACATCAAACCTACCGAGCTGAAGCCCATTTTGACTCAGACCTTTGACCCCCGCTCTCTCGCCTCCTCCTTAACCTGCTTCCATCTCATCAGAAAACTCCATGAAAAGAGTGAAAGCCTAAAATCACAAAGCCAAATCGGGCAACCAAGGCTATGCAGCAACAAAACATGCCCGACCCTGCATGACCCTTTGGCCACATCTCCTACAAGATAGACTGAAACAACCTCCGCCTACCTAGGATCTTCACGTTCGTTTGTATAACCTCCTGGCTTCTGGCATTGCGGAGCATTTCCTCAGATCGGCTGAGCTGTGTTTGTCTCTGCAGGCAGGCCATGGTGCCCTGAGCTGCGGAACAACTAGCACACTGTCAATGAGTCGCCGGGGACAGACCAGTGTGTGGAAGGGCGTGTACCAGCCCCACTCAAAGTTCACTTCTCACCTCTGTCTGGACTCCCTTCAGGCAGTCAGCTGACAGACCTCAGCCACCTCACCGGCAACGCGTAATCTTCCACACAGGGCGGCAGCGGGAGGTTCAAACCAGGTCTGCTAACTGTGGCTGTTTCCTCATTTCACTGGATATTTAAGGAAACTAGATGACCACTCATCTTCTTTCTTTAGATAATAACCAGGCAGTGGAGCTAATGAACACGTGTTTCATTATAGTTGGATTATTTTAGCTGCTAGCTAATGATATTAAATGTAGTTAATTAGGTAGTTAGCAATAACAATAAAGTTGGTATAAAGCCAGAGGGTAATGCAACAACATTTTAAATGTGGCTAAGTGGAAAATATTAAATTAATGAGGCATTTAAAGATAATGTTAATAATTATTGTAATATATGTAATAGTTGTAATATATTGTAACAATACATTTGATTAGCTCCTGTAAGATTGAACGTTACGGCCTCATTCAGTGTAGTGACATTGCTGACTCAATGGCTCCATCTAGCGGCGCCGTCGCGGTACTGTCGGCTGCTGTGATTTAAATCAACCCGACCGGGTTTACTCATTTAAATAAATATACAGGCTACGTGCTAAAAACAGGTCCACACACATTGAATGCGAACAGAGGAATGTGTCCTCTTGACGACAGCGCTTGTTTTAGCGGTTGTTAGTCTTCTGTGTTGGCTGTGCGCAGTTTGGATTTGGGCAAAACACTGTTTCTGTTCGCAGAAAGGTGCAGGCTGGATGAAAGGGGCCACACCTTTTGGCAGAGTATAAACGAATGTTTAAAAGTCTACAGGTGCTCACATATCACCCAGTGCTGTAAATGCTCGCAGTCAGCGGAGAAACAAGTTAAGACTTCAACAATTAAAGTGGAAGATAAATGAGTAAATGTTTCCCCCAATGCCACTGTCGCCTGCGGACTGTAAGACGCACTTTAACTTGACTCCAAAATGTGTCCTACCGTTTTTCTTTTCGATCCCGTTCGTTTCCATCCTCTTTGAGTGCTATCTCTTCTTTACGCAGTAGGGTCTCTTCTTTTCTCGTTTCACTTTATGCACCGTTTCATCTAAAGTTGTCTCTCCTTCTTCCCATGTGCGCAACTCGGTAAGAAAACCTGAGTCTGGGATTATTTAAACCGAGAGCGAGCCCAGCACACCTAAGGCAGCGACACAGGTGGGTTTCTCCTGGTCTGAATGGTGTCAGTGCTCTTGCAGCCTCCAACACCGGTTTGACAAGCCTGCCATGTAAGCAACAGTGCTGATGTCACTGCTAGGTTACACCTTAAACACCAGCTTTTGCCATCTGGTATGGGACTGGTTAACATACAGGTTGACTTAGCATTTGAATCACATTATCAGTCGGTCTTTGCACCTGTGGCCAAAAATGAGAAAAAGTTTCTATAATGCAGGCCTTTTATGATCCTGTTTTCTAAAACACTTCAGGGACATTCCTCGCCTAGAGGAAACCCTAGATGTGAATAAACAGGGAGGGGACGTTAACCTGAGAAAGCACCCATAAGCCTCAAGATACTGTAATCAGGTTTTAGAAGTTATATTTAGTGTAGAAATTGTTTCATTTCATGTTTCGTGTCTATAGTTGACTTCTGCTAAAGCCTTAGTCAACTGTGTTTTCAAAAGGACACCTGTTCCTCATTTCAACACAGAGTAAACATGATCAAGAAGGCTGAACAGCACAGTTGGCTTGATGCCCGTCCACATAGTTGACAGTGAGCTTGAGCATATTGGTTTCACTGAATGGGACAGATGAAGTTTTTTTGCTTTCCTTTTCATGTGGAGCTTAGCCTTGGCAGGATAATAGCACTGCAATCACTGGTGCGTTTGGGCTCTTGTGGCTCTCAGCACTTCCCTTTCAGGTCTGGCTTACCCTCGGCGCACTGTCAGCATCAGGATGAGTGAGCTTTAATGCAGCACCGGGGGGGAAAGCTTCCGGGCAAGGACCGACCACCTCCAAACTCCACGAGGTTTTGGGAAACAGAGTGCAACATTGTCTTTAGCTTTGTGGGTCTGGATGCATGTTTGAGAACAAAAGAAGTAGGTTCTTTTCTTAAATGCATAAGAAACTAAAACTGCTTGTGATTTTTAAAATTAACTTTAGGAAGAAAACATGCATTTTGTCTTGGTTTCACATTTCATACACTTACACACCTTCATCTGGGAGCTTCTGTGCTCTACATGAGCCACCTGGGCTCAGGTTTCTTGCTCAAGGGCACCTTGAAGTAACCAATGAGGCAGGAGAGAGTGTACATATTCACCTTACTTTTATTCCTTTAGCAACTTAACTTAACTTAAAGCATCTGCTTATTAAACAAAAAAGAACACTTTCCATGATAATAGAAGGCGGTGGTGATTCAGAGTTATGTTAAATCAATATATCCCAGATTTCTATTAACAGAAATAAATGTCATAAAACGTCTCTTCAATTGAAAACGCTGTAAACAGACCTGACGTCTCCTGCCTGTGAGAGTCTGTTTCTTTTCTTGTTGTCTGTGCCTGTTCAACAAGCATGAACCGGCCCCACTGTTTCCTCACATACCACTGATACCATCCGTAGTTTTGCTTTTGCCCAAAACATCCTCATATCTCAGGGCACTGCTACAGTGACTTCATGCAATTCCTGGGTTACCAAAGGATACCGCCCAAAGACGTTACACTGAGTTAAGAATGCTGTAGTTGGTCGAGTTTCGAGCATTGCACATCTGCTTTTCATAACTTCTTTGCAAGTTCCACATTTCAACATGGAGACTGAAAGATTAACAAATAAACTTTAAACATACAGTATCTGTCTGCAAGGCAGAAAGTAGCAACGTGTATTTACTTAAGTTCCAGTATAATTTTCAAGTATTTGTGCTTTTCTTGAACATTTCCATTTTATGCTTCTTAATATTATACTCCACTACATTTCATAGGGAAATAGCCCACTGTACTTACTTACTGTATTAACAGCTATAAGATTACTACTCACTTTTCAAGATTTTACATACAACACATAGATTGAGTTTATAAAACTACTCACTACTTATTTATTACTTAAATCAGTTAAAATAGACCTTTTTCACTGCAGCCATTTTGACTAATTAAATTAAATAGTAAGATAAACACGGGTGTTACCATTGATTCTAATTAGGGATCTGCTCCATTCAGGTCAAACAGAGTAAGTATGTTGCTATTGTGCATGTTGGCTCACTGGAAAGGCTCTGCTACACTAAATGGAACAGACCTTTAATCAGTATTATTAGTAACACCTGTGTTTACCCTACTATTTCATGTCAAAATGACTGCTGTGAAAAAGGACTAGTAGCACATATACTGCTTACATGTTTATGTTAATGATGATCCAGTGGCCATTCTGCATCATGAATAGTTTTGCTCCTTTAGTAACATTTTGAATGCAGGACTTTTAATATTTCTATGATATTTCCTATAGGCCTTTCAAATGTAACTGTGCACCAATGAGCAAAAAGGTGTGCAAGAAAGAAAAGTACAAAAGGCCCACAGTTAGTAGAGGCATTAGCGCCCTCTATTGGATTTACTGTGCATACTTTTACAGGTACGGAGTGTAAAAATAGCGTATGTGTTGTCTAAAGGTTCAAATATTTTAACCAAACCCGCATGATATGGTCCATAAACTATAACTCAGTACTGTGGTCCAGCTCAATATGATTTCTGTTAACGAGTTGTTCGGATTTTACAGACGTTTGGCAGATCTTGCCACACTCAAGATGGCGTCATCTCTATGCCTCCTACCGGGTTCGTACGTAATGCGTCAGTCGCGCGTAAACGTGTGTTGACAGGAGCGTCAGCAGCGTCAGCAGCGTCAGGAGTTGTCAGCGAACAGCAGCAGCAGCAGCAGCATCGGAGACGAATGGAGTAACTAATCACAAAGATATTATTCCAGACAGCGGCTCTGTTGTTATTTAGAAGCATTGTTTACACCGTTCAAACAACGACACGATGGCCGACGACCAGTCCTCTCAATCCTGGTCAATCGACAGGGATGACTACGAACTCAATGAGGTGATAGGTGAGTAGCTTAGCTTGCTAAAGTTAGCATCCTAGCCTCCCCTGTCCCCACAGCCAACTGCTACTAGCCAGCTAGCATTGCCTGTCTGGAGCTAACAGAAGGCCAGTTACAACCCGTAGCTACATGGCAGGCAGGTTAACAGCTCTGCACAGCCCCCCCTCCCCACAGCTAGGCCAAATTAATTATCGGTTTCTGCTAGTTGGTGAGCTAATGTGAGATGGCTTCTTAGCACGGCAGCTCGAAGCTAAGCGGCTAGCTGACACGTTAGCCTACAGTGCGTGAAGATTGGTGAGTTGTTGGAGGGTGGTGCTCCCTTTACTGAAGGTATGACACGGATTATACTGAGACATGCTCATACTTCAGTCTAGGTAACGTGACTGATTATTCTGAACAAGGGAGTTGGTCTGATGTGCTATTTCACTGCAGTTTTCTATCATTCAGTTACATTTTGATAGATAAACTATGTTAATACTGTAAATGACCTTAGTCCCTAATGTAGGAAACTAGTTTCTATTCAGATTTTTCTCACATCGCTCACAAAAGTTTTAGTTGAGCTGTCATATTCTGACTGCTGTCTTCTAAAGTCAAAGGCTCTTGTGCTCCCACAGTGTGGTGATGGCTTCACTCTTAATATTATTTACCCACAGGGAGCGGAGCCACTGCAGTTGTCCAGGCAGCATTCTGCAAGCCGAGGAAGGAGAAGGTGGCCATCAAACGCATCAACCTGGAAAAGTGTCAAACGAGCATGGATGAGCTCCTGGTAAGAAACTGTCGCAGTGTGGGCCAGTATCTGCAGTCCAGATGTTCCTTATGTGTGGGTTGGCGGGGTCAGGTCAGTCAAGGCCAGATCAAAAGCTCGATACCACAACAAGCACTGAGTACAAGAGCTGGGTGAAATCACTAAGACACATTATAAAGACAAGTTCAACGTGAATTAATAATGTAATGTTCCTGTGCAGTAATGTTTAACTAGCTGAGCACTGAAATAAGGTTTCCTTCACATTATTTTAGTTTTGAATGTTGCTGTTTTGCAATCACTCGTCTGTTATGTAGCTCATTACCCCTTAGTTATCAGCCTTTCAGAAAGCCTGTGAATGGGTTAGAGATAAATGTGCAAGAGAAAGTTAAACTATGGAACAACAAAAAGAAAATCAGTCAATCTTTTATGTATAAATATTTTGTGATCCACCCATGTGATTGGCTGACAAACTAAACTCTGGTGAACACTGTAGGTGCAGGCACTTAAATCTCTGTGATTTTATATTGCATTAACATATATGTTGTGATACAGTAGTTCAGGGTGTCCTGCAGCATTTTGTAGTAGAGGACTCCCACCTCGCCTGAACTCAAGAGCAACTCCGCCAAATTATTACATTTTAATAAAATCAAAATTCAATTTGAATTACTTTGGGGAAAATAAATGCACAAATGCTGTGTATTTAATGCTGTGATATGATGTGAATGTGAGGTGACTGTTCAAACACTTTTCTGTAACTGGATTCAAAATTAGCTGTCAGGATCTTTCTGACTCACCTCTGCAGGTGATTTATTCATCTCTCACACTGTGTGTTAGCTTTCTCGTAACTAATCTTCACAGCATGTCGCAATATCTGACTAAACGAAAACCTTACTCTTCCCAAGATAAACAGCCAAATCAGTCACAATCAGGTTCAATTGTGTGAGTGGAAAAAGCACACTAACAGCAGGCTGAGGTTAGTTTTCATAATCACCCGTTGGACACGTTTTATCCAGTATAGTTTGAAATGAGTTGATAGGTAATTAATCACATTGATGCTTTTATTGTTGGTTGATTTGTTCCCCACACAGGTCTATTATAATCACAAATATTAAAGAGACTTTATTTTGTAAAATCGGTCTCTATATATATATATATATATATATATATATATATGTTCCCTTATCGGCCAGCTCTACCCTACAGTTACAAATGTGCTTTTTGTGCTGACGTTTTGTTGTTTCACCTGTGCAGCAGAGGGAATAAAGGACGAGAAAATGAAACTTAAGGTAGAACGTCTGAGAGATGACTTAGCATCAATCATTTCAACCTCACCCTAGCAATATTATTGCCTTTCAAGGACTGTCAAATATCCACATTACAACATTTGCTATCTGATGTATATATTCCATTACATTCCCCTATCTCCCAGGACTTCCACCTACCTACCCAGTCATTACATAATATATCCAGGTCCTGAATTCACCTCAATCTGCCATCTAGGTTAAAAATGTCTTGGCCTGGTGGCTCAGTGGTGATGTAACCCAGGTTACTCCACTGTCTGGAGTCAGGCACAGCGTACTGCTGGTTTAGGACAGGTTGAAAGTGGGGGAAGAGTGATAGCAGGGATTGGCTTGTCTAATTCAAACTACTCTTCAGTTAGATTTTACTGGCTTAAGCTTACATCAAAAGATCAAATCCTCCTTAAGACACAGTATGACTGTGCTTCAGTTTGTCACGGAAACTGTAATATAAATATTTAGTTAGTGCTTTGCTTTGTACCGCAACATTTCTGCTCCTTGTGTGACCTTGCGTCCCATATTTTCTTCTCTGTGCAGAAAGAGATCCAGGCTATGAGCCAGTGCCACCACCCGAACATTGTGTCTTATTATACCTCCTTTGTGGTGAAGGATGAACTGTGGCTGGTGATGAAGCTGCTCAGTGGTGGTAAGTGCTATAATGTTCAAAGGAACGTGGCTTTGGACTTGACTTTGCTAACTCTTATCTTCACCTTGACTTTGACTTGACTTTCTGTGTCAGACCTCCTTACCTTTCTTTGCCTGAATGTTTGGATTAAGCCACCAGGGTGTGGTTGTGGTGGTTGTTGCTGTCATTGACTTTATTACTGGCAATTCTGGGTCATCATTTGTGTTTGCTGGTTTTTCTTACTCCCAGAGATAAAGGGCCAAGTTGATGTAACAATGAGATATTTTTAGGTTTTCTGATTAATACTACAGCAGTCACTCATTGAGCATCTACTCAACTACAACACCAAAGCCACTGGTGTATCTGTTAAGCTAGTAAGGCTGATATCAATGGGATACAGTTACAAACAGTAATGCTAGATTACATGAATGAGTGTGTGTGTTTCTGGAAAAAAAGTGGGTGTAAAGTCAAGTTTCTCTGACTTGTGACATTTCATTAATTTGTTTAACAAAGCCAAAGTTGGTCACCTGATATTTGTCAGTGTTAAATTTACAGTCACATGGAAGCACACAAGAGGTCGGGGGCTGCTGTTGGTGCACTTCTCGAAAGGAGGACACAGCTGCGAGTTTTGTTTACTGTACAAACCACTACCAGATAGACGCCACTCAGTACTACTTGCCAAACCGGAGTTCCATCCATGTACTGTCAGCATGTCTTGTGACAAGTCTCTGCCTCTCTCTCAGGCTCAGTGTTGGACATCATCAAACATATCATCTCTCGTGGTGAGCACAAGAGCGGAGTGTTGGATGAGGCCAGCATCGCCTCCATCCTGAAAGAAGTCTTGGAGGGGCTGGAGTACCTTCACAAAAATGGGCAGATTCATCGGTGAGCTCTAATGATTTTAGGTTGCAGGGCCTTGTTAGCACTGTGTTAGTGCAGTTATATGTCCCATCATACTCTCCTTCCTCAGCTATGGCACTGAGCCTTTCATCTCTGCAAATGAGCGTGTGGTTTGAACTAGACCTCGCTCCTTCAATATTTAATACAGTGAAAATGCATAATTGAGGAGGTTTGTTTTACATAAAAGTTCATTGCAGGAACACTGAACCACCACTGAGAAGAAAGGCCTCTTTATCCTCTGTGCCTTGCTGTAGGATGAGTGTAATTATTTCAAATTAACATGCTAAGGTCTCTAACAAACAGGTTTTCTTTAGTCAAATTCTTATGATTTTAAAAAATACAGTTATTTTGGAAGTTATTTTTTTAAATGTATCTTATGTTACAGCATGCAGTATGGTGTAGTGTGAGTGGACAGTTCATTCAGCAGCTGCTGATTGAGCTCAGATGCTGTGGTTAACTCACTTATATCTAATAAGGAGAGGGGAGGGGAGGGAGGTGGTTGAGGCCCAGTTAATCCACTCATATTCTTTAAGCAAACAGAAATCAGGTTGGATTAAAATGAGGTAGATCAAAGGTGCAGCTTTAACGTGTGCAAGAGTAAAGAGTGTTTGTTCATTTTCAGAGTCGGTATGTGCAGTCTAATCACTCCTCTGTTGGTGCATGACTTGTGACAACGTAGTTGTTTATCATGTTTCAACCCTCCTTCTATTCACACACAGGGATCTAAAAGCTGGAAATATTCTTCTTGGGGAAGATGGATCCGTGCAAATTGCTGGTACAGTGGTTTTGTTTTATCTTCATCTGCAGATGATAGTCACAGTTTTACGTCCCTCTGATACATTATCTAGTTGAACAAACAAGGCCCACATTGTACTTTTTGATGGAGATTAGTTTGTCTTAATATTTAAGAAGTTTAAGTAGCTTTTCTCTAATTCTTTTCTTTCTGTCACACATTGTGAATCACACACACACACACTCCCCAGACTTTGGTGTGAGTGCCTTTCTAGCAGCAGGAGGAGACATGACTAGGAACAAGGTTCGGAAGACATTTGTGGGGACGCCGTGCTGGATGGCCCCTGAGGTCATGGAGCAGGTGGGAGGCTAGTTTTGTAGATGGCATCTTTGTCTCCCTCTGTTTTCTCTCTGTAATGCCTCATAACTGATAAAAAGAAGGCTTAAGCACTCTGTTCACTTGGTTCTGTTTTTAAACCGCAGGTCCGCGGCTATGACTTCAAAGCCGACATCTGGAGTTTTGGGATAACCGCCATTGAACTGGCCACTGGGGCTGCACCATATCACAAATACCCACCGATGAAGGTAACTGTGCGCGCTTACTGGTACTTTGCTCAATGTCAGTATGGCAGCTCTGTCTCTTCATGGCACAAGCTACATCTGTCTACTTGAGTAACTCAAATGTAATTTTCTAATTTCACCAGTCCACTTTAAATTAAGACAATAAGACAGTAATTCTGTAGCCTGTTACACTTATTGGTGCAAATTATGGAAGTGCTGATGTATTATGAAGAAACATTTGTTTCTGCCCAGCCAGTCTGCCTACACAGTGTAGCTTTGATACGATTTTAATTAACAGTTGGTTTTATATCAGTTTACTGACAAAGCTGATCTTTGTGTGTCTGTAGGTGCTGATGCTGACTTTGCAGAATGACCCTCCTTGTCTGGAGACAGGCATCACAGACAAGGAAATGGTGAAGAAGTATGGCAAGTCCTTCAGGAAGATGCTCTCCCAGTGTTTACAGAAAGATCCAGAAAAAAGGTCCGTTAATCCCCAAATCCTTTTTTCCCCTCCTAATCCCAGATTAAAGCTGTTTTTCTTTCCATTAGATTCCCCAGTTGTGTAATGAATATAATGAAGAGCCTTGTGTCTCTTTTCCTATTTAGGCCAACTGCAGCTGAGTTGCTGAAGCATAAATTCTTCACAAAAGCCAAAGTGAGCCTAACGTCACTATTATAAAGATAAACCGATATATTTAGTGTGTTTTTAAAGTAATCTTTATAGATCCTGTAAGAAATGTCTGTCTTTCTGTTACAGAACAGCGAGTATTTGCAGGAGAAGCTCCTATATAAAGGTCCCACAATCACTGAGCGATCAAAAAAGGTTTGACAGTCATTACTAATACGCTTTGTTGCCTAATACTATTGCCTAATGCATGCTGGAATACGCCCCTTTCAACTCTGAAAAGGATGTACCAGAAAGAGGGTTAGTGTGTGTGTGTGTGTGTGTGATGAATGAGTTAATATTAAGTGTTGCACCTTTTTGCTTGTGTTTTTTGTTTGTTTTTCTATGCATTGTGTAGGTGCGTCGTGTGCCTGGCTCGAGCGGCCGTCTCCACAAGACGGAGGATGGTGGTTGGGAGTGGAGCGACGACGAGCTGGATGAGGAGAGTGAGGAAGGAAAAGCTGCTGTCGCAGCTCTGCGGGTGAGACTGTACACTGCACCCTTACTGCCAACAGATGGTGCTGTTGGACTGTTAGTCTGAACAAGGTTCACTTTTGTTGAGGCCTCCTGCCTCAGTGTCAGTGTAGGTCAAGTTCAGGTTAATCAGGTAAATCAACTAAAATACACCAGATTACACAAATATATCTTGATCTTGATTGTATTTCTGACTATAATTAACAAATATTTCAAATAGTGAAAAGAAATGCCACTTATTACGGAAAGGTGTTTCATTGTGCAAGTTGATTGTGTATTTACAGTGACTGTGCCTGTTCAGGGATGTGGCATGGCCTCAGTTTGAGAAAGAGTTGTACCTAATTGCTTATTTGACAAGGTTTAGTTCTTTCAGAGCAAAAGACATAATTGTAGAAAATCTGTCTTCTCAGGAACAGACAGCCGCTCAGATCACCTGTTATATAATTATTCTGTCCAATGTGTGTTCACACTCAATTTATGTCTTGGTGTGGGATTTTACTGTCTGTTATCTTAACTGTGATTTCAGTTAAGCCCTGTGTTTGAAGTCACCCTGTGTCAAATTCCTTTAATCCTGCAATACATCATTCCATACATTGGGGGGAAGAAATGAGAATTGCATGTTTTTAATCCTGACAACCTGTCATGTCCATTCTGCAGTCACCCAGAGTGAAGGACGGGTCCCAGAATATGGAGGTGAGTCCATCTATAGTGGACATGACATGAACATCTTGATTTATTTTAAGGCCTTGACAGAGCAATCTGCATGACTGTCCTATGTGTGTCCTCTGTTTTTCCATTGTTGTAAAACTCTGAACACCCGCTGATTTTTATCTGCATATTCGTGTCTATTAGCTCTTTCCACCAGCCGACGGCTCCACAGGACATCTGCAGCCACCTGGTGCAGCACACGAGAGCCCTGCGAATGTGAGCCAGGCAGGAGAGGACGCTCCACCGCAGGCTCCCACTCAAACAGCGAGCCCTTCACATGCACCCACTGCTCAGGTAAACACATGAAAATGAGTAAGAGGAGTGCTTATAGATCAGGGAGAGGGATCCGCCCTGTGTTGCTCCTACTGAATAGAATTGACTTGAATCAAATCCGTTCTTGACATCCATAGTTTAGGGCAGAGATTATGAACCAGTACCTCTGGCCTACTGTTGAAAAAGCTGAAGTTATACAAAGTTGCTTTGCGGTAACAACTCTACTGTTCTACTGTTGCAGGACCCAGCTGCAGCCAACGCCAGTGTTCCCATCAGCCTTGTCCTGAGACTGAGGAATCCCAAGAAGGAACTCAATGACATCCGATTTGAGTTCATGTCTGGCAGAGGTTGGGACCCATCAGTTAGCTTTTTCTCTTTTGTCTCATTCTTAGAGAATCCAGACTCAAGTCTAACTCTTTGCCTGTCTGTTTTCAGATTCTGCTGATGGAGTTTCTCAGGAGTTGGTCTCAGCAGGTCTAGTTGATGGGAGGGACTTAGTAATTGGTAAGTAAGAGATAGAGTTCTTTATGATGGGACGTAATCTCTGGTGCACAGATAGGTCAGTTTACTTGAAATAGATAATCCATCACAGTAAACAAAATGCTTATGCAAGTTAACAATTAATGCTATACTGAAATCATTACAAACAAGACAAGGTGTATTTAAGAATTCTAAAATATTTTGGAAAAAGATGTTAACTATATGTGCTTTATTGTAAAAGTGTGCATCCCATTGGTACATTATGACTCCAGCATAGCAGGTTTATGTTTTTACTGTGGGAATGCAGTTCTAAAACGACCGATCATGATGGAAAAGTTCTTAAATTAGCTGGTCATCTGACACGGACCTCTCACTTCCTTTTGTCTCCTGTCTAGTTGCTGCCAATTTGCAAAAAATTGTTGATGATCCTCACAGTAACAAAAATGTGACTTTTAAATTGGTAAGTACACAGCATACATTTCTTCCACTGATGTATATATTTTACAGGTTTTATGTGATTAGTTATTGTTATATATTTAAAGATGGCCAGTGCAGTTTATGATGTTGTTCCCTCTCTCCCAGGCGTCCGGCGTGGAGGAGTCTGAAATCCCTGATGATGTTAAACTCATTGGATTTGCGCAGCTCAGCATCAGTTAAGTCAAGTAAAGCCAGCAACAAAGGACAGAAACTAATGGTATTGCACAGCTGCATTGTAGTCAATTCCAAGAAACCACTACTGCCAAAGAGAGGAGGAAGAGGAAGATTATGAGGAAGAGGAAACACGAGGCTGGCAGGAGTGTGACACTACTGCAGGATGCATGAGGACCACATTGAGAAGAGGCTCAGTTCATCACAGGAATCACACTTGAAACGTTTACAGTGCGCTTATACAGTAAATGGGAGAAGAGATGCAATCAACTATATCAACTCCTAATTTCTTTTTCTTTTTTTCTTCCTCTTCATACATAAGCACAATCCAAACCATCTCCTGCCAGTACTGGAAGTGATTGCCTTTTTATTTTATTTCTTTCTTTTTTTTTTTTTTTTAAATCAACTGTGCCACTAAACTCAAGAGTGTCGTGCCACCGTTATATGGCACTTTATGCTACACTGAAATTGAAAAGTGTAGGTTCAGCCTTAGTCAAACTGTAGATTTTACCAGTGCTTTGGTGAACAATTGAGTCTATTTGTGATTATTAGGTGTATTCTGTGTACACCTATACAAGAAATTTAAGAAAATCTCCCATAACACTGATGCAGATAACTTGTAAACACACTGTAGCATAGTTTTAGTTTTGTAATTCTGTAAATTCAGATGGATTTTTACTTAAAATGTAAGAAAACTAGCAGATTCCTGTATAAGGCAGCCCAAGGCGTGTGGTGGTTTTGTCAAAACAGAACCAAAGAGTTTGATCTCTGACTGCACTGCTGAAAACATTCAAATCCACAAAATCAACTGCAACTCCTCTGTCCCATTACTGCAGTTACAACACTTTGTCAGATGGCGATTTCTCGAGGTATTCAAAGACAGGATTATTTTCAGACTGAGACCTGCCTAATATTCTTGTACTATGCAATACGTATATTCTTTTCACCTTATGTGACCACTGGTTGCTGATAATATTTCTCTTGGGTTGAATAAAAGCACTTTTTGCGTTTGTACCTCACAGGGAGTTCATGAAGTCAGCCAGCCAGACGGGCAGCTTAAAGAACCCGCAGTAAGAACTCACTTACATTTTCACAAGCAGTCAACCAAGTGAACGCCAACAGACAGACACGGGTAATTGCTGTCTTCTATGTACCCTTGTCAGAGCTAATTTATCCTGTTTACCGTTACTGATCAAACAGCTGGGATGAATCCTGAATGCTGGCAATGGTTGTCGAACCTGGGGCTGCTCGTGTTACAGGCTGAGTGCTGATGGACTTCTGTGGAGAGGCGTGCACGCTCAAAAACTGAAAATGTTCTACCTAATTGAAATAAAGTTTCAAAGGGGCAGTTCATCCAAATTTTAAGAAAACAAAAATAGATTGTGTGGTATTTAGCCAGGCAGATAGTTTTGATTCAATTAGTTGGTTTTGAGGTGGTTTCTGCCTCCAGCAATGCAATGGAGGCAAATGGTCCATGCCTTTAAGCCAGACTGAATTAAATACACTATTGTATGGGTTGCCATGAAATTTGCCACATATACTCATGGTCCCCAAAAGGAAGAGTCCTACTTCCTTCACTTTTCATCTAGCCCCGCCAGCATGTCCAAATCTAAAGTCCTTTTGTTATAT
>NW_023339796.1:19165855-19176884 GCF_004916995.1 Morone saxatilis | reverse complement strand
TCCCATCAGCCTCAGCTGTTGCTTAATTAGCAAATGGTAACATGTTGATACGCTACGGTAAAACTTACACCTGCTGTGCTCAACATCAGCATGCTAGCATTGTCATTCTGATTACGTTATTATGCTGATGTTTGCTCGGTTCTCTGCAGTACAGCCTCAGAGATGCTAACTAGCCTGTTGTGTCAATGCTGTGAGCACCACAAACCAACTTCCATTTACCTCCACTGCACTGAGGGCAGCAGGAAAACCTCAGCAAATAAAAGCAAAAATATCTACGTGTCTAGATACCACTATAAGAATATCTTTAATATTTCAAGTGAAGTAACCCTTTAAACTTCTCCAGAGGCCAGTTAGTTTTAGTTTTTGTGTCACTAGGCAAATTGTTTTGACAGTACTGTAGTCTGTTTGCTTTCTAAACACTCACCAACAAATCACTGTCATCACTCCCAGTGTAGCTGTATGGTTGTTTTGTACCCCGTGCAAAGGGCTGTGAAATAGCTCCTAGTTCAGGTACTGATGTAAATGGTGTATGTTAAGATGTTGTAAATGTACGTATGATGGCAACTCCATGCACTGTCACACAAACATCATCAGGTTTGTATGTAATGATGTAGATGCATTGACTGTTTATGTGTACATGTCAGATAAAAGGAACATTTTACTTGTAAATATTGATTAAGGCAGACAGATTGAGACTCATCATATTCGTTAGACAAGAGTGTTTAATTTGTTTTGTAGTGTTTCCCACTGTTGGCCTTTGTCCCAGCGTCACTAATCATGCACAAACTATTTGTTCAATTGGCACCTTATTGATCTGTTAACATGCGTATTCCTGGAATTACATGGGGCTTATAATCACACACTGTGCTTGGATGTCATGACATGCATTTTTTCTCACTGACACCTGTCCAAGGTTAATGGATCAAATGTCATTTTAATAAGAAAGATGGCACAGGTTACACTTCTCTCTCCTTGTGTGTGTGTGTGTGTATGTGTGAGAGATTTTGGTGATAAAATGATTGATCATCAAAGGCTCTGAGTTCAACGTCATTTAGATTTTCAAAAATTTTCCCTTTTATTGTTTACCCATTAAAAAAACATTCTGCCTCCTTATGGGGTCACTGAATTATTAGCATTAATTTAATCATTTGATTGGCAAGTACGTTTTCCTTTTTCTTTTTTTTATTACAGATCATTATATTTTTAAAATATGATTTATTATAAAAAAGTGTACGTCAACAAATACATAATTTGAAGTGGAATATTTGTGATAACATGCAAAAGAGATTCCTTGACATATAGGTTATTGGAAAATGTCAACACATGCAGATGATTTTTAGTAGCTGAATAAAGTCACATGATGCAATTAAATGAGTGAGGACAATGTTGATGTTTTAAATTATTTTTTGCTTTAACAGGTCAGCCATTTCTAAACAAGGATTACATGTGGACCCAGAACATTGTGCCCAACACACATTTAGTTACTGACTAAAGTCAGATGGTTAAACATTTATTTTGACCATCACCTGAAACTTAATAAGACTGCCTACCTGAGTTTATTTTACACATCTGCTGTGAAAATGGTGGCTTTTGGAGAGATTCTGAAAACTGCTGGAGACTTTGGTTTCTTCCAGAAACTTCTCACTTTGGGGTTAGCCTTCCCAAATTTCATTATGCCTGTTTTCTTCTGTAGTTTTCTTTTTATTCAGTCAGATCCAGAGCGACACTGTAACACAGACTGGATCCTACAGGCTGACTCTAACCTGACCACAGATGAGCAGCTGAACCTGACTCTGCCCCGGGAGGACGATGGGACCTTCAGCAGGTGTCGGATGTTTGTCCCTGTGGACTGGGACATTGGTGCCATCAGGGAGTACGGACTCAATGAGACCACGGGGTGCCAGAATGGATGGGTGTACTATAACACGCTGTATGAAGCCACCATCGTCACTGATGTAAGCCGAGTAGGATGTGTGATCATCTTTGGTATCACCTGTGCTGACTGCCCTACTGATTTTGATAGTGTTGTTTTACAGTTTGATCTCGTCTGTGACAAGTCTAAAATGGTTGAAGTTGTGCAGACTGTCTTCCTGGCTGGTTCACTTGCTGGTTCATTCATCTTTGGACCTATAGCTGAATCGTAAGTGACTTGAAAAGGTTGAAAAAGTCATGTGCTTCAAACCCTTCATGTGACGATCACCCACTCTCTAAACTTCAGGTACGGCCGCAGGAGAACCACCCAGTTACCAGTTGTCCTTTTGCTGATATTTCTCACAATTGCTGGCGTGTCTCCAGATTTTTATGTTTACATGGTGTCACAGTTCATGGTTGGAGCAGCACTTGGAGGATACAGAATTAACTCCATTGTATTAGGTATGAATTCTATTTATCAAAGCAAGATTTCTTTGATTTATCCCGGAAATCTGCAGTGATTTTGGTGATTTAAATATGTGTTTGTAGCTACAGAGTGGACCGGGGTCACCAAAAGGTCCTTTGCCTCCTGTTTGAGCCAGGAGTTTGGAGCTGTTGGACAGTGTGCCATGGCTGGTCTGGTCTATGTTATTCGTGACTGGAGAATAGCACAGTATGTCACAGCAGGAATGCAGGCCGTTGTATGCTTGTACATATGGTATGTATTGTATACACGATTTTTATTTATTTATTCACAGCGCTGTATGTGCTGTGTGTAGATTGACACACTTGCTAGTCATATCTACCTGGCCAAATCCAGTTTAGTCACTTCACATAATGAAATAATGCAAAACCAGAGTGACAAACTAATGACAGTTTGTCAGTGACTCTGACATTTGGATTGTGACTCATCTTTTCAGCTGGATTCCTGAATCTGCAAGGTGGTTGCTTGGGCAGGGAAGAACCGAAGAAGCGAAGAGGTTCATACGTAGAGTTGCAGCAATCAATAAAAAGAAAATCCCAGAGACTCTGCTGGATGAGGTCAGATTCTGTGTTAATTACATTAGATCAAATTAGGCTTTAATGATCCATTGAAGAACAGGACTAGTCTACAGCCATGCCTGTGGATCTGTGAGGCAGTACTGAGGCACAGTGGTGCTTTGAGCTAAATGCTAACATCAATGTGCTAACATACTCACCATAAAAAAATTTTGCACATTGATTTTTACCTGGTATAACATTTACCATGTTTACCATCTTTGTTTATCTTTTTAGCATGCTAACATTTGCTAACTAGGCTGATGGAAAATGGCATTAGTTTAGAATGAATTTAGTCATAAACCAGAGTATTGGACAAATTAAAAATGTGTCACAAGATCAAACTTATTCCATGTGTGTATAAAATTCCAAGGCATGCCAGTAGGACTTATAGTGAGTAAGCAGATTATTGCTCATGCCCATTATCCCTCTCTTAATTTTAACAGAAAGAGATTAAAAAGTTAAAATAGTATACTAATAGATAAAGATAAATATTATAATTATTATTATATATTATTATTATAATTATAATGAGTTATAAAAGTTCATTTATGTATTGTATCCATATATGGATAAATGGTTGAAATATCCAAATATATTGGATTGGCTTAAATATGAAATAGTTGGCTAAAGGTCATGGATACATAGTTTAAATGTGCAGCTTCTGCTTCACAAAGGTTGATTGAATTGATTGTGTTAACTAACATCCAGTTCAAAATCAATTCAAGTGATCACATTCGGAACATGATGGGTGTCGATGAAGGGGACCTTGAGTTCATCTGACTGATATCTGGGCTGTGGGGGCAAGACACAAATGGTTTTGTAGATCTTAACCCTTCAGATTAAATGTACTGGCTGTCTAATTCATAGTGTTAGTCACTATCAACTGTAAAATTGCCACCAGCGGCCATATGTTGGTCCTCTGTATTGTAATAATACTCTTGCCCTTCAGGTAACTGGGGAGCGAGAAGTCCAAGGTGGAGGAATCAAAGCACTTTTTACCTCAAGAGTCTTGACAAAATATTTCTTCATTATATCTTTTGCCTGGTGAGTTAAGCCCATTTCGAAAGGTAGTTTTTAATTTGATTTAATTACATTTTTGTATCATGTTTGCGTTTTTGTGGTTTGAAGGTTTTCATTAAATCTAGGCTACTTCTGCCTTGTTCTGAATGTGGGCAAGTTTGGTCTGAACATCTTCCTGGTTCAGTTCCTGTTTGGGATCTCGGAGATACCAGCACATCTCCTCTGTATCTGGGTTCTGGAGTTGACGGGGAGAAAAAAATCCCTGATATCGACCCTCCTGACTGGTGGTTTTGTTTGCCTCTTAACCCTGGCTTTCCCTCAAGGTGAATTTCCTGTCTTTCACATTCAGTATATGACCACGAATCCATCTGACTGTCACAAGTTTAATTTACTGTACTTTGAACATTTTAATTTGAATTCCAGACAGCGCTGTTGTTATCACAGCCCTTGTAACCACTGGAAAGTTCTTTTTGAACTGGGCGAGCTCAATATGTTTGGTCTACATTCAGGAGTTGTTTCCCACCTCTGTCAGGTATGCAAAATAAAAGTATACAACATATATAATTATAGATATTCCACATATGCACTGTATGTATTTTAACTCCACTCTCAGGCAAACAGCTGTTGGCTTGGGCTCCATAGCCTTTAGAGTAGCAAGTCTGCTGTCTCCGTTGCTCAACATGTTGGCCATATACCACTGGTCCATACCCATCATCGTCTTCAGCAGCCTTGTGGTGGTCAGCGGAACTCTTGTCTTCCTCCTTCCTGAGACCTGCAGAAAAGAGCTTCCTGACTCAACTTATGAGGCTGAGGGCAACAGGTAAGCAGGCTGCATGATCTACTGAGGAACTGTGGCAACCAGGGAACAGTTACAGGCCAACCAGGGGCCTCCAACTATTTATTCTCTTAGTTTATTTCTGTAGTAGATCAATGTCACGCCGGCTGTCTACGGATTTACCCTAACCCAAATTGGTTCTAATGTGGAAACTTGAAAACAACACTAATATTAGCCATAGCTTTAATAGCTAGATTTATTAGCTATAAAAGTGATTAAGGTGAACTGTAAATCTGATGATTTCAACTCAAGTTCATATAACAACAACTTTAGGATATTCTGGAAACTCAAAAGGTTAAACATTTTGGGAAAAACACTAATTCGCTTTCTTGACAAGAGTTATATGAGAAGATTGATACCACTAATGTTGGTCCATCATAAGCTACATTAAAGCAACACTATGTAAGATTTGGCATTTGTTTGATTTGCCGCTGCCAGTTGCAATACATGCATTTGTTATGATTACATCATTTATAATCAAAAACTAGCAAGTCTACAACTTTGCTTTGCTTTTACGGTAAAAAAGTTACAAAGTTTTGCTTGCAGCAACAGCCTGGAGACGATTTTTGATAAATACACTTATTTACTTCGATGAGAAAATTGATAACCACCCTCATGTCTGCCCGTTAAATATTAAGGTTCTGCTGACAGCTGGTTAGCTTAGCTTAGAATACAGACTGAAAAACAGCCAGCTTTCTCTGTCCAAAGGTAACAGACTCCACATAAAAGCTCCTCTAAAGCTCACTAATTAATATGTTATATCTTGTTTGTTTTATCCATACAAAAACCAATGTAAAAATTACAACCAAAGACTCCATGAAGCCACTGGACCCGGCAAAGTCATAGTCAGAAACATAAACCCTTGTAAACCTTTATACTTTGTTCTGATTAAAAAAGTGATATATGATGTTTTTAATGAGCTAAATAAGCGTATTTATCAAAATGTCTATTTTTTGGCCTTAGCATACTAGTAGGCCTTATGGCGAGTAAGCAGATTCAACATACAACTTTAATTGTGTCTGCAAGGATTATCGTCACTTAGTACAACAAATACACACACTATTAAATAGGGAAGAAATAAAAATTATAACGGTTACTACTTAATCTTCAGAGTCAAAGTACTTTATATTCCTGATGTACTTGCCACAGCACTCATTGCTTATCCTTATGGTAGTTTTACTTTACTAGTAATCAGCATTTTGTAATTTTAATAATTTGTAATATTTTTTATACTGAAACTACATGAACACACTATTGTTGAGATATATATAGATGCATGTTTTTTTTTTTTTACTGTAAGTCAAATAGATAATGGTTAAAGGTCAAAAATAAATAATCTAAATGTTGTGTTCCTTGTCATTATAGGAATATGACCACCAAGAAGACTGGAAGTGACTTTAAAATGGCTGAACACAACAGCAGCAAATCCACCAAACTCTAGTCAGAATACTGTATTTTTACACATTTCTGTTGTGTGTAACACAAGCTATATATTGTTGGGTAAAATATTTTAATTTGGACAGCCGAGTGGCTTCAATGTTGCTGAGTCACCCAGTGTGTTTGCTCATGTACTGTGTCTGACTCTATTGTATGTCTTTACTGCTGTCATTGTTTCTGTGGGAGATATAAAACATTTATAGAGAGTGGGCTTCTGACTTGCTTGTGAAAAGGTCTAACAAATCTCTTGCAAAATATTTAAAGATATGAGTTGTGATCTCCAGCTGTTCCAACAACTTCTTATCAGTCTGAAAACAAGCTGGTATTTCTTTATGATGAACTGACCCTTTGTCACAGGGTGTATGTATGTGAGCACTTCAACTGTGAAGTGACAGACTCTTTGAATATTTCAAAAAGGCCTAGAGCTAACTCTCTTGTATTTCACATGAAAAAAGTTTAGAGGAAAGTCCAAAGAAATGAACAACTTTGTAGTTATGGTGGTAATCATATTTTGACCCCAGGTTGGGAAACACTGTTGTATAGAGTTGCAACAGACGCTGCATGGGCAATAAGAATGCAGTGCTGCAACTGTAAGCAGAGGGTCTGAGGAGCATGCAAATACGCATCAAGGGGTCAATCCATGTACATTACACACATTAAAATTATGATTTAATTGTTGATCAAAGGCATAGAAAGCTGCAGGTAAATTGTAGTTTGATGTTATGGTTTCTTTTGAGCACTGAGTGATAATAATGTGGTCTCCACATAAGACCGTCTTTGCTTAATCATTATATAACAATGTGCATGACCTCTTCAGTTGTTGTCAGTCTGATAAGTTTTACTGTGTCGGAGACAATGCAGAATCCAGGGGCGAGTCAAAATAGACAGAACTCATAAAAAACTTAAAATATGTCAAAAAGCATTTTTTATACTTGTAAGTCCTCTGTAATTCCAAGAATAGTAGGTATATTTTAATTTCCTTTACAGCACACAGTAACACTAACCACTTGACTAAAGTTACGATATGCTTCATATTATATAACAGATTGTGATCATGTAAGAACACTGGAATAAAAGGTACGTCAGCATATTGTAAAAGTTGGTAAAAGATCAACAGAACTTCCTGTGAGAGATAAGAAAAGTTAGAAAAAGTTCACTGCCTACATTAGTATGTACAGTAGCTGTGCTGGAAACAGCACACTGTACTTCGTTAAAGCACACTAATAAGTTATTCCATTATGACCATTTAAAAAAAATAAGTTGGTGAAAGGTGTTGATCAATGAATACTGAGGCAACTCTTGGCCTCAGGCCAAAGCACGAAAGCACATTGTATGAACGTGTCACAGTGACAGAGAAAGTTACAGGAGTGATATATCTGGTTAAATAATCACAAGATTGGCCTTTATATCTAAATGCTGTCTCATCCTTCTTGAAAATACAGTCCAGGGTTTAAACATTAATAGACATTGTTTAAAGGTCATCCTCTGGCAGCATCCTTAAACTGTAAGTCAGCTCCCTGAACATGGCGGATTTTGGAGAGATCCTCCGGAATATCGGAGAGTTTGGATTATTTCAGAAGATCACCCTTTTTGCTCTTTGCTTTCCCAATGTTATTCTGCCTTTTCACTTTGCCAGTGTGTTTTTTATCCAGTCAGATCCAGAGCGACACTGTAACACAAACTGGATCCTACAGGCTGACTCTAAACCCTGACCACAGATGAGCAGCTGAACTGACTATTCCCCGGGAGGACGATGGGGCCCTTCAGCAGGTGTCGGATGTTTGTCCCTGTGGACTGGGACATTGGTGCCATCAGGGAGTACGGACTCAATGAGACCACAGGTTGCAGATGGATGGGTGGTATATAACACGCTGTATGAAGCCACATCGTCAACTGATGTAATTTTGTCTCAATGGCTATTCATAATACAAAATTAACTTTCATATTCCCCTTTCTTAACCATCTGGTTGGAATTTCTTTACAAGTTCGATCTAGTTTGTGACCAGAGTAACTTTGTTGGAGTGGCACAACAGTGTTGATGGCTGGCATTCTTGTTTGGTTTCTCTTATTTGGACCTTTTGCTGAATCGTAAGTGGTCTTGAAATAAGGCATACTGTATTTTTGACGAAAGTGTCATCTTGTTAATAGAAGTCCATCACACACCTTACACACATAAACAACCAAAGACTGCATCATATTTTTGCTTACCCGAGGGTTTTATCTGTTTCAGGTTTGGTCGGTAACGAGCAGCTCAGATTCCAGTTTCATTGTGATGCCTCATATTTAACTGTAACAACTGGACTGTGTCCCAACTTCCTAATTTATATTTGGCATCCAGTTCATGGTGGGAATTGGTTATGGAGTTATCGACTGAACGGTCGTCATAATTGGTAAAGTATACTCTTTTTTTGGTTAGACGTATTAAATTCTTAATTTATTAAAGCAAAGTTACAACCCTCTTGTCTTAATCCGCAATATGACCACAAAATATAATTTAAATAAAGAAAGCCTAAAGTATACTTACACAGAGGGATTCTTTTATGGAGCCCCAAAACTGAGCGAAATGTAGTAAAAGGCTGGTGTGTAGGATTCAGTGGCATCTAGTGGTGAACCTGCGCAGATTGCAACCATTTTGAATACAGCTCTAGCCTTTCCAGTGTGTAGGGAGAAACTACTTCAGTAGTAGTAGTACTCCAGGCCAGTGTTTTGGTTTTTCTGTTCAGGGCTACATAGAAACAGAAACCATGGCGGTTCAACTTGCAGCCCTGTGGCAGAGGACCGTCCCTCGTGCAGATAAAAAAAATTCTCATTCGGAGGCACCACCATGTTGGCAGCGTTGTGACCTTTGTTGCATGTCATCAGCCTCTCGTCGTTTCCCCCATATCCCTGTTCCTGCATCGTCACTGTCACTGTCTAATAAAGTACAAAATGCCAAAAAAATAATCTTGGAGGAAATGAAAAACAAAACAAAAAACTAGCTTCATATTAGGTAAGGTTAACAAAAACACAATCTCCATTATCCGGATGTTATACACTAAAATGAAAAAAGTATTACACACTGGACATTATGATTATAATGCTAAAGGAGAAATATAAGGAATTCTATTTTTTTTTAGCACTTCATGTTAATTATTTAACCAGGATTATTAGTATTTAGTTATTTTTTTGTTGTCTGACTTTTTACTTAATTTTGTCAGTTCTGGGTCTCCATAATTCTTGTGAGGGGTAGAGATATTAGAGTGATGAATCTAGTTAACTGTCATTAATTTTCCTGTTTCTAGCCACTGAATGGATCGGGGTGTCAAAAAGTCATGGGTGCATGTGTGACTCAGCTATTTGGTGGGCAGTTGGAGCAGTGCGTCCTCGCTGGTAATGATCTACTTCATCAAAAGAGACTGACGAGCTGGCTCAACTAATCACAGCAAGTGCCATTTGCAGTGTTTCCATTTACATATGGTGTGCATTACCTCTTCTTTATTGCCTTCTTGTGTTTTACAGGTAATTTACAGTTATTAATAAGTTTTTTTTGGCCGCTATCCTTGTTTGCTGACAGGGTTTAATTCCAGAGTCCAGCCAGGTGGTTGTTGAAAGAGGAAGACAGAAGAGGCTAAAGCAGGCTGATTGGCCAAGTGGCAGCCCATCAACAAAGCGCACTGTTCCAAGACTCTCCCTGCTGGAGAAGGTACGTACCCTTGCACAAACACTCTTTCCTTGCATTGTATCAGGACTTATTGGAATACTTACATATAGTGATCATAGCAAAACGCATGGTCTATAATTATAGTGGAAAAACTATTAGCTACTACAGTAACTGTGTCAGAGAAATGGCTTTGCAAACACGACAATCAATACTGGACTGCAGTAGAGTTATTTAGCACCAAATAACAGAACGGCTCACTGTTAATGAAGAGTTACAAATATATAGGTGTCATCCACTCCCTCTGACACAGTGGTGAACAAAAAACTGGAATACTGTTTGATTAGCGTGACTTGCTAAGGAAAGCAAGAACGTTAGCGATGATATTGGTGGGTCCGACCCCCCTGTGCATTACAGAGTTGTTGGGAGAAAGAAACTGAGAAGAAAAAAAGGGAGGCCATTAAATAAGTTCCTTATCCAAATCATCTGTGCTAAGGAAAGTGATTTCTTAACCAATAATATTGGCCCATGGTAAGTTACGTTTATTGAAGCACATAAAAAACTGAAGTCAATGCACTGAGATGGCCTGAAGTAGAGAAAAACATTTTACAATTTAAAATGATGGTAGTTTTTCTTTGACTAATAGCTTTCTTTTGTGAAATTCTCCAGGTTTCTCCAATTGAAAATGTTGCTTAAGCTAGCTGCCTTTCATTCAATGTGGGTAATTTTTTGGGTTGGACGATCTTCCTGACGCAAATCATGTTTGGTCTGACTGAACTTACCAGCTCACATAGTTTGCATTATGCTGTTAGAAGCACTGGGGAGAGAAAGTTTCAACTGATGTCGACACTTCTGTTTGGAGGTCCTGTGCATATTTAATCCTCGCTTGTTTCCTGCAAGGTAATGTGTGTATATATTATATTATTTAATATTATTTCAATGGCACTTTTCATTAAAAATGTCACTTTTAATGATGGAGTGTTGTCACTGCCCAATTCCCGTCACCTTTCTTGATCTGGGTGGGCACCATCTTGGCAGTCCCCTTGATCCAAAAAAAATAAGCAAAGAGGAAGTGGGTGGAGCTAAGGTGGGATTGAATGTTGGTTAGCTGACAACAAGCCCGAAATGTGAAGGCACCCATTTGTCCC